>NW_008340915.1:1407943-1426070 GCF_000622305.1 Nannospalax galili | reverse complement strand
GGTGGGATGGAAGGGTGAATGTGGCTTAGGGAGTCCTGGTGCAGAGAGCTGCGCTACAGACTTACCCCAAGAGGCCTGAGGATAGTAGTGCAGGCTAGGAAAGTTAGCCGGTGGTGCAGGCCCAGGGAAACAGAGAGAGGTGAGGGCAGGGCCAGGACCAGAAGTGGTGCTCCTGCAGCCCAAGAAAGGGACTGAGTTGCTCTGGGTGAGAAGGATCAGGAAGCAGTATTGGTTCTCCAGGTGTCTGGGGCCCCAAGACTAGGAATGGCGCAGGGCCCAAACTAGGAGTGTAGAGCGTAAGTTTTTTTTTAGGGCAGCGTACTGGGGAGGAAGATAGTATGCTTCTTGTTGTAAATAAACTGAAAAGATGTGCAGGCTGTTCAGACTGTCAGAATTCTTGTAGAAATTTTTAACTTCTGACAGCAGTTCTCCTTCGGACAGCGCCCTGTGCCTCACCACCTGGCTCAGCAGACCTTTGAGCATGCATCTGTAGTTTGCAAAAGATCTTGTGTTTTCTCTGAGTTTCTTCTTGCTCTCCTTTTACTCCTGGGCTAACCTGGAGAGAGCTGTTCCTTGTCTAAAAACTGATCGAGTCATTCAAATTCAGCAGCCAGTTCCTGTCTCTGCGCTTCCATCTCCTCTCTCAGGGCCAGGGGTCTTCTGCTCTGGATGCTTACTAACTTTGTAGCCTCTTTGACTTTTCTCTTCAAGGGCTTGATGAAGCCTTGGGTCTTCTCCCTGTGGTGAGTGACAGCCTCTGGATGGTTGTCACCTGAAGGCCACAGTGCCCATCGGGCCCAGTGCAGAGTTCACACAGAAGCTCTAGGTTCTCCTTACAGAAGAGGATCAGGTCCCGCTTGTGCTTCACACACGTGGTCCTGGGTTCCTGCCTCTTCCTCTTGCCACTGATGCTGTGGAGCTGCTTCATTCTTTCAATCATCCTTCCCAGCTGGATGTTGCTCCTGCAGTTCAGGTCTTGGCATGAGCGTCCATAGGCAGGACAGGGGAACCTGCCTTGTATATTTCTGAGTGTTGGATGCAGGTGTGACCAAAGTTGGGTCCACATTCCGTGGTGAGTGGGTCTGACAGTTCATCCAGACAGATGGGGCACTTGACCTATACCTGGAAACCTGACAAGGACACGGCCATTGCCAACAGGCTAGGAGTGAAGGTCTGGACTGAGGGGGATTTCTTCAGAAGGTTGGCCCTGGAGTGCTCACAGGGACAAGCAGTTTTGCACTTAGATCTCACCATCCTTTCTGGAGACGGCTGATGATCCCACTGCTGTCCCAGAGTTTCTCACAGTGGGTGGCAGTCTTTGAGTCTTTTTGAGCTTTTAAACTCTAACTCCAGCTACCAACAAAGTCCTTTACATGGGCCTGAAGCCAGTGACAGCTCCACTGGACAGCTACTCTTGTGGCCTCTGGTCCCTCAAGTTCGTTTGAGTAACAAATTTCTGGAGTAGATGGCTCTGAATGGTCCCAGGTCAGGAGCAGGAGCTCAGCACTGGACCTTTACATTTAAGTCAAGTGCGGCTGTTCTAAATTATATTTTTAAAAAGAACCTGAAACAAAAATTTAGAACTTGCTATCTTACAGTTCCATGGACCAGATGTTTAAAATCAGTGTTACTGGGCTAGAGTCAGGCCGTGTGCAGCACTGTTTTCTCCTGGAGGCTCTGCAGGGAGCATGGTCCTACACTCTTATCCCATGAGCTCTTCCTCACACCACTCAAACTTGCCATCCCATAGCCTACTGCTCACTCTGATCTCCTGCCCCCTGATTTTCAGGCCCATCCAGAAAATCTCAATAATCCAGAGTACTCAATTTTAAGATCCTTAGCCACCCAAGACCCTGTGCTGAAAAACAAAAAACAAAACACAAGAACCTGTTCAGCCTGTATTCTTATTTTCTATTCAGCAGCACTGGACGAACACTATATATTTAGTAAATGACAAATTGTCTTCTCCTCTTCCAATGTCCGGTGTCCCATGTCCCATATTCCATGAAATAGTAGAAACTGGGATTTGGAGTCTAAGAGATTGGGCTTCAAATCCTGTCTCTTCAACATAAGAAATGTTTGCTAATAGCTCCAAGCCTTTATTTTCAAATCAGAAAAAGAAGACAACAAGACTCAGATTATAGACTGGTTGGGAATATCAAATAGATAAACTCTGTAGAGGATCCCACTTCAAAATGGGAATTTTCTCCTCCTACCTTGTCTTTTTTCTATAAACATAACTACCACCCACAAATAGGCAAATAACAAATTTAAAGGTTATCAATTATAAGAAAATGTTACCATTATAAAAAATGTTCCTTTACACGGAGGCAGGAAGACCTACAACATTTATCATCAATTTTTACAACTTTAAGTGCAGGCAGGTTACCTATTGGATAGTAGTTGTCGGTAATCGCTGGCTTTCAAGGTTCATTTCCATCATGAATGCAGAAGGAATAGAGGCTATAGACACCAAGAAGGAAACTAGACTCTTCTGGGACCAACTGTACCAATAAGGGAAAATTCAAAGTCTAGGCGTTTATCTTAAACTGTCAGAAGCTGGTGTTTGGTGAGGTGTTGCAAACTCATGACGATAAAGTCTTTGATCCGTGAGTTCTCCATTTGTATCAGGAGCACAGAATTATTGCCCAATGCTTTGCTTAGGAAGTGGCCAAGATTTTATTTACTTCTGTGTTTGGCACTGTTTTGTTTTTGTTTTTGTTTTATTACAGGAAATACAAGAATGCCCTGGTGAAATAAATTGAGAAAACTCTAGGTTGAACAAAATATGCTCCCCTGCCTTGTTAATCTACATTATGGCTCACCAGGAACCAGGAGATAGGGAGAAGATCTCCAAAGTTATTTGGCTAGGAAAATGCTTTTTACAATAAATTTATTTTATTTTTGCGTATGTGTGTGTATATACCACAAACACACACACACACACACACACACACACACACACACACACACACATATGCAGATGCCCATGGAGGCCAGAAGAGGGCATTGAATCCCATGGAGCTGAAGTTACAGGTGGTTATGAGCCCCTTGATGTGGGTACTGGGAACCGAATCCAGGTTCTCTGCAAGAGCAGCAAGAGTTCGTAACCATTGAGCCATCTTTCCAGCCCTGCTTTTTTTTTTAAACATTTATTTATTTATTGTGTTGGGGTGTATACATGCTAGTGTGCATGTGTGATCCAAGGAAAGCTTGCAGGCTTTGGGTCTCCTCTACTACTATGTAGGTTTCAAGAATGGAGCTCAGGTCATTGGGCTTGGCAGGAAATGCCTCTGTCTGCTGAGCCATCTCACTGGTCCTTGAGCATGCTTTTTCTTCTAGGTGAACATGGAAATGCTGTCAAAGCAATATGGAACTCATAATCTGGGGAAACACACTTCAGAGAATGTTGATGTACTTAAATGGAACTTTTGTTTTCTCTCTCCTCTCAGGTCAAAAATATCTTCAGATTTCTTCTTATAGTCTGTGTGGAACTTAGGGTCAAGGAGTTCTATTATTATACTCTATAATCACAGGACACTGTCAACATTGATTGGATTGGATTTGCAAATCCTGAAAAAGATTAAAAGAATGGTAGCATAATTATATTCTTCCTGGGAACTTCTTTCTACCCGTTTATTGATTTACATGATAATCAACTCTCCAGAGAAGAAATTACTGGACACAGAGCAAAGAAGTTTCTTGTTCTTAAAGACTTAATCTATGTCACAAGTTATTTATGTGGACTTTGAATCTAAAAGAAATTCTTTTGTTTTAATAATATATAGAACAGTGATGCAAATTTCTTCCCTTTGTAACAATCATCCTGATGCTATCAGAACTCTATTTCTCATAGCTCATACCATGTTGCCTTTCACCCTTACTGAAATGAATAATGCCAATCTGATGCCACGCTAACGTCATCAGCACCCTGAAATGAGTCCAGAAGAACGGAAATGAGAGATCCTCTGCTCTCTGCATAGCAACTTTATAATCCTTTCCCATTCCCTGGAACTCACGCCAAATATATATGGCAAAGGTATATTTTAGATGAGTTGGATGCATTTCTGTTCCCATGGCACAGGAAGATCAATATCATTTTCTTTGATGGCAGAAGTCTTATTTTCTGTAGTCATCATTTTTAAAGCAAATAATGTTATTGATTATTATCAAAAGGAAAGCCTAGGCTCAACTGTGTCAAATTGAAAACAGTCACCAAGGGCAGGGGCGTATGTGTGTGTGTGTGTGTGTGTGTGTGTGTGTGTGTGTGCACGCGCACATATACACATGTCACGACAAATGTGGAGAACAGAGAACAACTTTTATGGGTGAGTTCCCTCATCATGTGAGCCCAGGGTCATCAGGCTTAGTTGCAAGTGCCTTTACTCACTGAACTCACCAGCCTACAACTTTCTTATTTCATTTAGAAGTTGGAAATATTTATTAATCCAAAGCTGCTTCCTGAGAAAGGCTAGACAGTATTGCATATATACCCCAAAACTTCCTCAGGTACAAATGGGAAAAAAAAAAACTTCACAAAGAAAAGAATATAAATCTAGTCCTTCAGTTTCATGATAAAACCTCCCCTTAGCCATCAGCATAGACTCCTGGAGCCCATTTATCGCCCATCAACAATGTGGAGGCTGTAAGCTTTAGGTCTCAGCCTACCTGCTCTTCACTGTCTGTTCCTTACCCACCTGAGGTGACTGATGATTGAGAAGAATTTTCAGAGAAGCATGGCTAGAGATGAATTTCTTTAGCCTAAATTCTTCTTTGACCTAAATTCTATTCCCATAGTAAGTAAAAACAACAACAACAAAGCCTAACAAATAGCACACTGTGTTCTGCCTCAGAGAAAACCTTCACAAGCCCATGACTTAGTATTCTTCCTTTGGTTTTCATACTTGAAAAGGGTGCACATAAAAATGTCCATATAGTCCAAATAAGTAAGACTGAAGATAATAAATGCACTGCATTAATTGGATATCTCCATGACAGATTTAAAAAAAAAAAAACAATAACAGCAAAACATCTCTTAGGTTGATATAATTAATTTCTTAGGTAATGAGGATAAAGATTGCTATAGTCACCCTATCTCTCTCTTTTATCTCAGCTTCCAGTATGCTCAGAGCAATGCTGGGGAATCAATTGCAGTAATTTTATTAAAATTTTTATGACACAGCTATAATCCACCTTGTGGCTGCTCTTACTCTGTTGCTATCTTTTACTGGTTCTTTAGTATTTTAGCTTTTATTGTAAATCATTTAAAAAACCTTTGGGGCAGTAGATAAAACCAAAATAATAAGTAAACCACACATAAATTTTATATCACCATTGGAAGAATTTGATAGAGTATAGCTAGCGGTGGAAAGTTGATAAATTGCCAAAAAAGAGAAAGCACAGATAGAAACAGGACAAAGACCTCTTCTCTACAAGGAAAAGCAAGGGGAATGATCTGACCTGTGGAACCCATTTACTTTCTGAAATGGATTAGGATTTTCACCCACTCTGGATAGAATAGATCTCCCACCAGGATTTGGAACAAACTGTTGGTAATGCTTTTTCATTGTTGGTGTTTCTGTAGCAGGGATGGAACTGAGGCCTTGTGCATGCAAGGCAAGTACTCTAACACTGAGCTACAGCCACAGCCCTATTGATAATGTTTTAAATATATATTTATTTGTTCTATAGGGGGTGTGCTGGATAGCTTTAGTGTCAAGTTGACACACCTGGGTTGAGGGAGCCTCAATTGGGGAATTGCCTCTATTGGACTGGCCTGTGGCCATGTCTGAGGGGCATCTTCTTGATGAGTGATGTGGGAGGGCCCAGCCCACTGTGGGTGGTGCCACCCCTGGGCAGGTGGGCCTGTGTTGCATAAGAAAGCAGGCTGAGCAGGGGCCAGGGGAGCAAGTCAGTAAGCAGAGTTCCTCCATGGCCTGTGCTCCAGCTCCTACTTCCAGGTTCCTGCCCTGAGTTCCTACCTTGGGCTCCCTGATGAACTACGACCTGGGAGATGTAAGCTGAATAAACCCTTTCCTCCCCAAGTTGGTAGTGGTCAGAGTGTTTTGTCACAGCAATGAAGAAACAAACTAGGACAGGGGGGCTCTCATGCCGTGATGCCATGATGTGCATGTGGAGGTCAGAGGACAAAGAAGAGTTGGTTCTCTTTTTCCACCATGTGGGCTCCAAGAATTGAACTCAGGTTATCAAGCTTGGTGGCATGTGCCTTTGACCACTGAACCATCTCACTGGCCCAGACGTGGAGTGGAGGTGTGCACGTATGTGCATGCGCATACACATACATACACACTCACATGCACACACACATACACACATGACACGCTGGTGCACATGTTTATGCACATGCACAAGCTTATGGAGGTGAACCTGAATGTGCGGTGCATGTATGTGTGTATGGAAGGCAAAGGATACCCATGAGTATCGATCCTCAGGCACTGTCTACTTCATTGGTTGAATCAGGATCTCTCATTGGCCTGGAGTAAGCTAGTCCAGCTGGTCAGCAAGACCCAGCAATCTTCCTATCTCTACCTTCCCTGGGGCTGGGATTAAAAATGCATGTCACTGTGCCAGACATTTTTTTCTCTTTTTCACATTGTTCCTGGGGATTTAACTCCTGTTTACAAGGCAAGCAAGCACTTTCCTAAATGACCTGACTCCCCAGACCTATTAGTAATTTTGTTTTGTTTTGTGAGACAGGGTTTCACTATGTAGCCCTGGCTGGGCTGGAACTTGCTATGTAGACTAGGTTAGCCTTGAACTCATAGATTCTGCCTGCTTCTGCCTACCAAGTATTGGGATCAAAGGTGTGTGCCACCTCACTCTATTATTAATGCTTTAGCAGATACAGTGTTAATGACTGATTTTAACTTAAGACCAAGAGAAAAAAAAATGAAGGCTATCTCTACAGCTCCAAAAATGAAGGACTTTTTTTAAAAACAGTGTATGCGTACTGCTTGCGTGCTTGCTTCTCCCTTTATTCATTTCCCTCCCTGGATCCTTCCTAGGCTTGTCATCTCTAATGCTCTAGGGACTGTGAGCACAGGTGTGCTCAGCAGACACTCTCTCCTCAGCCCATCAGTCTCTGTACAGCCTTCTGTGCCCAAGCCCCTCTCTCTGACTTGTGATTCCCAGGCCACAGTGAGCTGGCTGAATGGCAAGTGTCTCTGATGTCTCTTATTGTACTTCAGCTGTGGAGCTGAGCTGTTGCCAGTCTGCAAACTGGATGTCAGGCTCAGCTGGTTCAGCTGGAGAGATGATCCTTTTTAAATAAAATCTGTTGGGTGAATTGTACAGGCTCTCGGGAGGCTGTGGTGGAGACTAGGAGAGAAAAATGATGTCCCAGTCAGAGGGGAAATTCATATGGTAGCTTCAGACTTCACTAATTAAAGAAAAGGGATCTCTGAGACAAGTTTAAGGGGAAAATATTGCAATAAAGTTTTAAAGAAATGTTTGGATAACAAGCCAAGTGACTTTGTAATAGAGTCGTAATATTATAGGACTGAAATGATACCCACAGTAATCAAATTCAGGTTATATTAAGTGACAGTCTGTGAGGCACCTTGAAATTGAATGCAGTATTGTGTGGGTAGGTGCAAATGTTCATCCTCCTAGAAAACGGAGGCATATTTTCATCATATTTCCCAAGAGGTCAACAATCAAAAAAAAAAAATTGAGAGGTCCAGAACTCCTTGCTGATCTAATCCAATGCCCTTATTTCCTCGAGACCATCCAATCATAACTAACTCAAGTTACTGTGCTAATACAGAGCTGCCAGGTGAAGGATTAGAAAAGATCAACCACAGGAAAGGGACTTTTCTAATAAGATTTTCTTTGACAGTCCTATAGATTTCAGGGCTAAAAACACCCTAAAATGACAAAGAAGGCTCATGCCAGCTGGAATTCTATACTAGTTTTGGTGCATATATTTTTATGAAGAATCTTTTTCATGATTATTTTGTGTATTGAAGGGGTTTATCTACTAGGGAAAGTTGCATGTGGGAGATGCTGATATCTCCGCAAGCAGCAAATGCCTGCATTCTTTTGAATCCTCTACCCCACCAGGAGAATATGGAGAACTCAACAGTCAGGGCAAAAGTTTTCTTGATGATCATAACACTAATCAATATCTCCTCAGCTTCTTCAGTCATCTAGTTCCAATGTCACATCCCTAGATCTTGTCACCAACCAGTCCTCTATCTCAAAGTTCTCGTCCTCTGATTTTTGCTCTTATATTATTCCCTCCTGCATCTGTGAGTTGACCACTTCAACACTGACTTTCCCCTTGCCCATAGCTTTGTGTCCCCCAAATCCAGCAGCTCTAGTCAGTCTTCATTCCTTTCCCTTTCCTCAACTCTCTGGTCTTACTGTCTCTCCAAATCAACCACGTGTCCCAATAGCACCTTGACTAATCCTCTGTTCACATTCTCTGCTTCTACACCTGGGCCACCAAAGGTCTCCCACTTCTCCATAACTGATGGCAGTCCACCTGCTCCCCTCTTCTCTAGAGCAGCTGTACCAAACCTCCTTCAGATCCTCGAGTCTCCAACTCTTTAATTTCAGCACAGCCTCCCAAGGCCAGCAGGTGACCTTGCCTCTTACTGTACAAAGATAGAAAAGCTATTAGACAGGAGATTTGTCAACTTCTCGCATCCACACTGGGTTTCTCTTTTCCTTCTCACTCAGTAGGAGATAGTTTTCCTTCTGGTTAAGCTTAATCCTACCTTGGTCCTGGGTTTATTCTCGATCGCACTCCATTTACTATGTTTTCTCTTCCAACACCATCTTCCAGCTCTGCTTCCTCTTAAATACATTTCTTCATTCTTTAAAACATGCTTTTCTTCAGACATGGCAGTAACCAAGTGGTCAAACTTGGTTTGCTGAAAGTGGGATGGCCTGATATTCTATGCCTCCTAGTGTATAATCAAAGCTTTGCAGAATCACCTTTGTGGTATTCTTTCAAGACATGTATGATTTGAAATTTGTGACAGAGAAATGGTCTGGTAACTTCAGACTCTGGAATGTTCTCTAGACAACTATCCTAGACTCTGAAGGATTTAAGGCATAAAAACTAGAGGAAAGCATTGGTGGAAACTAAAGACTTATAACTGTCAAATACAATATGTAAACCTTGATTGGATCTAGCTCAAAAATAATTTATAGGATACTTTCATGCTAATTAGGGAAATATATACATTGCTTGTTGGATGAAGCCTTGAACTAATATTGTTAGCTTTATATCAGAAATAGAATGTTCTTGGGACTGTCGAGATAGCTCAGTCAGTAAAATGCTTGTCTTGCAAGCATGAGGGCCAGAGTTTGATCTCCAGGCATACTGGCATGTGTCTTTAATCCTAGCACTGAGGATAGAGAAATGGATAGATCCTTGGGACTCATTGGCCAGACAGCCTAGTCTACTTGACTGGTGATAGACTCTGTCTCAGACAAACAAAAGAAGATGGATGACACCTAAAAATGACACCCCAGATTGTCCTCTGGCACACACACACACACACACACACACACACACACACACCAGAATATCCTTGTTTTTGAGAGCTATGTGCTTAAGTGTTTAAGAGTGAAGAAGGGTCAGGACTGAAGAGGTGGCTCAGTGGTTAAGAGTGCTTACTGCTCTTGAAGAAGACCTGAGTTCAATTCCCAGCATTCATGTCAGGTGATTCACAACTGCCTGTAACTCCAGCTCCAGAAGATCTGGAACCCTTTTATGGTCTCCATGGATACCCTAACTCATGTGTACATGCCCATACATAGAAACATACATGTAATTAAAATAAAATAAAAAAAGAAAAGAAAAAAAAAAGTGAAGTGTCAAGTGACCTACTTTGGATGCTGCAGGGAGAGCTTCTTTCTACAGAGTGAGAGGAACTCAGGAGGCAGAGGCAGCTGGATCTCTGTGAGATCAAGGCCAGCCTGGTCTACACAGTGAGTTCCAGGCCAGCTGAGGCTACAGGAAGACCCTGTCTCAAAAAGATTTTTTTTTTTTCGGTCTTTTTGAGACAGGGTCTCCCTGTAGCCCCACTGGAACTCACTATGTATACTAGGCTGGCCTTGAACTTATAGAGATCCGCCTGCCTCTGCCTCCCGAGTGCTGGGATTAAAGGCGTGTACCACCACACCTGGCTCAAAAAGATTTAAAAAAAAGAAAAAAGAAAAAAAATTCTCCGTTCATACATAGTCTATTTTTGGCTTCCATTTCCCAGGCAAAGATTTGATAGATTGTCTAAATGCATTATCTTTACTTCTTCGTGTCTCATTCACTTTTCCTTAAAATATAGTCTGTTTTTTTTCCTCTTCCACCATTGAAATCACTCAACCATAACAACATTGTTGTGAAACACAATGTGTGAATACCAGTATCTTTGATCACTCGTCAGCTGGACCCAATTTCATGCTAAACTTATTCAATGAGTCTTACATTTCATTTAAGGTTTAGTTTCTAGAAATTCTGTTTTCATTTCTAGGCGTTCTGTTCTGGACTGCTGCCTCTTCTTATCCACTATTCCTATAGGCATATTTTCATGGATAGGAAAATACCGTTTTACTTTTTAAGATAGCTTAACATATTTATTGAGGTAATTGATATATAAGAAATTATATATCTAAAATATATAACCTGAAAACCTTATGTGCCTATATCCATAAAAGCATTCCCACAGTCAAGATCATGAACATTTTCATCAGTCCCCCAAATTTCCTTGCATCCCTTTTTAATGTACCCCTGTGCTCCTGTGTCACCCCCACAAGTTCCCAGTCAACGACTTACCTGCTTCCTGTCACTATAGAATATTTGGATTTTCTAGAATTTTATTTTTATTTATGTGTATATGAATGTCTTTGTGTGTATATCCGCATGTGTAGGAGTGCCTGCAGAGGCCAGAAGAAAGAAATGGATCCCCCAGAGATGGAGATACAGGCAATTGTAGGTTGACCAATACGGGTGCTGGGAATCAAACTGTAGCCCTAGCAAGTGCTCTTAACCTCTGAGCTATCTTGAGCCCATAGAATTTTAAATGATGAATTCATAAGGTATATCTTCTTTTAGTGATGTTTTCATTTAGCACAGTTTGAAATATGTTATTGCCTGAATAGTTTATTCCTTTAGTTACTACATTGTATAAACATACTACAATTTGTTTAATCATTCACCTTGATGAATCTTTCTATGGGTCTACCTCACTATACTGTGCTGGGGTAAGTAAAAATATCTGATGTTCTGAGAACAAATATAAAAACAATTTAATCCAGGTACTGTAGATTCAGAGAAAACATCTCAATAGCAGCATAAAGGATTGGATGAAAGGGAAAACGAAAAAGATGGGGCAAAACACTGATCCAAGAAGGCAAACACTATGGTTGAAGATCAAAAACTGTGAGAGAATGTGGACCATAATATTAAAATGGATGTGAATGGAAGAGGGTGGTGAAGATCAGTATAAGGAATCTGGACATCACCTTAAAGGTAATGGGGGACCATTGAAGAACTTTCAAAAGGATATACTTCATCAGATCACATGGAAAAATTACTCTGGCTATATTGCTGAAAGTGTCTTTGTCCTAGTTAGCTTTTTATTACAATAAAAAACACTCTGACCAAAACCAACTTAGAAAAGAATTAATTTTGACTTACATGTCCTGGTCAGTGTTCATCCTTGAGAGAAACCAGAGCAGGAGCTCAGGGCAGGAACCTGGAGTCAGGAACTGAAGCAGGGATCACGGAGGAACCCTGTTTATTGGCTTGTTCCTCTAGCCCATGCTCAGTCTGCTTCCTTATGCTACTCAGGAGCATCTGCCCAGGCGTGGCAACAGCCACAGTGGCCGTGCCCTCTCACACCACACAACAATCAAGAAAATGCCTCATAGCCATGCCCACAGGCCAATCTGATGAAGAAATTCCCCACACAAAGTTCGCTCTTCCCCAGTGTGTCAAATTGACAACCAAAGCCACCATGACAGTATTGAATGAGCTAAGAGTGTAGTAAATCAATTAATAGACTAGTTTATATATTTTGCAAATATTCAAGTGTTAACTTAATCAATTAATTTGTTATATATTAATTTGTTCTCTAAACAGCAATTTATTCAGTACCATTCAAGGGGGTTAGGATAAAATGATAGGAAGGTAGACATGACTTCCATCCTCATGTACAAGAAAGAGATGATAGAGATATAGATAGAGACAGAGATAGAGGAGAACAGCCACTGAGGTTGAGAAGAGAACTAGACATTAATAAAATGTTGGCATTGAGGAGTGAGCAATCCAAGATTCCAAGATGACGCTCTGTTTTCTGGCTTGCATAATGGCAGCAGCACTGGATGAGATAAAGAGTATCGAAATAAGAATAAGTTGAAAGAGATGATGTGCTCAATTTTGGCCTTATACTACCTGATTTCAAGACTTATTATGAAGATACAGGAATTAAGACAGTGTGGTATTAAAGATACAAAATAGATCAATGGACCAGAATAAAGAGTCTAAGACTATCTGCATATAGATATGGTGAACTGATTTTCCACAAAGGTAAAAAGCAGGCCAATTGAATAAATATAATCTTTTCAACCAATGATACAAGACCAATTGGATAACTATATGCATATAAAAATGAACTCAAAGTGGATTTTAGATCTGATTAGAAAACTTAAAACTGTAATAGTTGAAGTAAGCTTAGAAGAAAGCACCTGTGATTTTAAAGAATTCTTAGATATAATACAAAACAAAAACCGAAACACAACAACCCTAAAACCAGGGGTTGGAGATATGGCTCAGGGGTTAGGAGTACTTGCTGCTCTGTCAGAGGACTCCAGCTCAGTTCCCTGCACCAGGATGGCAGTTAGTGACCATCCTTAACTCCAGTTCCAGGGGATCTGTCACTGTCTTCTGGCCTATCTGGTCACCAGGCAGGCATGTGGTGTACTTACATACATGCAGGCAAAACACTCATACACATACAATAAAAATAAATACATAAAATACTTTATTATTATTATTATTATTATTATTATTATTATTATTATTGTCTTTTTGAGACCTCACAGAGATCTGCCTGCCTCTGCCCCCCGAGTGCTGGGATTAAAGGCATACACTGCTTTTATTATTTTTTTTTTTATGTGTATGTGTGTATTGCCTGCATGTAGGCAAGTGTACCCGTGTCATGCAATGCCTGCAGAGGACAGAAGAGGCTGTTGAATCCCCTGGAACTGGAGTTATGGACAGTTGTTAGCTGCCGTGTGGATGCTGGGATTCAAACCCAGGTCTCTGCAAGAACAGTTGGTGTTCTTAACCGCTGAGCCATCTCTCCATCCCTAATTAAAATACTTTTTAAAACTCTAAAATCAGTAAGTGAAAAATGGGCTGATTCAGTATATCTGGGAAGGGAGCAAGATATTGATATGAAAATTTAATATGCATCATATTAATCAAGGTAGCTATAATAAATAACCCTCAAACCCCAACTGTTAACATAAGGTCACATCTTGCTCATGTCCTAAACCAAGTGGATTGGTGACTTTCTTTGCAGAGATTCAGGGACATACACTGCTTACATTTCATGGTTCTGTCATCTTCTAGGGACTTGGGAGCCCTTTGTAGAAAATATTCTTCTCTGGGCTGGAGTGATGACTCAGGGGGTAAGAACACTGGCAGCTCTTGCAAAGGATCCAGGTTTGGTTCCCAGCACCAACATGGAAGCTAACAACCATCTGTAACTCCAGTTCCAGGGCATCCTACGCCCTCCTCTGTCCTCTGTGGGTACTGCATGACACATGTGCACTTGCATACATGCAGGCAATACACTCATACACATAAAATAAATAAATAATTAAAAAAAAGAAAATCCTCATCTCCAGCTAAGCAATGAAAGACTATTGAGAATGTAATGTGTATGGTATGGAAGAGGTTTGAGCCAGTTTACAGGCTATGATGGCAGTGACCATAATGTATTCAGTGCTAAGTCCCTAGCAATAGGTGGGAAGGGCCTTGGAGTCTTGTGGGATGCTCAAGTAGAGCAGAAGATGCATGGCTACTAGTGAGTGCCAATGTTTCCTGTCTCTAGTTCCCTGAGCTTCAGATGTACCAGCCTATGGGCAGGATTTAGACTATCCCCTGGTATAGAAAACTCAGTTCATTTCCTATGAGTTCTAAGCATTATCATTGATCATATAGGGAATTATCTTAAGACATGGTTTTAAAATGTCTTTGCAATTTCTACTTAACTCTTCTTTTAAAGCCGGTTAAATCAGACTCAGGGTGCAGCTCCTTTGGTAGTGTATTTGCCTATTGTCCAATTACTTTCTGTTGCTGTGATAAAAACACTGACCAAAACCAACTTGGGAAGAAAAGCGTTTATTGTATCTTACATTTCCCAGGTTACAGTTCATCAATGAGTGAAGCCATGACAGAAACTCAGGGCAGGAACCTGGAGGCAGGAGCTAAAGTACAGCCCATGGAGAAGTGCTACTTACTGGCTTTCTCCCCTGGTCTGTGCTCAGCCTGCTTTCTTATACACCACCACCTACCTAGGGATGGCTCTGCCCACAGTGTGTTGGGCCCTCACACATCACTCAACAGTAAGAAAATGCCCCACAGGCATGGTCACAGGCCAATCCAATGGAGGAAGTTCCTCAATTGAGGTTCCCTCTAGCCAGGTGGGTCAAGTTGACAACTGAAACTACCCAGCACACCTAACTTGCATGAAGCACTGGGTTTGAACCCCAACATCACATAAATTAGATGTGAATACACATGCCTGCAATCTTAGTAATCCGGAGGAGGAGGCAGGATGATGAGTTCAAGGTCATCCTCCTCTGTATATCAACTTCAAGTTGGAATACAAGAGACACTGTCTCAAAAAGGGTGTGTGTGGGGGGCAATTAATATGTCAAATGCTCCATATCATGGCTCCGAAGGGATGTCTTAGGATGAAAAGTTGCTTTCACTTTAACTGAAGGGATCATTTTAGTGCATCTGATTTTTCCCTTACTTCTGCTGATTTAGTTCTTTGTAAGCTTCAGGTCTTATCATTGATTCTTTCCACACAACTGAAGAAGGAGAGTGGGACCAGGTAAGGCATTTCAGTCCTTCAGAAAAGAAGAAAACCTCCTTGTAATTAATTCCATTTCTAGATCTCTCTTCACTTGGGTGCCTTTACATCTTTGCATTTTATTTTCCTTTTATGTGAGAATTCACTCCAAGGTATAACCATTTGATCAATATTTTATTTTGCACATAAATGATTTTCTTTAGTAGCTTCTCAGCAACTTACAACTTTTATCAACTGATTTCTTAAGGAAAGTGCTTTCTGAGGAAGATTACAAAAGAAAGTAGTCTGTAAAGATTTTAAGTTGTAATTTTGATGTCCAAATACTGGTTTTGCCTGCAGAATTCGCATTTGAAATAGCATTTTAACACCTCAAAAAAACTATTTAAAGGAGATTTCACTTTTTTTTTTTCTTGACTCAAAAACATCAGAAAATATTTGAGTGTTTGGAAGATTTGAAGCGGTGGGTGGTCGAGGAAAGTGCTGCCTCAGCCTTTAACATGTGGGATCCATCTTCCCCTTCATTTATTGCACTGGAGATAATTGATCTAAGTTGCTGGGGAAACCTTAGGGGAAGAGAGGGAAAGCCATTTGAATCCATTTGGCTAAATTTCCAGTAAATTCATTATGCCATCATATGTTTCCAAATTTGCCTTCAAACAATCTGAGTAATTTTCACTCCATCACAACCTGCATTAGTTTTCCCACTTTATGGACCACAAAATCCTGCACTAATCTATGAATTTAGAGAAGTAAATAGGTAAGAAGAAATGTACCAAATCTGGAATTCTCTTTGAATTCTGATTTTTAAAAAGTAGAATGAATGATTAATGAGCACATTGTTAGCAGGAGGAAGCTCTCCATTTATCGAGAGACTCCTTCTCATTTCCAGACCTTTCTCAAATGGCCAGGGGAAAGGGTGGAGAAGAGGCTCATCTCCTTCCAAATAAGCAAATGTTAGCTCTTATAATGCAATCTAAAGTTCAAAGGATAAGCAGGTGGAACACATCTGAGACACAATGGCAAGGGCTCTTATTCATATTTCCAGGAATGAAATTCCCTTAAGCCCTTGAGAGCTTGAGGAGCTGCTGCCTGCTACTCTCTTGCTGCTTGGCTCACTTTCTTACTGCCATTCTAATCGCCAGCAGACAGTGTTCAAGTTTAATAACCTTCCCCCAGTTCTGACTCTTTGGATCTCACTGGAACTGGTTGTTAGAGGCTCTGTTTTCTGATGATGGATATGTAGATGATTCTGGGGGATAGTCCAGTGGATTCTAGATGCAATCGTAGAACTAGCTATGATCTGGGAGGTTCTATCGCCCACCCACCACAGATCCTGAGGGAGGCTTAACTTCCTTCTGCCTGCATGTTCTCAGCAAAGAACTTGGGTTGGGCTCTCCCCTCCTCCCTGTGTGACAAAAAGCCACATCTCATTTGGTGCTATCTGCATCCCTGAGACACGATGGTGAAGGTCAGTGAACAGATCAGGCCCTATGGGTACCTAGTCACCAGAGCTGTTTTCAGCTCCAGCAAAGTGTGTTATAACCATGAATGACCTCATTGACCTTAACTGTATGGTCTTCATGTTCCAGTATGATACCACCATGTCAATTTCCACAGCACAGACAAGCCTAAAGTCATCTCCATCTTCCTGGAGTCATCCCAACATTGAGTAGGATGATGATGCTGATACTAGATCTTCACTACCATAGAGAAGCCCCGGGCTGACTTGAAGGAGGCGGAAGGCCCATCATCTCTGGCCTTTTACTAATGTCCCAATGTTTGTGATAGGTATGAACCATGAGAAATATGGAAGCCCTCTTGGGAGCATCTGTAATGCCTCCTGCATTGCAAAGTGCCTTATTCCCCCTGGCCAAGGTCATGCATGAAAATGTTGGTATTCTGGAGGGACTCATGACCACAGCCCATGGATGACATCACTGCCACTCAGAAGACTTATGGATTGTCCCTCAAGAAAACTGTGGTATACTGACTGTGGTGTTACCCAAAGCATCAGCCCTGCATCTACTGACAATGCTGAAGCTGTGGCCACATGGAAAGCTCACTGATGTGGTCTTGAGTCCCCACCAACTATGTGCAATGGATTTGACTTACCACCTGCAGGAAAGTGCCAAATACTGTGACATCAATAAGGCACTGAAGGTGCTGGAGAGATGACTCAGCAGTTAAGAGCACTGGCTGCTCTTGGCAGAGGGCATGGGTTCAGTTCCCAGTACCCACATGGTGGCTAACACGTGTCTTTAACTCCATTTCCAGGGAATCTGACATCCTCTTCTGACCTCTGTGGGTATTAAACAACATGGGTGCACTTATATACATGCAGGCAATACACACATACACACAAAATAGAAATAATAAATAATTTTTTTTAAAAAAAGAAGGCACTGAAACATGCCTGTAAAGGCCATCCAGGGCTACATGGAGGACCAAGTAATCTCGTGAGACTTCAGCAGTGACTCTCACTTGCAGTGCTGGAACTGGCATTGCCCACAACAAGCATTTTATCAAGCTCATTACCTGATATAATAGTTAATCTGACTACAACCAACTGGGTGATCTACATGGCCGCATAGTGGCCAAGTAGTAAGAGCACCTAGACCACTCACCCACCCCAGCAAAAACAGGAGAACTCAGTGACTCTCAGCTGCTGGGACACCCTGCACCAATTCAGTCCACCTGCAATTTCCACTCTCTGCCTACTGAACGGGAGGCCCTTAAGGAGCCCTATTTTGTCACAAAACCAAACTAAAACAAATTTGAACAGCACTATTTACTCCATGGTTGTGCAAATGGATGGCAAGCAAACAAGAGACTTTGAGTATCTTAGAACTCAGTGACTCTCAGCTGCTGGGACACCCTGCACCAATTCAGTCCACCTGCAATTTCCACTCTCTGCCTACTGAACGGGAGGCCCTTAAGGAGCCCTATTTTGTCACAAAACCAAACTAAAACAAATTTGAACAGCACTATTTACTCCATGGTTGTGCAAATGGATGGCAAGCAAACAAGAGACTTTGAGTATCTTTAGGTAA
>NW_008340915.1:1404969-1407690 GCF_000622305.1 Nannospalax galili | reverse complement strand
ATTATTTTTATTTTATGTGTATGAGCGTATTGCCTACATGTATGTGAGTGCGCCTGTGTCATGCAATGCCATAGAAGTCAGGAGAGGGCATCAGGTTCCCCTAGAACTGGAGTTAAGGATGGTTCATAGCTGCCATGTGGGTGCTGGGAATTGAACCCAGG
This sequence comes from Nannospalax galili, assembly GCF_000622305.1. Taxonomy (NCBI): domain Eukaryota; kingdom Metazoa; phylum Chordata; class Mammalia; order Rodentia; family Spalacidae; genus Nannospalax; species Nannospalax galili. The sequence goes on along the minus strand of NW_008340915.1, from coordinate 1,407,529 downwards.
TCCTCTGCAAGAGCAGTCAGTACTCTTAACCTGTGAGCCATCTTTCCAGCCCCTAAACTTAGATTAATTTAAAATCAAATACTGAAATGACTAATACTAATGCTATGTCTCATATGAACATAAAGAATTAAATATTACATGTAAAAGTTCATCATGTTTAGCACAGCTCCAAAGGTGTGCTTCAAAATGTATTACTTGAGCTGACATGCATGATGCCAGAACTCAGGAGGCAGAGGCAGAGGCAGAGGCAGGAGGATCACCAGAAGCTGATCAGCCAGCTATCAGGAGAATTGACACCTGAGTTTGTCCTCTGACTTCCACATGTGCACCTTGCACATGAGCAACCTCTTTCACAGACACAAAAGCAGGCATGTATGTACACATAAAAGGAGATTTAGGTATCCTTGAATATTATTTAAATAATCTCTATTGATTCTTGGCTTTAAAAGGCTATCAACATAAAAAGTAAAACAGCTCCAGATGTCAAAACCCTTTAGGTGTATCAAAGAAAAGTTTATAACCTTAAATATGTCTTTTAAGGGCTGGAGAGATGGCTCAGTGGTTAAGAGCACTGGTTGTTCTTGCAGAAGACCTGGGTTTGAATCCCAGCACCCACATGGTAGCTAACAACTGTCCATAACTCCAGTTCCAGGGGATCCAACAGCCTCTTCTGTCCTCCCTGAGCATTGCATGACACAGGTGCACTTACCTACACACAGGTAATACATACATACACATAAAATTAAAAAAATAAAATAAAATATGAAGAAAATGAGAAAGATTAAAAATAAATGAACCAGTCATTACCACAGGAATCCTGAATAGAATAAAAAAGTGAAGGGGAAATAGGGAAATAAAAGTGGAAATTTGATGAAACACAAAATACAGATTTGACCAATATAAACAAAAGTGAGTTATTTTGAAAGAATAAATAATAAATATAACAAAAGAAATATAATTTTCACAATTCTCATAAACATAAAAGAGAAAAAAGTGGAGGTTGAGAATCAGCTCAGTTGGTAGAGTGCTTGCCTAGGAAGCATGAAGCCCTAACTTTGACCCCAGTATCCCATAAACCAGGTGTGGTGGCCTGTATTTGTAACACCAGCTCTCCAGAAGCAAAGGCAGGAGAATCAGGCTTCCCTGGGATATATGTGAGAAGAGAGAGAGAGAGAGAGAGAGAGAGAGAGAGAGAGAGATATTAAGGAAAAATAAAGTTTTAGTAATGCTTTTTAAAATTACAAGAGATTGGCCAAGCATGGTAACACATGCCTTTAATCTCAGAACTCAGGAGGTAGAGGACTACATGATGAGTTCCAGGCAAGCTGGGACTGCAGGATCTCAAAAAACCAAAAATTATAAGAGATTACATAAATTTTATAGCATTATATTTGAAAATATTGAATAAATGGATTGTTTTCTAGGAAAATATTTTTCCTATCAACTTGAATATACATAAAAGGTGAAAACTGAAAAATTCAACACCTATAAAAATAATTTAATAGGCAATCATTTATCTATTGTTTAAAAGGTATAGTCCCAGACAATTTATAGACAAGCTTTGTAAAACTTTAAAAAAAATAGATAATTAAAAACAAAAAACAAAAAACAGGAATTCTGGTTTCTGAAAGACCTGGGCCTGAAAGACACACTGCAGGCCTCTCTACTACCTGCAGGCCTCTCTCCCAGGTAAGTGCCTCGTACCCTCCTCGCCTTGACTCCCCCAGCCTCATTCACCCTCCCATCTCTCCTGCCCCATTTGAGCCCTGCCCCATTCCTTGTCTTGGGGCCCCAGACACCTGGGGAACCAATACTGCTTTCTGATCCTTTTCATCCAGACCAACATAGTGCCTTCTCTGGGCCCCAGGAGCACTGCTTCTGGGCCTGGCATCGCCCTCACCTCCCTCTGCTTCCCTGGGCCTGCACCACCCTCCAGCCTCTTTCTGGGACATGGGGCTGACCTTTCCTCTTCCTGACACTTTGCATTCAGACCAACCCAGCTCCTCAGTGCAGTTCCCAGGAGTCCTTGGGGCCTCTTCCCACCCCATCGGCCTTTGCATCTCTGGGTGGCACAGCCACCAGCTGCCCTAGACCAGGATTTTTCCTGGGCCATGCTCCCAGGCCAGTCCAACCCCCAAATTCCTGAGGCCAAAATCTATACTGGAGGGATCCAGACCTTAGGAGAAAGCCTGAAAACATCTGACCCTCACCTGAATTGTGCCTCTGGGGGAACTCCTGAAGAAAAAAGCAATTGGGTCACTCCAATATAAAATCAAAGAGAGAACCAGAAACTTAGACGAACCAGCTTTTCATGTGCAAAAAGGAAACCAAAAAGACACATAAAGATCACAAAAAGAAGCAGACCTAAACTTGAAGGCCTGATTATCACACAAGAATCAGAAACTACAAAAGAAATTCACATGTAAAATCACAGAGAAAAAAATAATAACATGAAAAACCAACATAACATATCCCCACCAAATACCAATAGTTCTCTAGAGTAGTATAATGAGAACCACCTAGAGATAATGCAGGACATGGAACTCAAAAGAACAATTAT
>NW_008340915.1:1403289-1404850 GCF_000622305.1 Nannospalax galili | reverse complement strand
TTCATGTAGAATAAGAGCTTCAGCTTCTCTGCCCAACTATCTTATATCATGTCTGAATTAAGCATTCTCTGAGAAAACCGTATTTGCTTTTATGAGGGACACTGAATACAAGGGATCCTTTCTTTAGCTTCTGTGTATGTTATACTAGAAAAAAATCCTTCCAGGAGCTGAAGAGATGGCTCAGCAGTTCAGAGTTCTTGCTGCTTTTGCAGAGGACTCAAGTTCAGTTCCTAGTACCCATGCTGGGTGGCTCACAATTGCCTATAGTATTTTCACTAGTATTTTCTCTATGCCTTGTTCTATGATCTTCCATGAGTTCCTAGGTCCATGGGATCTGATGCCCTTTTCTGACCTCCCAAATACCCCCCACATATGTGACATATATACACAGACACAGACACACACATACGCATAAATAAAGAGAAAATTCTGAAAGCTGCAAAAGAGAAACAACAAGTCACATATAAAGGAAAACCCATTAGGATCACAGCTGACTTTTCAATGCAAACTATGAAAGCCAGAAGAGCCTGGATCAAAGTATTCCCAGTGTTAAATGACCACAGATGCCAACCCAGATTACTATATCAAGACAAAATGTTTATTATAGTTGAAGGGGAAAGAAAAATCTTCCATGACATAAATAGGCTGAAGGAATTCATGTCCACAAAACCAGAGAGTTCTGGAAGCAATACAAAGAGCTGAAGAAAGGAATGACTATACCCAAGGGATTGCGGAAAGAATTCCAATGAAGGTATAACTGTGGAAAAGTACAGCTATATCAAGAATGTAAACAGAAATAAAAATGACAGGATTAAATACCCATCTTTCATTAATAACTTTAAATATTAACCGACTGAACTCCTCAGTCAAAAGACACAGATTATGTGAATGGATTAAACAAAACTCATCTTTTTGTTGTCTGCAAGAAACTCATCTCACTTTCAAGGACAGACACTACCTCAAAGTGAAAGGATGGAAAAAAATATACCAAATGGCACAGCTATTCTAATATCTGACAAAATAGACTTTAAATTAAAACTAATCAAAAGAGACAAAGAGGGCCACTTCATTTTGATCAAATGAATAATGAATCAAGAAGATATTTCAATCATGAATATATATATTCACCACACTCTGGTGCACCCAACTTCATAAAAACAATACTACAGGACTTTAAGACCCAGATTAACCCCAGCTCATTAATAGTAGGCAACTTCAATACCCCACTGTCTCCATTAGATAGGTCAACAGGCCAGAGAGTTAACAGAGGGACATCTGAATTAAACAATATCATATATCAAACGCACTTAACAGACATCGACTGAGTATTCCACCCAAGCACCAGAGGACATACTTTCTACTCAGCACCCTAATGAAGCTTCTCCAAAATCGACCGTATACTGGGGCATAAAACAAACCTCAACAAATGCAAAAAGATTGAAATAATTCCCTGCATTCTATCAGACCACAATAAAGCTTGCAATCAACACCCGAAGAAGCCCTAATCACCACATGAACACATGGAGATTAAACAACACACTCCTGAATGATGAATGGGTCA
>NW_008340915.1:1399722-1401607 GCF_000622305.1 Nannospalax galili | reverse complement strand
AATGGAACAAAATTGAAGACCCAAATATGAGTAATTGCAATTTTAGCCACCTGATATTTGACAAAGGGGCCAAGAACATTAACTGGAGGAAAGACAGCATGTTTAGCAAATGGTGCTGGCAAAACTGGATCTCCACTTGTAGAAGAATGAAACTAAACCCCTATCTTTCACCCTGCACAAAAATCAATTCCAAATGTCTCAAAGACCTCAATGTAAAGCCTGAAACTCTGAAACTCTTAGAAGAAAACATTGGGAAAAACCTACAAAATATAGGTGTAGGAAAGGACTTTCTAAACCAGACATCAGTTGCTCAGGAAAAAAGGGCAAGAATTAACAAATGGGACATCATTAAACTAAAAAGCTTCTGTACATCAAAGGAGACAACCAAGGAAGCAAACAGAAAACCCACAGAGTGGGAGAAAATCTTCACCAGCGACATATCCAACAGGGGTTTAATAACCAGAATTTATAACGAACTCAGAAAACAGAGAACCAAGATAAGAAGCAACTCAATTAAAAGATGGGCTAAGGAGCTGACCAGAGAGTTCTCAAAAGAAGAAGTAAAGATGGCTATGAAACATCTTAAAAGATGTTCAACATCACTAACAATTAGGGAAATGCAAATTAAAACCACTTTAAGATTTCACCTTACCCCAGTCAGACTAGCTAAGATCAAGAGAACAAATGATACCAAATGTTGGAGAGGATAAGGGGAAAGGGGAACACTCATCCATTGCTGGTGGGGCTGGGGCTGCAAACTGGTTCAACCCCTATGGAAAGCAGTGTGGAGAACTCTTAAAAAACTACAAATGAACCTACCATTTGACCCAGTTATATCACTCCTTGGCATATACCCAAAGAACTCATGCTATTGCAGAGACACTTGTACATCCATGTTTGTTGCTGCTCTTTTCACAATAGCTAAGAGATGGAAGCAACCTAAGTGTCCCTCAATTGATGAGTGGATGATGAAAATTTTGTTCATTTATACAGTGGAGTTTTACTCAGCAGTAAAGAAAGATGAAATCATGAAATTTGCAGGTAAATGGATGGAACTAGAAACTGTTATACTAAGTGAAGTAACACAGCCTCAGAAAAAAATCAACATATGTTCTCCCTCATATGTGGATCCTAGAACCAGGCTCTGATAAATAAGTATGCAACCAGATATAACTACAGGAACCAGGACTATGGAAAGGAAACAGGGAGGTAAAGGAAAAGAAATAACCTGAAAGAGAAGAACAGTAGGAAACAGGCGTTTATAAGGTAGATATGGATAAACATTGGGTTAGTTTAAGGGAGCGGGAGGGAAGGATATACAAGGAACCTAGGGGATAAAGGGAAAGAAGGAGCTCAAGAGAGGTAGGATCATAAGAAAAGGGTATTATTAAGGGAGAAAGGGGAGAAATGGGGGGCACCTTAATTGGGGAAACCATGATGGAGGGGTGAAACAATGCAAGAGATAAACAATGCACTACCATTTTTGTTTTTAAAGAGTCCTTTTAACCTCAGTTGACCTGGCACTCGGTATTAGACTAGGCTGGCCTCAGTCTCCCAGAGTTTCACCTGTCTCTGCTTCCTGAGTGCTGGAATTAAAGGCATGAGCCAGACACACAGTAATTAAAAATACCAGACTGGTGGAACTAACTTTCTTGGGTGTTTAACAGACATACTTTGAGGCCTATAATAATTTTGTCAGAGGGACATAAAGGACAGTTTTTGCTCCTTGCCCTCCTAGGTCAACTAGTTCCAGGGGACTATGAGCATCTCTCAAAATGTCCTATAACTGGTGACTCACCTGTCCTTTTGATCAAGGAGGCCGAGGAGACCCCGAGATGAACTTGAACAAGTGTCCAGTCTACAAAGAGGAGGGTCAACACAGAGG
>NW_008340915.1:1399106-1399311 GCF_000622305.1 Nannospalax galili | reverse complement strand
CTGATTGCTCCTAGATGAGGAGCAGCTGACCTTCCTAAAACAAAGACCTCTAGATAGGCTGACTAGATTCACCAGAAGGGCAAGTAGTGGGGAATGGCTAGGGGTGCCAACAACACAGCAGATAGTAGCACGGATATCAAGAGTATAAAGGCTCTAGGGGGGGAGGGAGGCTATGGGAGGGTGCTACCTGGGAAGTGGGTGTATA
>NW_008340915.1:1320300-1398825 GCF_000622305.1 Nannospalax galili | reverse complement strand
ATACAATATTTTATAACTGTAATAATTCCTGTAAACCTAAAAATTTACAGCCAATTTTGAAAGAGATGCATCTTAGGTCAGGAAATTGTTATTGAATATGTCAATGCTGTTGTGAAATGCTTCTTCTAATTATATAGTTATTAAATAAATAATTTTTTAAAAACCCAGAAATTATGTTTTTTTCCAGGTTGTTTCATTTGATGTTTTTTACATAAAAAAATAATTATGACTATACAAATTACTTCAGAAATGGAAAAAAGAGTTCCATCTCCCAACTTATTTCACAGAAATAGAAAATTACAAGAAAAATGACAGCAACCCAACTGCAAATAAATATCCTCAATAATATACTTCCATGTGAATTTGCATTCCCATCCCACATGTCTTAGTCCTATGAATATAAGACTATTAGAATCTTAGGAGATCTCTTCCTGTAATTTTCTGCATTAATAAATGAGGAAATTGACATTCATTTGTGCTTTAAAATGTCTGCTCAAATTCAACTCTTGTTTCTGATTAACATATAAAAACTCTTCAGACTAAAATAGAAAAATACACCCTTAAATGTGACAAAGGATATTTGTCATAAATTCAGCATAAAAACAGAGCTTCATGGAACACTGGAACTGTTCCCATCAGTGTCAGGACAAGCATCAGCTAAGTCACTCACTGTTGTGTTAGAACTTGAAGCCAAAACAGAATGTAGTATTTTAAATGGACTTGCTGGGTCATAATGTATGTTTGTTTTTTAGGATATATTTTATTTATTCTTTGACAGTTTCACACATGTATATAATGTACCTTGGTCATCTCCATCTCCAACTCCCACCTCTCATTCCCCAGAAAGTCTTCCTCCACCCTCATGTCCTCTTATTTTTGGTAACACTCAGAGTCCAATTAGTGCCGCCTTCTGGAAAACTGGGCAATCTTGTTGGCTTTATCTTGTATGAGTCACTGTAACTGCAGTGAGTTCCTGAGTACAACAGCCATGTTGTACTCCTGCCCAGAAGACAGCATTTCACAGCACTCCTCCCCATCCTCCAGCTCTAACATTCTTTCCCCCGCCTCTTCCTTGATGTTTCCTGAGTCTTGGGGGCAGGGTTGGTACAAATGTTCCATTTAGGGCTGAGCACTCAAGTCACTTAGACTCGGCACTTTGACCAGTTAAAATAACTGTAATAACTGTTCTCCATTGCAAGAAGAAGTTTCTCTGGCCAAGGTTGAGAGCAGCACTAATCTATAAATATTTGGAAGGCAGTTTGCCCATGTGTCCACTTAGCAAAGCAACAGCAGCCAGCCCCCTCTTAGGGCCTATGACCTCCCAAGCCATGGGGTATTCTCATTCTGCTTTGTTTTCAGTTTTAGGAAGATATGAACACTCTTCCCCTGATCCAATTCATATATCACTGTTGTATTTCTTTCCTTCTGTGAATTTTTGATTTACTTATAGTCTACAATGTACCACATCCATTTGCTAAGAGTCTTTGGACTTACCCTTAACATGTCCCATATAAACCCAAATAAATGCAAAAAAAAAAAAATGCTATTGCAAAGACTTTTCTACACAGTAAAACTTGTCAGAAAATTGTTGAGTTCTGATTTCCCAGAAATATTCCTCTTGAAGCCATCCTCCTTTTCACTCCAATCTGGATTCTCTCTAGCTCAGTTCTCAAGAAACTAAGCCTCATGTTCTACATGAGTGGTTGAAAGAAATTCCCCGAATCTGAAGTACAGGGGATGAGAGTTGCAATAAAGCCTTTTACATCATCTTCCTATTTTAATCTTTTGCCTCTTTCCCTACCTTCCAAAGAATGTGGTGCTTCTAAATTCTTAGCCTTTCTAAGGTTTACTAAGTCATTTATTACTCTTCACCCATTTTTTTCCAAAAGTATTACTTGGGGTTCTAAATGACAAGGTGCTGTGTGCTTTGTTCATTGTTCTCGATGTTTTTATGTGATTCCCAAGAGAAAAAGGTGTGGGAGGGAAAGTGTTAGTCAGGATCCTAAGAGGAAACTTGGGACATAGTTAACTAAATGAAAGGGAAAAGAAAAAAGGTGCTGGGATCCAGGAGAGCTAAGTAGATGAAGCCATTTCAAGAGAAAACCAGAGCCACCACAGGTAAGATTCACCCAGGAACCAGGGGACCAGGGAGTACACCCATAGCTCTGTGTATGCATATTGCTACGGTTTAGATGTGGTTGGTACTGTGAGAGTACACACACTGGCAGCTTGAACTCCAGTGTATGGTGTTTTGGAGTGTCAGAAACTTTAGGAGATGGAGCCTAGTGAGAGATGATTAGATCATGAGGCCAATATCCCCTAGAGGGGGTACTTCACTTTTTGTATATGTGTATATGTGAGTGACTTGAGGTCTCATATGGTTGGATTCACTTTCAGAGAAGCAGGTAGTTATGAAGCAAGGCCACATAGGCACTGGTCCTTTCTGGATATGGTCTGCTTCTTTTCTGCTCCGTACCATGTTATGATGCAGTCAGAGGGCCTTTGCAAGATGCACCATGCTATTTGGACCTCCAGCCATCAGAATCATGAGTCAACTTCTTTACTTTATAAGTTACCAAGCATCAGGCATTGTTAAAGAATTATAAAACAGACTACGACACATGTCAGTCCCTAGGAGGCAGAAAGATGAGAAGGGTTCTGGACTCTGAAACAGAAAATATCTGACACTGGGGAAGAAATCCCTTCCCCAACAATATTAAAATTAAAAGTTTGAACTCCTGGCTTTAAATGTTATCTCATTTGACACCTAATTTAATGTTATTAAGTCCTAAATTTATACCTCAAGCCAGACTTCTCCTTAAAGTATGGATTTGTAGCTTTAACTGCCTACTTAATCACTTCATTTGAATGACTGACATTTTGAACATAAAATATTCAAAACAGAATTTTTGATTTCTACCCCCAAATGTGAGCCTCCCCAGTCATTCCAGAATTAGCGAGAACACTGCCAGTTTCCCAATTGTTCATGTTAAAGTCTAAGAATCATCATTGATTTTTCTTTCTCTTACTCTTTCCTTATAATACCCTTATGTCTTTGATCCCACACCACCCTTGTGTGTGTGTGTGTGTGTGTGTGTGTGTGTGTATGTGTCTGTGTCTGTGTGTCTGTCTGTGTCTGTGTGTATCTCTGTGTGTCTGTGTGTTTGTGTGTGTGTAGGCCAGAAGTCAACTTTAGGTGTTGTTCCTGGACCTCATTCACCTTTCTGTTTTTTGAGATAGGGTCTGTCATTGGTCAGGAGCTCATCAAGGAGGGAGGCTAGGCTGGCTGGCTAGTGAACCCCCAGGGATTCACCTGTCTCTGCTTTCCCAGTGCTGGGATTGCAAGTGTATGCCACCATGTCTGGCTATGAGGTCACCTTGTTTCCGTCCATTGCTGCTGCCACAATCTTCATCTAAGTTCCCACCGTCTTTTACCCAATCGCTATCTTCCTGCTTCCACTGTTCCAACTCCTGTTCTCCTACAGTTCACTTGCCTCAAAAAGCCAGAGAAAACTTTAAAAATTAAAAACATAAGCTACATAAGAGTCCCACCTTAAAATTTCTTGATTTCCATTGTCTTTAAGAGTAAAATTCTTGACTGAGATCCTGGACTTTCAGGACTAAAATTTTTGCTACCAATCACGTTCTCTCGTCCCTGCAGGCTGTGCTTCTCCCTCTTCTGTTTTATCATATGAACTCAAATTCAGCCTTATAGTTTATGCTGTTTTTAATTGATCCCTGAGAGCAGCCCTTTAACTTGGTGTGATGCAGGTGTGTTACTCTGGAGCACTTACCTGAACTCTTCTGGATGACATTACACTTCAGTCACCTATGGGGGAGTTAGCTGGATCACGCATACCTTACTAGTACTTAAGCTTTCAGGTCTCACTTCCCCATGCCTTTTTAAATTTTCTTCCCTTCTAGAATGTTACTTGCTGTTGAATACTTGTCTTGAGGACTGCTTCTGATAAAATTCAAAGTATCAAAAGAAAATGTTCAACAAAGGTAAATTGCTTCTCATTCTTCCCATCTACATGTCCTAAACCCCTTTCTGGAGTATTTTGATATAATTTTTTTTTTTTTTTTTGGTCTTTTTGAGACAGGATCTCCCTATAGTTCCAGCTGTCCTGGAACTCACTATGTAGACCAGGCTGGCCTTTACTCACAGAGATCCATCTGCCTCTGCCTCCCGAGTGCTGGGATTAAAGGCATGTGCCACCACACCCGGCTCTGGTACAGTTCTTAAAACTGAAACCAAAATTGATCCAGTTGTTACGTCTAGACACTAGATACTACTAGTCATAGTAGGCAGGTTACTGGACTCTCTAGAGCATTTCTATTTATTTATTCCCCTGCTCCATACACTCTGTGTGTGTGTGTGTGTGTGTGTGTGTGTGTGTGTGTTTTGCCTGGTTTCTACGTTTCAAATTTTATGGCCAAGACAGACACTGAATGTGATATCACTGAGTGCGGGGTTGGGAAGATGCCCAGTAGCACATCATTATATAATTTGCCACCCATGTTTATGTGCCAGTCTCTCAGAGGCCACCTCTGGTATTTGATAGTGATTTTGAAAGAAAGCAAGTTCATAAGAAGAAGCTAAAATGAAAGTACCCTTCAGAAGGACTTGCTTAGGAGAGTTATAGGCTCATGGCCATAGCCAGCTATAATGCAGCCCTGACGTGGAAGAGCGTTAGAAGAGATAACTGCCATGTGTCACACAAGGGCAAAGAGACAAACTGTCCAGTTCCTGGATTATTCGAGTTATTAGCATCATACCAAGGGCAGCACAATGAGGTCTTGCTGCCCCCATCTGGAATTGAATGGAGCCTCCAATTCCAGAGGACAAAAGGGGGTTTGGGGATTTTATAGGTTTTTTCAAGGGGCTATGGGCATGTTCTATACCACATGACCTAGCCTGACCTAGCCTATATGCCAGCAGTCACAAGGCAGGAAGACACTAAATAAAAGTAAAGTTATAATTCACGGTTGTCTTGAGATTGTTCACCGCTGCTAGGGGGAAGGGGGCTACAGGGTCACAGGGCCTGATTTCTGCGACAAAGTTCAGCTAGGGAGTCTGTGATCCTACAGCATTCACATTCAGTGTTTGCTTTCTTCCCACATTGTAACAGGCACGTATAACCAATGTACAGAGGAAATGGAGTGGAACTTTGGAGCTTAGGCTATAAAGACACTGACACTTCCGTCTTGGTCTTTTTCTGTCTTGGATCACTCATTTTAGTGATGTTAGCTACGAGTAGCCTGTTGGAGAAGTCTGTGTTGTGAGCAACAGAGGCATTCAACCAACAGCCATGAGCTAATGTTCTTGTAAGGGAAGTCTCCAACTGCAGGCAAGTCTCAGGCGCATTCTCTTATCCGGAGACAAGATACCAAAACACAGCTGTAGTTTTCTTGGTTGCCTCTTATTTAACTCCTTTTTGAGACTGATCAAGGTCCCAAGATTGAGCACATGATTGTCAGTTAAGGCATTTTGTTATTTTTCTAATTGAAGTTTTACATTGAAAACTGGGACAGGATTTTTCAATAGACCAGCAGGCTGCACACACAAGAACCAGGGCTTGGGCTGTCTGTAGAACCTCCTTTTTCTAGTTCTACCACTTACGTCTATCTTCTACCTAGTACTCATCCACGCATGTATCATTTTACCCAAACTTTGAAACAGTATATGCTCCCTCACCCCAACCTATCATCTAATCCTTTGCTGGCAACTAATAGTATCCAAGGGCCATGGAAAGCCTGCAACAATGGCTCCTGAGAGACCCATTCTCTTTCATCAGAGAGAGACTTGTATATCTTGGATTTACAAAATTGAAACTAACATAAGGGATAGAAGAACAAAAACACATGTTAAATTGTGAGGGAGTTGGGGTAAGAATCCCAAGGGAGAGTTGGAGGAAGATAGTAGTGGATAGATATGATCCATGTACATTGTATAAATGTATGAAGCTTTCAAATAAAACATTATTAAAATGTTGCAAAAGAAGACAAGGGGCTGGAGAGATGGCTCAGTGGATAAGAACACTGACTGTTCTTGCAGGAGACCCGAGTTTGAATCTCAGCACCCACATGGCAGCTAACAACTGTCCATAACTCCAGTTCCAGGGGATCTGACAGTCTCTTCTGTCCTCTATAGGCATTGCACGACATGGGTGCACTTACCTACATGCAGACAATACACGCATACACATAAAATAAAAATTTTTTTTTAATTTTTAAAGAAAGAAAAAAAGAGAGAACATGAACAGGTAGAAAACACAGCTTTCTCTCTGTGGAAGTAAGAGATGAGAGGACAAGAAGGATGCTTTAAAACACACATAGCAGAACGTAGCAGGAGATACTCTGTGGTACGAAACACCAGAGTTGTGGTGCTTTGTTGAGAGCAAAAATCCTGAGAAGTTAAGATAGAGAAAGAAAGAAATTTCACATTCATCTTTTGAGTGCCTGACTTCCCTTGTCTGGGAAGATTTAGTTGAAGAATAAGGCAGTCACCCATCTCCTGCTTGACACCTATAAATATGTTTTTCTCCCCTCGCCAAGTCTCTAAAGATGATCATTCAAGTGCATTTTTTTGCATATTATAAAGTAATTTGTCACTTCTTTTGTGTTTTGATAGATGTTTCCTGGTGTTTAACTTCAGAATGTTTCTTTTCATACATCTGAAATATTGCAATTTCCTAAAGGTTCCAATGTGGCTTTAAAAAGATGGCACTGATTCTCCCTGATCATCACCAGCTTCCCAAAGGAGAGTAACCCAGGGCAACTGAGAGGTCCTGGTGATTTATGCTGGAGGTGGTACATGACCCACCTTGCCTGAGCATCCTCATCACCATGCTAACACTTTTGGACTAGTAACTGTGGTTAGAGTGATGGTAAAGAGAATATACTGACAGCATTTCTTTGAAGGAGCTCAAAGCCTGTATTAATTGTGGTCTTGAAAGAGGAAAAATAATTCCTATAATCATGGCTTTTATCATTTTATAAAGTATTTTCACAACCTTTTTTTTCATTAGAACTTACCAGCAGCCCTGTGTTGGGATTATTTTTATTTACTCTGGAGAAAAAATTGAGGTCAAGTGGCTCACCCAGTTTACACAAAGCCTGCTTCTACAGTAAATATCACAGACACAGCGGGTCCCATATTGTGTGATACATGACAAGAAGCAATAAGTGAAACGGATTATTGTTCCCTTCTCTTTTGCTTCATGTTTTCGCTGCTCCCCTCATTCCACCTTGTCCGGGTTTCTGTGGGTTGACAGTCCTCATTTACTTTCAACTTGTTTTGAGACAACTACTAAACAAAATTAAACCTCAGAGGTAGGACGAAAAACAGAGAAAAGGAAGCAGTTTCAGTGGAAGACATAAACCATGAAGATGACTGCCAAAGTGGGCAGATGAGGTTAATGAGAAATCCCGGTGACTGTAAAGGAGCAAAGGTAGCGCTAATACAGAAAGGCTGAGTAAGAGAGTCAGAAGAAAGAAAAAATAACCCCAAATTTCAAACTAGTATTTCCCTTGCTTGTTGTGTCTTAGAATAAATGGACGAAATCCTGTTTTAATGTGAGTTTTAGCTATTTCGTTGTGCTGTGATAAAACACCATGACCAAAGTGATTTGTGGAAAAAGTTTATTTTGGCCTGTGGGTCCAGAGGGATGAGTCCCTTGTGGCAGCAGGCATGGTGGTGGGAGCAGGAGCCGAGAGACCACATCTTCAACCAGAAACAAACGGCAGAGAGTGAACTGAAGTTGGGCAAGGCTACGAACTCTCAAAGTCTGCCCTAGAGACACACTTCCTCCAGCAAGGCTGCACTTCTTTATTAGTTATTTTTATTTTATGTGTATGAGTGTACTGCCTGCATCTAAGTGCACTCATGTCATTGCAGTGCCCACAGAGATCAGAAGAGGGAACATATTCCCCTGGACCTGGAGTTATGGATGGTGGTGAGCTGCCCTGTGGGACTCTAACCTGGGTCCTCTACAAGGGCAGCCAGTGCTCTTAACAGCTGAGCATCTCTCCAGCCCTTGGCTTCACCTCTTAAATCTCCTTAAACAATGCCACCAACTGGGGAACAAGTGTTCAAATACCTGAGCATATGGGGGCCATTTCTCATTCAAACCACTGCATAACACTCCCTGGTCCCCATAGACTCATGGCCATATCATTTAGTCCAACTTTAAAAGTCCCTATAGTCCTCAACAGTCCCAACACAGTTCAAAAGTCCAAAGTTTAAAGTCTCTTCTGAGACTCAAGACCATTTCTTAACTGTAACCCCCTGTAAAATAAAAAAGCAAATTGCATGCTTTCCACGTACAATGACATAATATTTATTCCCATTCCAAAAAGAAGGAATGGCGGCATAATGAGGAAATACTGGATTAAAGCAAGACCAAACTCATCGGGGCAATCACCAAATCCTGTAGTTCTACGTCAGGTGTCTGGGGCTTTCATTTCAAAGGGCTTAGATGGCTCAGCCACTCCAGCTTTGCTGTCTGCAACACACACCTCTCCCTTTGATTGGTTCCATTCCCTGTATGCAGCTCCCCTTGTCAGATAGCTCATGGCTCTGGCATCTCTAACATTTTGCAACCTAGGCTTTACTTTCACATCTTTTGCTAGGGCCCCTTAAGGTCTCACAGGGATTCCAGCTCTGCTACACATTGCCTGGCCTCAATGGGTTTCTGAAACTGCAGAGGAGGAATCCACAACCCTCTTACTATCGCACCTTTCATATCTCCAAAGCCAGTACCATGTGGACAACACTGCCAAGTACAGCTGCCAGCTTGGGATGGACCTTTGTCCCCTTCAGCCACAGTGGCAGCAGCTTCTGTAGGTTAAAACAATTGCTTTCTAGGAGCAAGCAACCCCTTAGGCTTTCTCCTGTCTTAAATTGGAAGTTTAGCTGGGTGGGGCTTGCCCCGAGGGCACCTTTCCCATTGTTCCAGCATAGAGCAGAAGGCTTCTCCTTGGTGATAACAGCCTCTCTTTCAGCACATGCTTTGGCTTAACATTAAGCTTCCTACTGTTCTTTTTCTCTCCAAATTGTACACCTTGTATTTCTTTCCACCCTACCTGCTCATTTTCATTTTAGATCTGTGTAAGGGGTTGGAAAGATAACTCAGTAGTCAAAAGCACTGGCTGCTCTTGCAGAGGACCCCGGTTTGATTCCCAGAACCCACATGGTGGCTAACAACTGTCCATAACTCCAGTTCCAGAGGAATCCAACACCCTCTCTGGCCTCCATGAGCATTGCACAACATGGGTGCACTTACACCCAAGCAGGCAATACGCTCATCACTTAAAATAAAAATAATCAATAAAATATTTTTAAAAATAACCATTGCAGGAATTCAACTTTATGCTGTCTTGAAATTTCTTTCACCAAAGAAATTGTCCATTATCTTTAAATTTAGCCTCAGGTGAGTTTTTAGGACACAGGCAGAAGGTAATCAGAATCTTTGCCAAAATAGCAAAGATTGGCCTCTAGCCCTATTGCTGATAGAGAGCTTGTTCCCCTCTGAACTTCTTAGGCTTTGCCTCCACTGTCAGCATTACTCTAGGTACTACTGTCTTCAGGCTCCTACCAAAATGGCCCGTAATCTTCACTTCTGTAGTAGATAGGTTTTGTTGCTGTGAAAAAGCACCAAGACCAAAAGCAACTTATGGAATAGTTTATTTAGCTTATGGTTTTAGAGCAATAAATCAATCATGGTGACAGGCATGGTGGCAAGAACAGGAAGCTGAGAGATCACATCTTCAACTGCAAACATGAAACAGAGGGAAAACTGGAAGTAGGGCCGTAAGAACACTCAAAGCCACCTCCAGTGACATACTTCATCCAGCAAGGCCGTGCCTTCTATAGGTTCCATAATCTCCCCAAACAGCACCACCAACTGAGGACCAAGTATTCAAATACATGAGCCTATGGGGCACACCTCTCATTCAAACCACCACATGATAGTAGACCATACAAACTGAGTGAGCCATGTGTTTTCCCTGAGCCTCAATTTTTCTCTCCTAAAGACCACACACAGCCTAGCACTTGGGAGGCAGAGGCAGATGGATCTCTGTGAGTTCAAGGCCAGCCTGATCTTCATAGTGAATCCAGGCCAGCTGTGACTACAGGGAGACCCTGTTTCAAGAAGACCAAAGCGGGGGTGGGGGGTGGGGGGTGGAGGCCAAAGGTGACACACACACATACAATAGATTGCCTAGTAAAACAGCCCCTTAGCAAGTCTTGCCTTGAGAAGAATGGCTTCCAGCTGAACCAGACTTTAATAGCAGCAGCTAGATGAACAGAAGGCCCAGAGCCAAGATCAATGTGGAAAGGAGTTAGGAGTTCAGCTGAGAAAAAAACAGTATGGGGCCGCATGGTGCAAAGCTTCTAAAGCTAGAAGGGAATGCACTGTCAGAAACCACTGGATGTTCATCCAGCAAACTAATCAAGGTTCATCCTCTTCCCCTTTTACACCAGTGCTTTTATTCAGAGAAGGCTTCTGACATGTAACACAGGGCTTAGTGATTTCTTAGTCCTGTGACTGTCCAGTAAGACCCATGGTCAGCAATCTCACTGGAGTTTGCCACCTATCCAGCCTCCTGCTTCTGAGTTCCTGCATGGCAGTAATCTATACAGGATCCGTAACAACCACAATAGCTAATTGTTTATACTGTCTAGCACTGTTCTAAGTAGCTTTAAATCCCTATGGTCATCACTGAAGCCCTCAAAGTTACCACTGTCCTGGGGCTGGAGAGGTGGCTGAATATGTAAGAGTGCTTGCTGCGCAAGCATGAGGACCCAAGTTCAAATCCCCAGCAGCCACATAAAAGCTGGGTGTGGCAGCTCCTTTATCTGTAACTCTAGTACTTGGGGGTGGGGAATAGGGACAGGAGGATCACTGAAGTTTACTGGTTGCCAGCTTAGATCCAGGTTCAGTGAGAGACCTTGTCTCAGGAAAATAAAGCAGAGTAACAGAGCAGGATGCAGATGTCCTCCCCTGGCCTCCTCAAATGGACCTACACATGCACACCACACATGAACATATACTTCGCACACACAAATTAGCACTATCCTTATGTTCATTTTACAAATGAAGAAACTGAGGCACAGGAAGATCATTCAAGTTGATCCAAAGTCACCTCTACCTAATATGTGGTAGAAACAAGATTTTCATCAAGATGACTTTAGGGCCTGCATTCTTGGGGTTTGTTTGCTTGATTGTTGTTGTTTGGTTGTTTTTTGTTTGTGTGTTGGTGCTGTTGGGAATTGAACCTAGGAACTCACAGGTGCTAGGCAAACGCTCTTCCACTGAGCTAGCGCCCATAATTTAAACCACTCTATACTAATTCTTAAACTTGAGATACTTTATATCAAAGTTGAATTTAGTGTTTTGTTGGCTTGTTTACAGTACTGGAGATGAAATCCATGGCCTTGCTCTTGCTGAGTAAGTACTCCACCACTGGGCCACATCCCCAGCCTCCAATGTTGCCTTTAATGTTCTGCCTGTTTACGCATACCTGCAGATTTCCAAGTTGTTATTGCAAACCTGAGAAAAGTTTTTTCCTGCCCCTTTCATTTTTTCCTGGGTAATTTCTCAGAGGCAGGGTTGCCTTTTATTGCTCCTCGCCTGTGCTTCAGGTCAACCGGGTAAGGGAGTCTGCATCACTTTTTGTCTTGCGACTCAACACTCTTTGAGTGTCCACAACAAACAAAGCAGTGGAAGGATTTAAGATGCAGAAGTCACAACCCCTGATTTGGAGACTCTTAGACCTCACCTGGATCCAGAGCACTTAGGAGAGAAGAGGAAGCAGGACAGGAACATGGGAAAAGCAGAAATGCATGTCTCCAGGTATGTTTTGACTTCATGATTCATCCCTATCTCTATTCTGGCATCTGTCATACTATGGCAAATCTGCTGCCTGGTTGTACCTGCTTTCCTACCCAGAAAAGTGAACATTTCACCACAGAATCCTGGGAGGGTTTATTAGTGTAAGAGTAGCTCAAGCTCTAAGGCAAAATAACAATGTGTTATTATCTGCACACACGCATCCTTTAGAACCATTGCCCATAGACTTCCTGTACAAAGCAAAGCCCTTTGGGAAGGAGCACTTACCAAAAATGCTTTATTATCATAATAGAGTGCTCAGTTATTTGCTCTGATAAGAGGTGGAAGGGTTTCTAAATTCATTGTCTTAATTTAGAGTTAGGGAGAATAATTAAAAATATAGGCCACCTATGGATGATGCCTAACATGGGTGATATAATGAAGTCATAATGAGAATATGATGCATTTTATTTATACAGCCTCTAGCTACAAAGAGTGTATTATGTATTTTGCAGAGGGGCTCAAAAGCCTAAAACAAACAAGATTAAAATCAGTAATAAAGCAGATCAGGAGAAGCCAGTGAAATTCAGCAATAAATTTGATGCAAAACCAATGGGATCCGCCTGAGGCCTTTTAGAATTTGCTGCAGGCCAATGCTTCTGTTTTCTTATTTTAGTGATAATTGGGGGGGGGGGGGGGGGGATGGGGGGGGGGGGAGTGGAGGAGGTGGAGGTGGGGTTGATGACTCTGAAGCAGAGAGGTCTGCAAGGGAGCTGCCTGTTGTAGGCAGAACAATTCCAATGTTGTAAGGAAGAACAGAATTTTCACAGCCTAAAGATTTTTGTAAAAACTGTGCCTGTGTGTGTGTGAGAAAGAGACAGACAGAAAATTTCCCCACAGTCACTTATTCCAGTGTGACTCATAGTCATGCTTAGAGCCAATAAATCCTTCGATGTAACTCCCTATTGTTTTGCTGGATTTCTCAATAATGTTCTGTTTTAGTTTTACCAGGTTTTGCCCACTCTGAACATTCCGTCTTCTAAAGGCTCTGGGCTTCCATGAAACAGCTCATCTCTCTCACATTCTGGGCAGAAATGAGGGTGTTGCGATTCAGTTGTGCAAAGATCACAGCCTTTTGCTTACTGATTTACAACTGGAGAATGTGGACTTAGTGATACGGGGTTCATGGAGCCCAGGCACCTCAATATAATAGCGCTTAGAAAAAAGCCTTCTTTCAGAAGCTTAGGAAACAAAAATTTGTTGATAGAGACTAAATGCACTCTTCATAAGGGAAATGATAATTTTTTTCTAGGTACTTAAGTTAAAAATATGATAAAGTATATTTCCAATCTCTGGGGGAAATCTTTGTGTTGGTTCCTTTTTTTGTAGGAGGAACAAAATATCTGACAAAGTAACTTAAGGAATGGTTAGTTTTGACTCACAGCATGAGGATACAGTCTGTCATGGGGGAGGGGGAGGCACAGCAACAGAGTATGAGGCAGATGGTCACACTGCATCCACAGTCAGGAAGCAGAGAGAGATAAATGCTACTGCCATTTTATTTTATTCTACTTATTCTGTTTATTTATTTATTCAGTCTAGGATCCCAATCCATAGAATGGTGTTACCCACATTCAGGGTAGGTCTTATCACCACAATTAACCCACTGTAGAAAACTTTCTCACAAACATGCCCAGAGGTTTGTCTCCTAGATGGTTCTAGATCCCGCTAAATTGACCACATCAACTATTACAGTCTTACCCTACTTTGAAGAGCATGATTCTGATGTAGTTTGTGTCTTATTTTATGTATTTCACATCCTTGCTGCAAAGACAGCTGCATGTGCCTGTCAAGGCATCACCTCTAACGACTGACTATCACATATTTTCTATGAAAGTTGTATTCTAGCCAGGTGTGGTGGCGCACACCTTTAATCCCAGCAGAGGAGGCAGAGGAGGCAGAGGAGGCAGAGGCAGGCGGATCTCTGTGAGTTCAAGGCCAGCCTGGTCTACATAGTGAGTTCCAGGATAGCTGGAGCTACAAGGAGACTCTGTCTCAAAAAGAACCCCTCCCCCCGAAAAAAAGAAAGTTGTGTTCTACAAGTCATTGCTAGCTGCCTGCCCTGTTGTTCAAAGTAGTACACGAAAGCTCCTCTCTCAGTCTTCTCAGAACACCTACTATCTTTGGTCTCTTTGGCCCTGGGTTTAGCTTGGGAGACAAGCCATGCTTTCTGTAGGGTGGCATCACAGAGGGTCAAACATACAGCCATGCTTAAAGACCCAGGTTTGAGCTGTGCTGTGGTACTTGCTGGTTAATGCTACTAAACACCCTCTTTTCTTCTGTGACAGTGACTCTAGGCATTAGTGTTTAAACATTTTACCTGTAAAATGGGGTAGTGGCATCAAATTATAATCATGTACCATGTTTGTTAGCATTCCCAACTTGCTGGTGTGTTTTTATAGGGCGAGAGCTATACATTTTTTTTTATTTTTTCCTCCATGTCCAATTCATTGTTACATGTGCATCAAATACCCAGTAAATATACATTTTACATATACCACATATTTTTCCTTGCTCTCTTGATATCTTATTTTGAACATGTCCAAACTTGTATAGAAATTGAAAGACTAGAACAACTACACATACATATTATTATTTTGGTCTTTTTGACACAGGGTCTCCCTGTAGCCCCAGCTGTCCTGGAACTCACTATGTAGACCAGGCTGGCCTTGAACTCACAGAGATCCGCCTGCCTCTGCCTCCCAAGAGCAGGAACTAAAGGCGTGCACCACCATGCGTGGCCTACACATTATTTTTTAAGATATTTGAAAATATCCTGTAGAAATCATGACATTTTATCTCTAAATATTTCTTAAAAATGAACATATTTTTCCTACATGGCCACAGCTCTATGTGACGTCTAAGAAAAATAACAACATACAGTCCATATTTAAAATTCCCTCACTATGCTCAGCATGGTGATGCACACTTATAATCCCAGCACTTCCAAAGCCAAGACAAGAGCTATTCCACGCTACCGAGTGAGATCCTGTCCCCCCCCCCACAAAAAGATAAAATGAAAATAAAATAAAAGTTCCTAATTATTTCAAAACTTCTTAGGATGTTTATTATTTTTCAAAAATCTACAACATCAAGGTAATGAATTATGTTTTGTTCTTTTTAAAAATATTTTATTTATTATTTTTATTTTATGTGAATGTGTGTATTGCCTGCATGTAGGTAAGTGCACCTGAATGTGTGTATTGCCTTCATGTAGGTAAGTGCACCCATGTTATGCAATGCCCACGGAGGTCAGAAGAGGCTGTCAGATCCCCTGGGACTGGTGTTATGGACAGTTGTTAGCTGCCATGTGGGTGCTGGGATTTGAACCCGGGTCTTCTGCAAGAACAGTCAGTGTTCTTAACCGCTGAGCCATCTCTCCAGCCCTATATTTTGTCCTTATAGCCACAAAAACACTGTAAACCAATGTGGAAGTCTACTCATTTGCTTATTGTACCTGTCCCATTTTTCTTGGTAGAAATCTAGGAAGCTTACAGGCCCCAGAAGTGAACCTACTACTATTGTTCTGCTAAATGGATATAGTATCCACCTGTTATATAAATTCATATTTCTATGTCCATAGATTAGTATAGCTCTCAGACATTGTTAGAGAAGTTTCTTTGGGTGGTGGATGGTGGTTAATGCAGGAACTCACAATTTGTCAAAATGCTGTGAATAAGTGTGATTCAGGCAGTAGCTATCAATGAATAGTGAACAGCATTTCAGTATTAAAAATTACTATAACTATGCTGACATGTAAAAACAAGATGTCAGTCTTGTTCTAATTCTAGCTATTTAGGGGTGATATAACTCTCCATTTTGTTTTTCATTGTATCCATATCAATCCATCACATTGAATCTCATATATATATGAGTTATAGCCATATAAACCTGGGGTGGAGGAGATGGCTCCTCCTGACAAGCCTGATGACCTAAGTTCGATCCCTAGCACCCACATGGTGGAAGGAAAGAACCAGTTCCTGCAAACTGTCTTCTGACTTCCACGTGTGTGCCATGGTGTACCCACATACAAACACACAAACATGTTCACATGAGCACACATATACACAAAAATGTTTAAAATGTAAACAATTTAAAAAATATACTAACCTATCATACGTAAAACTTATATAAGAAACCCAGTATGGTGGAGCATGCCTTTAATCCTAGCACTTAGGAGGCAAAGATATTTGGATCTCGGTGAGCTTGACAGTGGTCAGCTTAGTCTACATAACAATTTCCAAGTCGGCTGGGGCTACAGAGAGATCCTGTCTTTTGTGACTCATATAGGACATAAGATAAAGAAAGGATGCACATATATCACATTTACCCAAAGTAGAGCATGGCTTTATATTTTCCATATAAAGAACCTAACTTTCAGTGTTTAGGAAAACCATATTTGTTAGTTTATAAATATTGGCATGAACAGATAACATGTGGTAGTGATTAATTTTTAATTAATACTTTTAAACATTAAACATATAAATTTCATGAACCTAAAAACAGAAATAAGTATCAGCTATTTTGTATTACCCAGTGCATATAGGTTAAGAAGAGGGGTTTCTGAGAAATTACTTACATGATCAAAGAATTTGATGGACTGAGCAATAGTGTCGTTTCATCTGAAAAGTTTTAGAATGTTTAAAAGGGACAGAAGTATGTGTATGAATTCTGAAGAGCCTCATTAGAAAAGACAGGAAAATACTGGAAGCTATTAAAAACATTTTTTTTGTAAAGTTTTAATTGAATTTTTGTGTATTTCATACAGAAGATCTTAACCATCTTTGTACCCCCTTCCCCATTGGCACCTCCCATAGACCCCCCTGGACTTTATGCATTCTGTTATTTGTGTTAGGGTCTATCGAGTCCAGTTAGTGTCCCCAGACACCCCTTAGTGCAAGTTCATCAACTGAGGTCTAATCACTCTATCTGTAGAGTCCTTCCCTTTAAGAAGATCAGCTCTCCCTCATCCAGCAGCAATTAGCTGCTACTAGTTCTTTGGCTAAGATTGGGGCCTGTTGCCCATTTCCCCAGTTCTATGCTGGATTTTTGTCTGCTTGAATTTGCATGGGTCTTGTGCATGCTGACACCATTGCTCTAGGTTCATATGAGCAAGGTCCCAGGAGCCTGGAGGACTCTATTTCCATGTGGTCATGCACCTCCTCCCTGGCTCTTACAATCTTTCCAACCCCTGAGCTCTGGGTGGGTGGAGTTTAAGATAGGATCCTGTCTAGAGACCCACACTCTGCAGGCTCTTATTCTCTATGCTTTGGTCATTTGTGTCCTTTTGTGTTCATGGCCCTCTGTTGCATGAGTGAGCTTGTTGACGACAGTTAAGAGATGCATTAGTATTCTCTCTACCACTTGTTCCACTGTGTTCTGTGGGCCTTAGGTGTAGAGATGTCATTGTAGATGTGTCACTTAGGGTTGGACAATTCACAGACAATCTCTGTGTATGACCAGTTGTAAAACTCTGTAATAATCTCAGTCTATTGCAAAAGAATCTTCTTTGATGAGTGATGATGGGGATATTTGCCTGTAAATATAAGGATCCATATTTAGCACATAGTAAGAAATTACATTTTTCTAGGGATGTGACAGCCTTGGAGTTTTCTCTAAGATCTATGACCTCTCCAGCCACATGTATTTGGTTATGTTTACAGTACCACACGTTTCTTCCCATTAAGCAGATTTTAAATCCAATTAGGTAATTGAAAATATTTTTTATTTATTATTTATTATTTGTATTTTATGTGTATGCTTGTATTGCCTGGATGTAGGTAGGTGCACCCATGCCATGCAATGCCCGCAGAGGACAGAAGAGGCTGTTGGAGCCCCTGGAACTGGAGTTATGGACAGTTGTTAGCTGCTATGTGGGTGCTGGGATTCGAACCTGGGTCTTCTGCAAGAACAGTGTTCTTAACCGCTGAGCCATCTCTCCAGCCCAAGTAATTAAAAACATTTTAAAATTTTATTTTTATTTTATGTGTATGAGTGCTTTGCCTGCACATATATGTGTACCACATGTGTGCAATGTCCATGGAGGTGAGAAGGCATAGGATACCCTGGAACTGGAGTTATGGGCCATTGGTAACCAGAAAACTGACTCTCCCTCCTCCATCAGTCATCAATTCCCAATAGCCCTCAGATAGGGGTGGGACATATTGAGCCCCTCCCCCATCTGTGCTAGGATTTTGGCTGGCTTGTTCTTGTGCAGGTCTTGTGCATATGGTCACAGATTCTGAGTTCATGTGTGCAACTGTGCTGTCTGAAACTGACAGTGTTTCTCTGCAGATATTTACTCTCTCTGGGTTTTATAACCTTTCTACCCCTGTCTTCTGCAATAACCCTTGAGCAGAGGGAATGTGATACAGGTGACCCATTTAGAGCTGAGCGCACCACAGTCTCTGTATTTATCATCACCTATTGCAAAAAGAAGCTTCTCAGGAAGTTTGAAAGATGCACAAATCCTGAATCAGGACTGGTCTACACTGGCCCACAGCTTCTGCTGGAACTGCTTCACATTTCTCTCTCTCTCTCTCTCTCTCTCTCTCTCTCTCTCTCTCTCTCTCCTCCCTGCCTCCTTCCCTCCTTCCCTCCCTCCCTCCCTCCCTCCGTCTCTCCCTCTCCCTCTAACTCAGTGGGGGGGACTGTGTTTAAGTCAGAGTCTCACATGTAGTCCAGACTGGCCTGGCACTCACTCACTATGTAGTTCAGGCTTCAACCTCAACACAATCCTCCTGCCTCAGTCTTCTAAATGCTGAGATTACAAGCATGTGCCACCAAACCTTGATTGAATGATTGCCTTTTATATAAGAAAGAAAGTTACCAAAACTTCCCAATTGCCACACTATTCCTCTTCCTTAGAAGGCAAACATTCTCTTGACTTAAAACAGTTTACTGGGGCTAGAGAGATGGCTCAGTGGTTAAGAGCACTGGCTGCTCTTTGCAGATGACGTGGGTTCAATTCCCAGCACCCACATGGGAACTAATAACCATCCATAACTCCAGTTCCAGGGGATCTGGCACCCTCTTTTGACTTCCACAGGCATTGCATGACATGGATGCACTTATATACATGCAGGCAGTACACTGATACACATAAAATCATCATCATCATCATCATCATCACACATTCTTTTGTGGTTTTGTGCCATTTTGTCTTTGAGATTCATTCATGTGTGCTGTGGAAATTAGTTCTTACTGCTCTGAGGAATTGTGTGTTTGTGTATTGTTTATGTATTCTACTGTTGGACATTTCTCTCATAGTGCTCAATTTTGAATATTATTATTAATTATTGCTGTTTTTAATATATTTTGCATATCTCTAGGTATATATTATCCATATATCTCATCTGTTAGGAAGACAGGCATATATATCTGTGTGTGTTTGTAAATAAAGCTTTTTTTTTTGTCTTTTTGAGTAGCCCCAGCTGGTCTGAAACTTGCTATGTAGAACAGGCTGGCCTTGATCTCACAGAGATTTGCCTGCCTCTGCCTCTCAAGTGCTGGGATAAAGGGCATGCACCACCGAGCCTGGCTTTTTTGTAAGTAGGTCTTAATGTGTTATCAATCTCTCTACCTATAATGACATTATAAAATGGGGATTTTCATGAAAGAGGATAGATAAAGGCAAGTTGGTTCTAGGAAGATAGTCAATGTAAGCACTATGTAAGCACTATGCTTACCTTTCAGCTCAACCAATTAAACTTGATAAGCTCTGCTTCATATAGCACTATTTGTACAAGTAAATTAGTCACATGTTCAACAGTAAGGTGTTGGTTAAATAATCCTATTATCTATTCAAACTTGAACTAGTTTATGAAAAGAGTAGCAGTAGATTGTTTAATGAGACAATTTTTAATTGATTTTTGTTTAAAATATAAACAATAACAAGATATTATATATTACATATATAAATGAACTTTTAGAAAAAATACAAAATGGGGGCTAAGAGATAGCTCAGCAGCTAAGAGCACTGGCTGCTCTTGCAGAGGACCTGGGTTTGGTTTCCAGCAGCCACATGGCAGCTAACAACCATCCCAACTCAAGTTCCAGAGAATTCCACACTCTCTTCTTACCTCTATGGGCATTGCATGACATGGATGACACTGACACACTTACATACATGCCAGCAATACACATAAAAAAGTAAAAATAATAAATTTTAAAAAATACAAAATGTTGATCATGACTATGTTGGAGTGATGTAATAAAATTATTAGGGACTGTTTCATTCTCAGTGTTGATCCATATTGCTTTTTATAATGAATATTACTTTTATAATTTAAAAACTTAATTTGAAACGTTGAAGTACTTGCTCTGTGGCCAGTTGTCTGGGACAATGATGGACACCTAGAGAACTGGTTCTTGTTTCCCTCTGTCCCCATGACTGCCTTTATCCTCCTCTCTGACTCTACTGTTCCTTTCCTGTACTTGACTTCATTCTTTCTTCCTTCCTCCCTCTCTCCCCTCCTTCCCTCCCCTCCCTCTCCTTTTCCTCTCTCTCTCTCCTCTCCCCCGCCTCTTTCTCTCTCTCTCTGTCTTCTCTTTCTTGGAAGGCCTCACTGTGTAACCCAGGCTGGCCTCAAACTCACCATTCTTCTACCTCAGCCTACTGGGATCATAGGCATTCACTCTATTTTTATTTAATAGTCTCTCCTGTTTTCTCTCATCCCGTTTGGTCCATGTCTATGCTGAGTTCTTTTAAAGGCATCAGGAAACTTTGTCAAGTGTCCAGTGCTACAGGAGCAATGCTGGAGTTGGTGAATTACGAACAAATTCACCAAGCCATACAGAACCATATAATCCAGGTGTGATCTGAGCTCCCTGGTGCCTTCTCACCCTCTGCATATTCATGGTACAGTGCCATAACTGAGAAAGGATTGCTGTGGCAGTTGAAGAGCCTCCCAGGAGAGTTGAGGATCAATGGCGCTCCTACATTGTAGCCCTTGCAACAAGAAGCGTGGTTTTAGGGTGATTTACCTTCTTGAATAATCAGTGCTTGAAATCTTGGACCACCAACTACATTGTTTCACTGTTTTGTACAATTTGGTCCTCCATGCACCACCCTGTCATCACTATGAACCAATTTAAGGACAAAAGTAAGTATCAAATAAGTAAATAAAAATTCAAAACTTTTTGCCATTTGAATACTGACTTTTTTCTGCAATAAAAACCTGTAAGCATTTTTATAGGCCCAGGACATGGCATTTGTATTACCTATTGTTTGACTCATGTATGTGAAAAACTTAATCATAACACAGTCTGAGAAACTGCAGATATGAAAGAATGTTCCTGATTTCGTTTTAATGTTCCTCTTAATTTTACGTACTAAAATGAGTTATAATCTGTAAATCAATCAAAAATGATTTCTATTTTTGTTATGGTTCCCAAAGGCAATTTAAGTTTGAATTAATTTGTTGAAACGACATAGTCTTTTAAAAATTGCTAAAGGAAATACTGTATTTAAATCACTTATCATTAGTTTGATGACTATAGTGACTTTTACTAGCCTCTCTGGTATAATTTTCCTTAAAAATCAAGTATTTTTGAAAGGCTCAGTCTTAGCCCCATAGTATATTAAAGTTTAATAAAAGATGCTTTGATTTAACAAATCCTGTATTTATTGAGAACAGCTCTGCGCAAGACATTGGGGTATGAAAATAAAAACAATTTTTTCGTGCTTGAGTTTAGAAATCAACAAGACTAAAGGGAATAGAACCATCCTCTCTAACAATCATATCATCTTGTTATAACCAGTACTCAATGAAAGTGAGAGCAATGGTGTGCAGGTGTGTAGTGCCTGTCTGCATCAGTGCTCAAGTGATCTACTGACCTATGGCCTTGAAGAGTAAGCAGAGTTTCAAACAGTAGAATTAAAAGTCTCACAACAACAACTTGAAGTAAGTAGCCACATTCTATCGGATGTAGACTCAGATGCTCAGCGAGACTGCAGGAGGAGCAGAAGGAAAAGAAAAGAACAGTGGGCGTTCTCAGGACTTGGTCAGAGAACAGGGTACAGTGAGAATCATCAGGAAAGAGGCTGGAAAAATAGGAGCTGTTTCTCTAGGGAGTAGTTTGAGAAACAACGCTGTAGGAAGTAAGTAGGGTCCTTGGAATTGTTAAAGCAGGGTAAAATGATTAGATTCATACCAGAATAGTTCAAGAAGTGTGCTGAATACATTGCAATGAAGATGGTAGAAGGCAAAGAAGGAAGCCATTAGGAAAATGGAAACAAGACATGAGGACATGGTTTAGGCCAAGGTCACAGCCATAGGAATGGGAATGTGGAGAAGAGAACAGATTCAAGAAGCACTGTGTTTACAGCATGTGGTGGCTCATGTCTATAATCCCAGTACCTGGGAGGCTGAGGCAGAGGGTCTTGAGTTCAAAGCTGCTAGTCTGGGCTACACAGTGAGGCTGTCTCAAAACCTCCTCTACCCTCCTTAAAGAAGAAGCACTGTGTACATCAAACTGATTGAACTTTGTGACTAATTGAAATATGACTTAATAGATCTTCTGAAGAGGATTCAGATTTATTTTTGATGTAAAATTCATGACATGAAATCAAGCCCTTGAAAATGTGAGATTTGGTGACTTTCACGGTAGCATTCAACCATGAATTCCAGAGTATTTTCTTCACTCCAAAAGGAAACCCTGAAGCATTAAGCAATCACTTCTATACTCCCCTCATTCTCAACCCCTGACGACCACTAATCTACTCCATCTATACAATTTTACTACTTCCTGGCATTTTATATAAAGACAGTCATACAGGATATGAACTTTTGTGGTTGGGTGCTTTCACAATGGTTTTGAGAGTCATCCATGCTGTATTCCTTCACTTTGTCCTGTTATATAGCAGAATAATATTCCATTGTTATGGATATACTGCATTTTGTTTATACATCTATTCATTGATGGGTAGTGGGGTTTTTTCTACCTTTTGGCTTTTGCAAAAAAATGCTACTGTGAACGTTCACAAACATGTTTTTGTCTGAGATCAAGTTCCAGGTTTTTTTGTTAATATTTTATTTTATTTTTATTTTATGTGTATATGTGCATTGCCCGCATGTAGGTAAGTGCACCTGTGTTGCACAATGCCCACGGAGAACAGAAGAGGCTGTTGGATGTCCTGGGACAGTTGTTAGCTGCCATGTGGGTGCTGAGATTCGAACCTGGGTCTTCTGCAATAACAGCCAGTGTTCTTAACCACTGAGCTACCTCTCCAGCCCCAAGTCCCAGTTTTTAGGGGGAAGATACTGAGGAGTGGAGATGGTGGGTTATAAAGTAAAATATCAAGCTTTTTGAGGAGTCACTAAATGGTTTTCCATGGTAGCTGAACTATTTTGCATTCTCGCCAATAATGTACTGAAGTTACATTTCTACACACGTATGTCCAAGTTTATTGTCTTTAAAAAATGATAGCCAACCTAGGAGACAAAAAAATGGTACTGTGGGTCAGTGAGATAACAGGTAAAATCATTTGCTGTGCAAGCCTAACAGCCTGAGTTCAATCCCTAGGATCCATAAACCCACGTAAAAAAGCCACATGTGGTAGTGTGCATCTGCGATCCCAGCACTCTTACTGAAAGATTGGCAGCAGAGACGAGAAAAATCACCCAGAAGTTTGTGGAGTATGCAACACGGCAGAAACAACAGAGATCCTGCTTTAGAAACAAGACAGAAGGAAAGAAATACCTCCATGAAGTTGTCCTCTGACCTACACATGCACATCATGGCATGTGTGTGTGCGTCACACACACACACACACACACACACACACACACACACACACACACACACACACACCCCTAGTAATAACTTTTTAAAAATAATAAAAGGGGGGCTGGAAGGATGACTCAGGGGTTAAGAGCACTGGCTGCTCTTGCAGAGGACCTGGGTTTGGTTCCCATCTGTAACTCCAGTTCTAGGGGATCTGATGCCCTCTTCTGACCTCCGTGGGCATTGCATGACACAGTACACTTACATGCAGCCAATACACTCATACACATAAAATAAAATACTAAAATAACAATAATAAAATGGTTTCTCTTTATGGCCTTTATTTTCATTTACCTGATGGCTGGTGGCACTGAGCATCTTTTTATATGTTTATTGATCATTTATGTATTTCATTTTGAGAAATGTAGTTTCAGAGATTTGTCCATTTAACAAAATTGGATTACTAATTTTGTTACTAAGTTGTAGAATTCTTTATATTTTCTGAAGACTTGAGCACTATGACATGATTTGAAGATAGCCTCTCCCATTCTGTAAGTTGTCTTTTCATTCTATAGACTTTTTTTTCCTCCCTTTAAATATATATATTCTTTCTTTAAGTACAGCATTGAAGCCCAAACCAGGATTTTGTACATGCTGAGCACATGCTCTGTTACTAAGCTATACCTGAAGTCCCCTCATTTGACAGATTTTTTTTGAGCCATTTGCTGAATTATGAAACACAAGGGAAGAAGCTGGGGGCAGATTAAGGACGATGAGAAACATAAGTCTAGATTGACGCGTGAGTGAGGATGTCCAGAGGCATTGTCTATTCATGGTGTCTAGAACATTTCATGCATTCAGACTCCTTAAAAAAAAAATCTTCATGTGTGTATGTTGTGTGTGTGTGTGTGTGTGTGTGTGTGTGTGTGTGTGTGTGTGTAAAATGGATACTTATCTCCTTCTTTGAGGGTTAATCCTCTCCTTCTGCCTTGTTTGGATATGGTCCCCTGTTGATCACCTCTGCATAGCCAAGCTAGCTGGCTGATGAGCTTCAGGGATTCTCCTGTTTCTGCCTCCTGTCTTGCTAGAGCTCTGGGATTACAGATAAGAACTACGAAGTTTGGCTTTCCTTGGGTTCTGGAGATCTGAACTCAGGTCTTCACACTTCCATGGCAAGCATTTACCATGGAGCCATCTCACTGGTCCATTCAACACTTCTTGAGTGGTGAGTCTGGGAGAGGGGCTAAGAGATTGTTGTTGCTGTCAGCAGACAGGCTTGTGCTCCACAGAAATGAAGTTATTCCTCCAACAAAATCATTCTTCATTTCTGAACATACTACGCTTGACCAAATTTCTGAAACCAAACCATATTCAGAGACCCCAGTCAATATGGAGGTTACCGTTCTATCAGACACAAGAGACTGAAATGAACCAGGTGCTGAATGTGAGTAGCGAGATTTCCTCGTAAGAGGTACAGCCCATAGAGATCTACTTATAAAAACTTCCTCCAAACTGAATTCAATATATATATATATATATATATATATATATCTTAAGTGAAGCTTAAATTTATATAAGATTTATTTAAACCAAAGTAATTGAAAAAGCTGTCGTGCAACTTAAATCCTAAATAAAACAAGACAGTTGGTTTTTCCATGATGAAAATATCATTGACTTTTTTTTCTAGCATCATCCAGATCCCATGCCTTGACTTACTCAGTCCTGCCCAAAGTACACTTTTCTTTAAAAAATTATTTTTATTTTATGTGTATGAGTGTTATGCCTGCATGTGTGTAAGTTTACTTGTGCTATACACTGCCCACAGAGGACAGAAGGCATTGGATGCCCTGGAACTGGAGTTATGGACAATTGTTAGCTGCCATGTGGGTGCTGAGATTCAAACCCAGTTCTTCTGCCAGTCCTCTTAACTGCTGAGCCACCTTTCCAGCCCAAAGTGCACTTTTTAATAGCATAGCTGAGGTGGCTCTTGTAAGCAGGCAGTGCTGATGTGGGCATAAAATAACTCTTTTTTCTAGAGCTCTGTCCACATGACTGGTTTTACAGGACACTTGTTTTCAAGCCTGTGTCTGTGCTGGGTGCTCTGCAGACACCAAGGCCTGGGCACTTTTTATGAACCTCAGGGAAGCCATCCTGCTGCTAAGTTGGTCTCATTTACACATTTCATTTATCCACAATAATAAGAATATCAATACCCTGGATTTATATGGAGCTGCTCATCCAAAGAGGTCAGAGCATTTTAATTTAATCGGATGTTCCTGTGGTTTTAAGAGCCTCTGGGTATATTTACAAATGTAATAATAAAACAGTCTGACCTGCTTTGCAAAACAATAGACAACATAAAACAAGAAGTGCGTGTACACTCTTTCTGACCTTCACTTTACATACGTACCCAATATCTAGCTGTGGGATTCAAGGTCTTTTCTGAGATGATTTCTGTGTGTCTTTTAACCGTTTGACACCATTTATTTCCATAAACCATTTATTCTAGGCCAAATACCTCATTGAACACAGGATGCAGGTTTTCATTTTGTGCCTTGCTTGTTCGGATGGCCCTTCTATTCTTTAAATCATTGCTCTATGTTTTTAAGGACTTATTTTTATTTTTAATAATGTGTATGTGTGTGTGCCTGCATGCATATTTGTCTGTGTGTCACTATGTACATATGAGTGTGGGTGTCTACAGAAGCCAGAAAGAGGGTATCAGATTCCCTGTAGCTAGCGTTACAGAGGTTATGAGCTGCCCAGTGTGGGTGCTGAGAACTAAACTCTGGTCCTCTGCAAGAGCAGCAGTTGGAGGGAGCTCTTAACTGCTAAGCCATCTCTCTATCCACTCTATTCTGTTTTTAAGGTCAGCTTAATTATAACCTACTTATTTACCAAGACTTTGCTAGTCATCCCAACCTTCATTGATTCTTTTTGATTGATACATCTGCAGCATCTATTCTTTTTTTTTTTAAGGTATTCATTAGATTTTGTGGTCTACATTCATTTCTACATTTCTGTACATATGAAGAGGCTATAATTAATTTCTTGTGTGTTTCGAAATAATTAGTTCCAAGTAGCCTGATGAGTTTGGGAATCTGTGTAAAAGTTTGATGATTATAAGTGGATAGACCTTCTAATTCTCCCCTAGAATTAAAAAACAAAAAGCAAAAAACCAGTTTTCACATTTTAGTAGAAGCTTGAAGTTATTCTGGAAGGTCACCTAGAATAGAAACAATGTCAAAGGGTATGTTTATCTACAGAAGATGAAAGATAAATTGGGCAAAGTCTTCCTGCAGTATGTTACAAGGAAGGCGACAATAAGAACAGATTCTTGAGGATTTAATTTGGGTGTGATAATTTAATTACCACTTAATTGCATTTCTAGTATGTGATAAAAAGCAGTCCATCATTTTTGACACTTACCCAATTCTTGCTTTTAAATGAAAAAGTTCATTTGTTTATTTTTGTTTAACATCTTCAAGAACACAGGAAAGCATAAAGTAAAAATGAAAACTGCTCATATTATTGTGCCTTAGAACAACTTCACATTACTGACAGAGATGTATTTTAAACACAGTTAGTGCCAGGTTTTAGTTTTAATAGCTGCAATTGTCAAGTGTGGATGAGGCTTTTCCCAAAGGTCTCATTGTAACTCTAAGTGAAGCCATGTTGTCACCTGCATAACAGATAAGGAAAGTGAGGTACAGAGTAGCTTAAATTCCTTTCCAAAGAGAAGCCAGCCTGTAAGTGAAGACCTTGGATTAAATCTAGGCAATCCTACTGCACACATGCATTCTTTAAATATGCAGAACATAAACTACTTTTTAACTGCCTTAAAGTATATAACAGTGGCTTTAATAAATTAAAAAGTCATGCAACTATAAACACTGGAACTCTCTAGTTTCAGATCATTTTATCACCCTTATAAGAAACTCTGTGTTCATTAAACATCATCCCTTCCCCAGCCTAAGCAATAACTAATTTGATTTCAGTCTTGATGAATTCTCCCATTCTGAGTATTTCAGATAAATGAACTATGACTCTCCTTCCCTTCAGAAGCCATCAGTTGTCCATAGTTTCTTAGTTAGGGGTGGGAGCTCATGAACCTTTTCCGATTCGATGCTAGAGAGTTGACTGGTTTTATCTTGTGCAGGTCTTGTTCAGGCAACCACAGATGCTGTGAAATCAAGTACAATAGTCCTGTCATGTCCAGAAGACATGGATTTGCTCTTGGTCCTCTCTCACTTCTGGCTCCTACAATCTTTCAATCCCCTCTTCTGAGATGGTTCCTGAGCATTGGGGAGGGGGTGTGATGGAGATGTCTCATTTGTGGCTTAGCACTTCATAGTCACTTATTCTCTGCATTTTGACAAGTTGTGAGTTTCTACATGAATCACCATTCACTGCACAAAGAAACCTCTGTTGAGGTCTGAGGGCTACACTAATCTTTGGGTATAGAGATATGAATTTATAGGAAAGATTGATACTATGTTCATTTGGCAGAATAATAATGGTAGGTTCACTATTGGGGCCTGGAAGTTCCCTAGCCATGGGTTCTTGGCCAGATTTACAGTGCCAGGCATGAGTTTCCTCTTGTGGAGCAAGGCTTAAATCCAATCAGAAAAATCATTGGTTACTCCCCTATCAATTGTGCCACTACTGCCCCCATGGGCATATCTTGCCATGCTCATCATTATCACAGTTCACAGGGTTCACAGTAGGGTAAGCCTGTTGATTACTTTTCTTCCCCAGCATTCTGTATAGCAGCTCTCAAGCTAAACAGCCAGGAAGAGGCTTCCTGGTCAGTACTATCTTGATTTCTCCATGCCCTGTGACCAATATGCGTGGTATCTTCAGTAATAGGGTCCTACAATCAAATTCTAGTGGGCAAATAGGAGCAATAATAATAGTCTGTGTTGCTTTGGGGGTGTCTCCAGGATACCTCTGATCAACAACTCAAGGGAAAGTATCACACAACTGGCAGTGGGCTTTTCATTTGGCAACCTATGGCTTCTGGGATGAGCATAATCCCCCTGTGTAGGGTAACTCCAATTACACACATGCATACACACACACTTAGGAAGCTTATAAAATAGGTTTCTGTATGGCTTTTCAGCATCCTAGTGTTAGTTATCCCTCACCCCATCCCCTCCTCTGCCCTACCCTTCTCATCCTTCCTGCTTAAACCTCCTTCCCTGTTATTCCCCCTTTCCCCTTCACATGGCCTACATTCTACTATGCCCTCTCCCTTAAGATCTTTCTTCCTCCTCCTTACCAATGGTCCCTTTCTAATTTTGGGGATTCTATAGGTACTAGAATTAAACACATTTAATTTTCTTGGTACATATCTGTGGGTAGACTTGCTGAGTCCGGTCATCATTTTATGCTTAAATTAAAAAAAATTTATTTTTATTTTATATGTTTGAGTGTTTGACCTGCCTGTATGTAAGTACAACCATGTCATGCAATGCCCACAGAGATCAAAAGAGGGTGTTGGATCCCCTGGAACTGGAGTTACAGATAGCTGTTAGCCACCATGTGGGTGCCGGGTTTTCTGCAAGAACAGCCATTGCTCTTAACCACTGAACCATCCCTCCAGCCCCGTGTGCTTAAAAATTTAAAGAAACCACTGTTTTTCACAGTAGCTGAAACATTTGACACTCCCAACAATGTTTTGATTTCTCTATATATTTGCTAACATTTAATTTCTATTTTAAAAATTATAATCAACTAGGTCAGTGAGATGGCTCAGCAGGTAAACGTGCTTTCCACTAAGCCTGAGGACTTGAGTTTGATTCCTGGAATGCACATGGTGAAAGGAGAACTGACTCCTGGATGTTGCATTCTGACCTCCACATGTACTTGATGGCATGTGTATGTACCCCCAATAAGTAAATAAATGTAAAAAAATTAAACCAGGGGCTGGAGAGATGGCACAGCAGTTAGGAGCACTGGCTGCTCTTGCAGAAGACTGAGTTTGAGTCCCAGCACCCACTTGGCGGCTAACAACCATCTGTAATTCCAGTTCCAGGGGATTCAAAGCCCTCTTCTGACATCTGCAGGCATTGTACAATGCGAGTACACCTACCTACATGCAGGCAATACACTCATACACATAAAATAATAAAAAAATTTAAATCAAACAAAAATATAACAAACCTAGTAAATGAGAAGTATCTTGTCATTGTTTTAATTCACATTTCTCTAGTGATTTACAATGTCGAGCACCTTTCTCATTTGGAGAAATGTCTCTTTAAATCCATGCTCAGGTTAAACAAATTTTAATCTCTTGTTGAGTTGTAAGAACTTTTTTAAAATATCAAATACAGGGACTAGAGAGATAGTTCATTGGTTGAGAGCACTGGCTACTCTTGCAGAGGACCCAGGTTCAAGTCCCTGCACCCATGTGGTGGCTAACAACTGTCCTTAACTCCAGCTCCAAGGGATCTAATGCCCTCTTCTGACCTCCATGAGCATTGCACGATATGGGTGCACTTGTATACATGCAGGCAATATACTACACTCATACACATAAGATAAAAATAATAACATATTTTAAAAATCAAATATATAATTTGCTTATATATATTTATTCTGTGAGATGTCTTACTTTTCTGAATGTCCTTTGATACACAAGAATTTTATTTAAGTTTAATTTAAATTTAATTTAATTTAATTTTTTTTTTTTTTGTCTTTTTTGAGACAGGGACTCCCTGTAGCCCCAGCTGTCCTGGAACTCACTACATAGACCAGGCTGGCCTTGATCTCACAGAGATCTGCCTGCCTCTGCCTCCCGAGTGCTGGGATTAAAGGAATGCACCACCACGCCTGGCAAGAATTTTATTTTTACAAAATCTTATTTTTATATGTTTTCCTTTTTTTACTCATACTTTTGTTGTTCTAAGTTCATTGCCAAATTGAATATAATAAAGATTTATCCTTGTATTTTCTTCCAAGAGTTTTAAAACATAAATTTAAGTCATTGATATATTTGAGTTAGTTTTTGCATATGATATGAGGTAGGTGATTAGGTGTTACTTTCACACACACACACACCCCCCTTCTCTTTGCATGTTGAGATCTACTGTTCTTGTGCCATTTGTTAAGAGGCTATTCTTTCTCTCATTGAATGATATTGGCATCCTTGTCAAAAAAAACCCAACTGATCATAGCATATGTGTTTATTTCTCGATTCTCAATTGCATTCCATTTAATGTGTTTAGTCTTATGTTCCTTCTTTTGATTAGAGTAGCCTTTCAGTAAGTATTGAGATCAGAAAATGTGACTCCTCCATATCTATTCTTTTTGCTTGTGTATATTTATATGTGTACATGTTCCTGTGTGTGTGTGTTCCAGAGGTCACCTTATTTACTTATGGTATTTTTGAGACAGGCCTCCTTGTAGTCCTAGCTGGCTTGGAACTCACTATGTAGACTAGGCTGGCCTCAATCTCACAGAGATCTGCCTGCCTCTGCCTCCAGGGTGCTGGGATTAATGGCATGCGACACCATCCAAGGCTCTTACCTTGCTTGTTTTTGAGACAGGGTCTCTCATTGAATCTTGAGCTTTCAAATTTGGCTAGGCTGGCTGGTCAAGGAGCTCAGGAATCCCCCTGTCTCTGCTTCCCCAAATGGCTGGAATGACAAGTGCTGTTCACCATGCTTGGCTTTTTACTTGGGTTCTGGGGAATCAGATCATATCCTTATACTTTCATGGCAAGCACTTTACTGACTGAGTCATTCCCCCTGGCCTCTGCATTTTTTTATTTTCTAAGATTGTTTTTGATATTTGGGTTTTTTTTTTTTTTTACATTTCCTCATGAATTTTAGACTCAATTATTCCATTGCCACAAAAAAGGCCATTGAATTTTTAAAAACATTTATTATTTTTATTTTATGTGTATGAGTGCATTGCCTGCATGTATGTGAGTGCACCGACGTCATGTAGTGCCGCTGAGGTCAGAAGAGGGCTTCAGATTCCCCTGGAACTGGAGGTAAAGATGGTTCATAGCCGCCATGTGGGTGCTGGGAATTGAACCCAGGTCCTCTGCAAGAGCAGTTGGTGCTCTTAACTGCTGAGCTATCTCTCCAGCCCCAAGGCCATTGAATTTTGATAAAGATTGCAATGAGCTTGTAGATTTGCGGAGTTTTATCACCCTACTAGGAATATTACTTTCCAATCTATGATGTCTTTAAGGCTTCTTTGTTTTATCAATATTTTGTAGTTCTTAGAATATACACATTTGATTTCCTTGTTTACATTTATTCCTAAGTGCTTTATTCTTTTTGCTTCTATTAAGATGGGATTGCTTGTTAATTTCATTTTAAGATTAAGCTTTCCCATTTTCTTTATTATTATTTTTAAATATTTTATTTATTATTTTTATTTTATGTGTATGAGTGTATTGCCTGCATGTATGTGAGTGCACCCGTGTCGTGCAACGCCGTGGAGGTCAGAAGAGGGCTTCGGATTCCCCTGGAACTGGAGTTAAGGACGGTTCTTAGCTGCCATGTGGGTGCTGGGAATCGAACCTGGGTCCTCTGCAAGAGCAGTCAGTGCTCTTAACTGCTGAGCCATCTCTCCAGCCCCTTAAGCTTTTCCATTTTATAGAAATATCACTGTTTTGTTGTTTCTCTTGTTTCCTGAAGCATTGGTAAATTATCTCATTAGTTTTAGCAGTGTTTTACCTGTCTTCTTTATGATATATTTTGTATAAAATCTTGTCATCTATAGATAGAGATTTTTTTTTGTTTCTACCTTTAGAACTTGAATGCTTTTCACTTTTTTTCTTGTCTAATTGGTCTGGCTACAACTTCCAGATTTTATTGAACAGGCATAATAACATGGACATTCTTCTTCCTAATCTTAATGACAAAACCTTCAGTTTTTCATTACTGTATATGTTGTTAATTATGTTTTTTAAAATTCCACTTATTATGTTTAAGAAGTTCCCCTTTATTTTGAATTTTTAAAGAATATTTTTTATTTTAAATTTTTTTATGTGTATGAGAGTATTGTCTGTGTAAGTGCACCTGTGTTGTAAAATGCCTGTGGATGCCAGAGAGGGCTTGAGATACCCTGGAACCGGAGTTACTGACAGCACCTTGTGGGTGCTGGGACCTGAACCCAGGTCCTCTGCAAGAGCAGTCAGTGCTCTTAATCGCTGAGCAATCTTTCCAGCCCCCTTTATTTTGAGGTTTTTCAGTGTTTTAGAGTGTGTTGAATTTTGACAAAATATTTTTCAGCCTCAGTTGATAGGATCATAGGCTTTCCCTGCCCACACCCTGCATTTTTAACCACTTGGCCCAACTGCCTCTTTTCTATCCTTTATGAGTTTTTTCTATCCTTTATGAGTTTATTAGCTTTCATAATCTGCTTTGGGCACTTACAGCATGAAAACGTTTTCATCAAAAACCACTAAAATATTGACTTCCATGGCTGTATGCAATTTTCTCATGTGCTTTTTCCACAATTTATCTAATACTTCATGTTCTCAAAATCTCAATATTTTATCTATAGGAATGCGGTCTTTGGCACTGGAATGATTGGGTTGAATGCTATGAATACTTTGAAGTTCTTTGTATGATTTCTGATGTCTTTTACAAAAATGAATGCAAAAATCTACCCCTTGATAAAAGTAGCTACATTTTACACAAATGTGCATTATCTCTACCTGTATTTTACTTAGTTTGCAAAAGAACCTGCATTCTGGCCAACTCTATTTTTCAGTTATATTATCTTTCCTTTGTCAATACTCATTTACCTGTTCCAACATGTATGTTTTTTTCAGAAATACAGAAACATTACAAAGCAAACTTATACATTAAATGAATGTACATTTAATCTGAGAAAATATCAAAGAAAAACATTTGTATTAATTGTTGCATTTGATTTGATTTAAAAAGCACATTGGGGCTGGAGGGATGAGTCAGTAGTTAAGAGCACTTGTTGCTCTTCTAGAAGGCTGGAGTTCAGTTCCCAGGACCCACCTTTGGAGGCTTACAAACACCTGTAACTCCAGTTCCTGGGGATCCAATGCCCTCTCTGGCCTCTAGGAGCACACAGTATACACACGCACAAACCCGTACAGAGACACACACACCTACATATTGCTGATGCAAAAGCATAACTCTCACCTAAAAGGGGATAAGAGTTTATTCTGGAGCCAAATATGAGTGACAAAGGCCTAGGAACATAGACTCAGGTTATCCCAAATTCCATGTTCCAATGTGGTAACAGTTTCATGAAGTTTTTATAGTAACACAACAAAGAAAAGTCATAAATCAAGACACTTTTCAAATACATTGGCAGAAACATTAAATAAGTAGAAACAGCAGAAGAGAAATCTCAGCTATAGGCTTCAGAAGCTGTCTGATGGCACTCAGCCTTTTGGTTGGTGGAAACTGGCGGTCTGCTAAGTTAATACATTCCAAAATTTTTTTTTTTTTTGTTAGTCACAAGATGTTAAGTCAGAAACAAAGGTGGGCAAGAAACAGCTATTTGGGGGTTAAGGATGGCCTAAAATTATGTTAATTAGGTTCTGAACCTGTAACATTACCAACTCTCCACACTCACAGAAATTAAAATCAGTTGATTAGCCTTTGTAAGAATGTTCAGTTGTAAGATGCAGTTTTTCTGGGAACTTTCCTTCACAAAATAATTAAGTCTTTAAAGTGTATAAAAATCACCTTCAAGTTACTAACGTTGTACACACAGGTATCAAATAAGTATAGACGGATGCTTAAGGGTGTTAAATACACGCATTTACACATCCATTTTGATAACATTAGATGAATTAAATTAAAAATATGATCAAATTCTAAAAGCAAGTCAAGTGAAAAAACCGAAGCTCGGAACAGACAAATGGAGACAAGTAGGAGACTTGAAGTTGCTACAGTTTTAGTTTCTTGGTAACCCCCAGGAGCAGCAGAAAAACTACGACTCCCAGAGTGCTTAGAGCGAATAGGCGCGCCACAGCCTCCGTCCTCGCTGCCTAAGACCCGCCTTCTCCCTCTACTGATTGGACCTATCACTTCCGCACCGCTATCTTCTCTCCTCCTATTGGTGGATGTTCCAGCAGTGGCCCAACCCGGAGTTTTTGCTGGCTTAGTCCTGTCAAGCGCCCAGCTCTTTCTCCCGTACTAAGATGGCGGCAGAAGCAGCTGGTGGGAAGTACAGAAGCACAGTCAGCAAAAGCAAAGACCCCTCGGGGCTGCTCATCTCGGTGATCAGGTGAGGGAGGCAGGAGACAGGGTGAGGGGCAGGGGCAGCGGCTTGTCCTCTGCTGCGGAACGGAGGAGATAGGGCCGGGCCCCAGCCGCCGGCTCGACCCTCCTGGCCTCCCAGCCCCTCCCCAGGGCCCGCAACCCTCACCTCGGCGACCTGCGGAACCAGGTGTTTCTCCGAGGCTTAGAGAGGGAGGAGCCGGTCTCACTGTCTTTTTCCTCGGTCCCGGGCCCTGCAAGCTGGCACGCGTGGGTCTAGCCAGAAACCAGGTGTTTGTGTGTTCATACATTCTTGAAGCAGTGATTGACCCCGGTGTAGCGTCCTGAGAAGGGCGTGCTGGGTCCGGGCTTCCCAGGGACAGGCCCGAAGTCTGCCAGGAGTTGCAATGATGCCCCACCCGGGCACTTGCACCACCTGTGAAGAACCACTGCCTCACCTCTAGGGTCTGTGGTGAGCTGGTTCAGACCGTGTTTTGAAGTGGCACATCTTTCGATTTTTGCTTTTTCGTTTTCTTTCCCATTCCAGTCTCAAAAACAGACCAAAGCAAAATTTCAAATTATTCTCCCCCCCCCCAAATATTGGGGAGAATTGGATTGGTGAACTGTTTATAAGTCCGTTTTTTTTTTTTTTAAAGTGGACTAAATTCAAACCAACCTGAATAAAATGCATTGACACGTTTATACGTTGTTGTCATTTGAATTTCACCTTAGGTATTTTCATGAAACAAACATCCTTCCTGCTTTCCCCAACTTGTTCTTTGGTTTGAGTTTCTAGGGTTCCTGCCCGACCATCAGTATCTGGTAGGTTAGTAAGCCCCTGAACAAATGAATAAGTCAAACTTTTAAAGCAGTTTACCACGTGTGGACTGATAATAACTCATCTATAAGTTTTATGAAGGGGACCAGAGTTTAAGGCTATAGCCTGTTAGGTCATTATTATCAATTTTATTTTACAAATGAGAGAATAATTCCCTAAAAATAATGTTTTTGGTAGACTCTGAGGAGAAAATATTTTTTTTGTATGTGTGTGTGTGCGTGTGTATATATATATATAGTATATACTGTGTATATATATTTTTGTATATATATATGCACATAGGCTTACTTTGACAATACACAGTATAGATTTAACCTATGATATTAAAACTTCAGAGCACTTGAAGTATGTCATCCTAAGTATCTGTGGATTGTCATATGAGTCTGTTTGGGTCCTGTTTTTCTATTGAACTTGTTTTTTTGATAGTCGACATTCGCTTAAACAATAGATATTTAATGTGGTATGGTGCTTAGTATTTATCACATACTTAGTAAATATTTGTTGAATGAATAATTGAAAACCCTGTTTTTTGGAAAGGTGCGTCAGATATGATATTACCCCTGAGAAGATCATATTCTACTTGAAAGATAGAAATGTGTATAAAAAGTATGAAATAAAGGGAGATGAAATGATACAGAAATTCAGAATTTATGGAAGAAGTCACTTCTGAGCGAAGTGAAGTAACAGCAGTGTGCAAATGTACCATCCTTTTCTGTGTGCTCATGATTCTATTGGCTTTATAACTTTTTTACTATATGTCACTTTTCTTCA
This sequence comes from Nannospalax galili, assembly GCF_000622305.1. Lineage (NCBI taxonomy): Eukaryota > Metazoa > Chordata > Mammalia > Rodentia > Spalacidae > Nannospalax > Nannospalax galili. The sequence goes on along the minus strand of NW_008340915.1, from coordinate 1,362,382 downwards.
CATTCAGTTAAATTTATCCAAAATGTCTGATATTTGAAAATAATGTGCAACTTAACCTAAAACTGTTGCTAATTCTTTCTTGGTGTGTCCTTCCTGCTTTTCTTTCCACTTACTTGGTGGTTTAAATTTCTGAACCAGTGGCAGTGAATGAGAGGAGAAGGTGGTATGATGCTGGGGTTTGGGGACTGGAGAGTGAGGAGGGTCTTGCCTGAGAGACCGGAATAGGGAATGCCTATTTCTTACTAGTAGACCTGCAGCCATTCTGAAGTTGCTCTTCCTGGCTGTTTAGTTTGTATACTTGGCGCTGCCCTTGCAATATTGTTCATTATTCTTAGATCTTTCCATGTACTTTGATTACCTCCTTCTGTCCTTAACCTTTTCTCAAAATCTCTCAAAAACTGGACCTTTTCTGGTTGCTTTGGCAACAAGCTTTACAAAGGAAAACCCACTTGAGGTTTGTTTATGAAGTCTGAGTGTTCCTGAAGGGATACCTGGTACAGTCATCTTTCTTTCATGTTGCCATGGACCTATCATTTTGTCACAAAATAAGTTATTTATTAGTGATAGAATCTTTAAAAAAGATTTGATTGGCTTAGCCTTGTCTTATTTATTTATTATTTAATTTTATGTGTATGAGTGTTTTGCCTCTATATAAGTGCACCCATGTCCTGCAGTGCCCAAGGAGGCCAGAAGAGGGTGTCGGATCCCCTGGAACTAGTGTGATGGTAGTTAGCCTCCATATGGGTGCTGGGAATGGAACCTCGGTCCTCTGGAAGAGCAGCCTGTGCTCTTTTAACTGCTGAGCCATCTCTCCAGCCCCTTAGCTTTATCTTTTTATATCACTGAGCAGTTGTTTTTTAAAAAAACTTCTTTAGTTCTCTTGCTCAAATATGTAAAAATGCCATTTTTGTACTACCTATTGTAACAATTTATATTGCTTTAAAAATGATATTCCTAATAGAGTAGCATTATTGTTGCCTCCATCTTTTAGTACTGGATTATAAAAACTTGGGTAGGTAAGGGCTAATGTCAGACGTAGCAGGTGTAGACAAAGCCAGTATCCTACTCTCATTACTCTTTCCTTTTTATCTTGTTTGTTTACTTTTTAGGCAGGGTCTCAGTACCCAGGCTGACCTTGAACTTGCAGTGTAGCTAAGGGGCAACCTTGAACTTCTGATCCTCGGGCATCTACCTCCTGAGTTCTGGGAGAATAGGCATGTGCCTGACTGCTGGGAGAACAGGCGTGTTCGTAGAGTTCTCACTGCCATTTCCTACCATGGGTTTAACTAATTAAAAATGTTTTGCCAATATGAGAGGTCACTGAAAATTTAAAAGAAAAAAATGAAATATAGTATAATTGAAATACTATATTTGACTAATTTTTAGTCATTTAAAAATACTGAATAATGGGGCTGGAGAGATGACTCAGTGGTTAAGATCCCTGGTTGCTCTTGCAGAGGACCCAGGTTCGTTTCCCAACACCCGTATGGCAGCTAGCAACCATCTGTAACTCCAGTTCTAGGAGAATCTGACTCCTTCTTCTGACTTCCATAGGCATTGCACAACACAGGTATACTTACATGCATGCAGGCATTATACTCAAACATAAAAAAATAAAAAAATTTAAAATACTGAATAAAAAGATACCAGGTCAGCCAGATGTTTAAACGATCTACTCCTTCAGCTTTCTAAAAGTCCTCGGGTCTACGAGGATGGTACTTGTGATTTAGTCTTGATGGCTCCTAACTGTGCAGAATTTGGGTGTAAGTCTTTCCATTGGCCCTTTAAAACAGAACTAATTGGGTGGACAGAGCCCTGATTACCTGCTGATGTGCACTTTGGGCAGTTTTATACACACACACACACACACACACACACACACGCACGCACGCACGCACACACCCCCCAGTTCCCTTCTTCTCTTGATTACCTCACCTCAGCCTTTTGTTTGGTGTGAAGTTGGAGTTGTGAAATAAGCAACACGGCATTTCAGAGACAATATTTTATTTTTGTGAGTTCTTGTCAAATTTTTAATTGGGAAATGTGTCTACCACTTACTGTTAGGTGATTTGCTTTCCAATTAAATGTCTCTCTCTTTTTGTACGTTGGTCCGCAGTAGCCAGTTTAATTGGGGAGACAACTCTGGTTGTGACTTAAGGAGACCCTATTGAAATCTTGGAGCAGAGCTTTTGTAGACGGGCTGGTTATAGATGTCAAGGAGGTTTGAAGGCAGTTGGAGGCTTATATTTTCATCAACTTTTATGTCTTCAGAGAAGCTGGAATTTCAAAAACGTAGACAATCCTTTATTGTAGGCTCCTGTTAAATTCCTTCCTTGCTTTGTGGAGGATATTTTGGTCAGCTCATAGTTAACTCAAAGTAAAGTTTGTTGAGGGGGTCCAGGCTTTGATCTGTGCTTTGAACAGAGAGCTTTGAGGTGCATGGCAGTTTGTGGAAGGAAAAGAACATGGTCACTCTGTTCTGAGCTGGGTCAATGGAAACTGTGTTAGGCACTGATGTTGTTTCTAGCAACTTCTCTCTTCATCTGAGCCCATCTCAAAATGCCCTATAGTTTTCTAGTTCTTTGTTCCCCTTTGTCTTGGCACTGATGGTGTGGTGCTGTTTACAAGTTACTATAGAATAATGGGAGAATAAGCAGTCCAGGGGCTGGGGATGGAGCTCAGTTGGTAGAGTACTTGCCTAGCATGTATGAAATCCTGGGTTTGGTGCCCAGCATAAGATGGGGAATGGTGGTGCACACTTGTAATCTCAGCACTTCTGAGGTGGAGGCTTAAACTTTGCTCTAGGATGCAGCTAGGCTACTGGGAAACAATTTGGTTCTTTCAGTACTTGTTCTAAGTTTACTAGTCAGGATCACAATACTCTTTAGTCCAGGGCTAATTTTGCAAAAAGTCTTTTGAGTACTCCACCCAGTCCTCTGAGACTTCTGAGACTTCTCATTTTGACTGAGGGAAGTCATTACACTCTCTTCCCATGTGAGTTGAGGTTCAGGGAAGACCCTCTGCAGATCTTCAGGGTCCTCTGTATCACCCTCTGTCCTCTCCTACTTCCATTTGCAAGACTGGCAGCCTTAGTGTCCAGGGTTTTGGAAACTCATTTTGCTTGTTAACTGATGTTAGTTTATGTGCCCAGTGTAGAAGTTTATCAATACTAGCATTTTAAAAAGTATCTCTAATTTTCCTTGGCATTGTTTTGGGTTATCTGTAGTCCAGTGGAACAAGGGAATCACAGGTGCTATTTGACATCACCGTGTGGCAGTGAGCATCTCCACACTGAGGGGCTTTCCTATTTTGCACAGTATTTTTTTTTTTTTTCTCTAGAGCTGAGGGCCAAACCCAGGGTGGCGTGCTTGCTAGGCACTGAGCTAAACCCCCAACCTCCCATTCTGCACAGTATTAAGCCTTTACTTTCTGTAATAGTTTCCCAGGGGCTCTTCCGTTAGCAATCTGAGAAACTCCTTGAAATGCATGTTTATGTTTCTTTATTTTTAAGGCTATATCTCTGTTGTTTGTTTGCCACCTGCAATAGTGCAGTAAATGGTTGCTCTGGTGTTAATGTGGCTGCAAAGGGTTTTCTTTGGGTGGCACAGAATTGAGAGTCCTTTATTAATAGTTGGTGGGTGGTTTTGGTTGTTTACCGTGTAGTGCAGCAACAGTCTGAGAGTCTGCTGCTTGCATTTTTGTTAACGGCTTTCCATCTATGAAATGAGTTACAACCTTGATCCTCATAGTAGTAGCCAGTTCTTCATGTGCTGGGGATTTAGCCTTGAAAACCATGGGAACTCACAGCTTAACACAAAGTAATAAAAGAAAGCTTTTGTGTTACCTTTGCCCTTGTTGATAAAAACAATTACACATTTCAAGATTTTTATGAGACTCTTCTGAATTTTGCTTATTCTTTTAAAAGCTCTTGTGAAAAGTAAAGTAGGGCATGGTTCAAAAGATGTTGCTTTTTTTTCCATTCAAAACTTGGTGTCTGTAATTGTGCAGAACATTATGGGAGACATTACCTTATATGCACAATAACCCTTGGGAGCTTGCTAGGAATGCACCCTCTTGGGCACTGCCTGATCCACTGACCCACATGATTCCAAAGAATGGGTAAGTCTGAGCAGCCTTTATGAAAGGCTTATCGAGGGAAATAAGATCGAAGAAACAAATTAGAATTGTTAATTTTTTAAAAAAAAGTTGAGATAATGATATTATGGTTTTTTTCTCCCTGTGCATGCTCAGTGTTTTTTTCTTTTGCTCTCTGTTGGGTTTGCTTTTTTATTAAACCTTTTAAATAAACTCTTACAAGATGAACATAGAAGTACTGAGATACATACCAGTACAATTGTCTGCGGGTTTTGCTACAGAGTAGTTGGGGTGGAGGGCTAGACCCAGTAGAGGTAAATGAAGCAAGATTGGAATATGCAGAGTTGTTGAAGCTGAATTTTTTTTGACAAGTCTCTTATTTTTGTAAGTGGCTGAAAAATTCCATAAAAATGTATGTGTGGGGGCTGAGGTCTAGTGCTTACCTAGCAGGTTTGAGGCCCCGGCTCCAACCCAGTGGCTCCACCAGCAGTGGAAGAGGTGTACATGTTGAATGGGAATTGGGGTCAAGACAAGGTGAATAAATTACAGCAGCACTGCATGAGGCGCCTTTGTACCTCGCTATCTCTCCGTGACACCAGCACTCTAAAGTCTCCTGGATGTTTGCATTTAAGTTTGTATAGCCTACACTTTCCAAAATGTACCTGATCTCAAATACCTGTCAACATCTTGTAAAACATTGCTTGTGAGGAACTCAGCAGGAAGTAAGAGTCTCTGTGGATAATACTTTCTGATGGATGCTGGCCTCTAGCATGAAGTGAGAACAGAGATAGAGTTTCACATTGACTTTGTCAGCCCTAAGCTCAGTTTTATGCCTGACTGGGGTGATTTTACTTAATTTTAGATAATGGCCTGCTTTTGTTGCCTAAGCGATTTATTGCTTTTGGTCTCCAGAAATGTTCTTATAACTGAATTAATTGCACTATTGAAAAACCATGTGCACATGTGTTGGGTGTAGTAATTGGCTCTAAGTGCTGTCGGAAGCCAGACACTAGTGAATTTTCAACCGACTTAAAGCAGACATTGTTTACTGTCACTTGGTGCTACATGAAGCTCTTTGTACTGCTGAGGGGTGTTCGCATGCATCAGAAAACTTTTTCCAAGCGACTTGTCATTGTGAATTGCTATCGGTTGGGATGGGATTGTCTTGTATTTTGTGGGCTCTAATAAGGCATAATTAAGAAACAAGCCACCACAATATATAATTGAATAGAATAAAATCCGATTTAAAAGTGGAGTGTTGATTTGTGTCTGCTTTGGGTGAAGCTGCATTTTGTGTGATTATGTAGTGATATACATCTCCGGCATTTCTTTAATGTGTGATCTTTTACTTAGACTCAGAATTCTGATGAGGGCCTCTTATTTGATAGCTCACTGGAAGCAGTTACAGACTATTCATCCTAAAGGGAGTGTCCTGCTTAGCATAATTGGCCTGGAAAACTGACTGCTGGTTTTTTTTTTTTTTTTTTTTTTTTGAGACTGGGTCTATCTGTGGCCCCAGCTGCCCTGGAATTTGCTATGTAGATCAGACTGGCCTCAGTCTCACAGAGATCTGCCTGACTCTGCCTCCCAGGTGCTGGGATTAAAGGTGTGCACGACCACGCCCGGGCATGTACTGACAGTTTATATCCTTTGCAGTCTTTCCTCCACACTTGTTTGGGTTCCACTCCACTCAAACCTAGAGGAGTCTTTAGTTCTTCTGCTGTCTGTACGTGTGTTTTGCTGTCAGCAATGTCTTAGATCAGCAGTTTCTTTTTTTGTAGGAGAAGAACAATGTGATTTTCATATTTTGAAATAAGGGTTAGGTGGACCTCGTAGTAAAATGAAATGTCTTCTGCTTAGATCAGAAAACAAGACATGCATTTGGAGAATCAGATCAGCTCTAGATTTTGTCTTTTCTTGTGCTGGGACCATTAAACAAAAAGGAATATTTTATTCTGAACAGATTAGTGAGCAAACACTTAATGTTTTTCCTTCTTGGAGTGAGGGTCTGAAACTGGTTCACCCCTGAGCATTGCTGAGCGTTTGCTATGCTTATCTCCTGCCTTATGATGGCGTGTTGCAGGGAAGGCAGAGCTCATGGTGGGCCCAAGTTCTGGATGATAAGAAGTCTGGATGATAAGAACCTTGTTCCATGCAGTTGGTCTTTGAGGCCTATGTGGGTGGGGGTGACCCAGGAGATTTGATTCCTATTGTAGATTGTGCTCTGTAGAGCTACATTTGCTGATAAGTGATTTTTGGATATCTGAAGCCTTACTTGTAATTAGTTTTTCTGAGTTGCTTGAAGGGATTTCTGTTAATTATTTTCTTAATCTTTGTTATTTTTGGAAGAGAGGTCAGTAGATGCCAACAGAGAATGCCCTTTAGTAGACAGTCAAGCGTATTAACTGTTTACAAGAAACACGACACAGTGTTAATCATTCTGCAGGGGTCACTGGAATTTAGGTGGATGACATTAAATATTTCTTATAGCAAGTGGATTAGTTATCTATGGCTGTATTAAGCAGCTAATTCTTCATGTGGGTTTGCCAAGAATCTGTGTTGCTTATGAATAAAGAGGCTGACTGCTAACATCCGCCTTGAGAATTTAACCAACTAAGTTAGGCATGGTGGTACACATCTACAACCAGAGGACTTGGCTAACCCAGGCAGGAGGATTAAGAGTTCAGGACCAGCCTGAGCTACATGGGGAAGCCTTGTCTCAACAGACACACAGATAGATAGACCTCACCCCCTTAACAACCTCAAAACCCTAAACAACTAAGAAAACAGAGAGAAAAGTGAAAAAGAATGAATGAGACTTTAACAAACTAAGAAAGCATTGCTTACTTTTACAGGGTAGTGTGTTCTGCTTCAGCTGCTCTAACAAAACACCCAAGACTGGATGATATGAGTGGTAGAAATGTATTTCCTTCCACTTTCGGTGTTTGAGTCCAGGGTCAGGGCACTATCAGGTTGGGCTCCTGGTGAAGCCTCTCTTCCTGGCCTGTGGGCGCCACCTCCTTGCTCTGTCCCCATGCAGCCTTTCCTCTGTGGTTGTGTAGCCAAGGCTTCCTCCTGTCTCCTGCTTTTCTTATGAGAACAGCAGTCAGTCCTGCTAGTTTAAGGTCCCCTCCTGACTTCACTGAGCTTTATTCCCTGCTTTGTTGATGCAGTCCAAATATAAGGTTTTAACATACAAACATTTTTTTGGGGGAGGGGAGGGTACGTAGTTCAGTTTATAACTAAGTTGAGAACTCTTTATTACTTCATTCAAATACTCTCAGCTGCTTTCAGAGCATTGTCTGTCCTCTCCTAACAGGTAACCAGGCTCTTCATTCCTCGTTGACTGTCAGTCTGACTGCATATAGTTAACAGTCTGGTAATGGAACTCTAATACCAACACGTGTGGTCCACATTCTCTTCAGAGATCTGCTAGCTGGGTGGTTGATCAAAAGATTTGCTGAGAGGAGGAATTAATAAAACATAGTTTGATCCATTAAGTTCTATAAATTTCCTAAATCCTATCTTTAGATTAAAATGAAAAAAACCCAAATCTTTGGGAAACTTTATATTTGGGCTTTATTTACCATCTTTCAAAGTCTTGGGGCCTGGGTTGGGTTTTAATGTTATATTCTGAAAGGAACTTATGAGAAATGGTCATGTAAAATTTATTACCTTGTCTTCAGAAGATTGTTGAGGACATCATTATAGAACAAGGTATTGTAGAATGTCTTCCATTTGTTTTAGATGAAAAGTTCGCTGCTCTAGAGGAACTGGAGTCTGTCTTTTTAAAAGTGAAACCTACAATACTATGTGTCCCTTTTTGCCTTGGCTACTTGGAAACTACAGTTTAGATTAGGAGTTCATTTAATACAAACTCAGCTTGATTGTGTGACTTGCTTATATTTTACATTAGATGTTCTGTATATTTTACTTTTTTGTTTACAGTATTAGAGAAAACATCTGATTTGTCTTTATTGAAAGAGATGAGATATAATTTAAATGAAAGTAGTGTAAATATGGTTACGGGGTATCACCATTAAAAACTGGCGGGGAAGTTACCCCTACCCCTAAGTAGTAGCTTCAGAGACCCCACCCAGGGTAATAGCCCACAGAATTGTACCTGGTCTCACTCTTGACTTCATCTCTCACCACTGTCACTCCTGTGGTCTATAGAGCTACAGTGATCTCCTTTCCCGAGCAGGCTGAGGACATCCTCCTGCATGGACTGTGCACTTGCCATCCCCTCCAGGACAACGTTCCCACCAGGGATCTTTTTAAAAAAAATTTATTATTTCTATTTTATGTGTATGAGTATTTTGTCTGCAAGTATGTGAGTGCACCCGTGTTGTGCAGTGCCCTTGGAGGTCAGAAGAGGGTGTCGAATCCCCTGTAACTGGAGTTATGGATAGTTGTTAACTGCCATGTGGGTGCTGGGAACCAAACCTTGGTCCTCTGCAAGAGTGCTCTTAACACTGAGCCACTCTCCAGTCCCAACAATTTTTTGGTCTTTTTGAGACAGTGTCTACCTGCAGCCCCAGGTGGCCTGGAACTTAGACCAGGCTGGCCTCGATCTCATGAGGCCTCCTGAGAGTTGGGATTAAAGGCCTGCGTCATCATACCAGGCCTCAGGGATTTTTACCCATGTTCCATTCACATGCCACCTTTGTATGTCATGGTCCTCTGGAGGCCATTTTCCTTCTTGCCTTTGCTGTACCATAGCTCCTACCTCTGCCTCCACATGCCCTGGCTTGTTTCTTGCTTGCTTTTATTGCTTCTCTCCCCATTGAAATGTTAGCCACACAGGGAGGGACTGGTTATTTACTGCTGTTATCCCTAGCCACTTATAACTGCCCCTGGTAAGTAATAGGTGCTTAATAAATATTGTTGAGTCAGTGATAAACAGGGTCACTGTAAAGGGATCTATGGGCAGGCATGTCTTTGTGGGAGCCAATTCCGTTGCAATTGTTTCTTAAGTCAGGGAGCGTGACCTTTCCACACCCTGCTTCAGGCCGCTGCTCATTATGTAGCTTCTACTAAACATTTAATGTACTAGGCATTGCAAGAAACCAGAGGGAAGATCTGATTTGAGTTGGTAAATGGTTGTCCTCAGGAACTACAGAATGGGGGAAGCTTGAGGGAATCAAATAGCAAACAGTGTTGCTATTCATAGATTATTTAATTTGATTCTAATAATGTATCAGCCAGCCCTCCCATCCTGTTTTATATTTTATACAGCACATTGACACACTTGTTCAGTCATTAAGACATCCCAGGAAGGCAGGCGTTCTTATTATCTTATTCCTGTTTTACAAGGAAAAACACATGCAGAGCACTCAGGAACTCAGGTCAAGTTGCTTCAAGTTACACAATTCTGTTTTTATCTATCTATATCCATCCATCTATTTGTTTTGTTTGTTTGATTTTTGAGATATGGTCCCACTATATAGCCCTGGCAGGCCTCAAATTCACAAAAGCTCCACCTGCTTCTGCAGCCTGAATTATCACCACCACCATCATCATCATCATCATTATCTATCTATCTATCTATCTATTTATTATTTTTGGTCTTTTTGAGACAGGGTCTCCCTGTAGCCCCAGCTGGCCTGGACCTCACTATGTAGACCAGGCTGACCTCAAACTCACAGAGATCCACCTGCCTCTGCCTCCCGAGTGTTGGGACTAAACGCATGCGTGTGCTACCACTCCTGGCTGTTTTTATCTGTTTATTAAAACTTGTCGCAGCCCGGTGTGGTGGTGCATACCTTAAATTCCAGCACTTAGGAGATTGAGGCCAGTCTGGTCTACATGCAAGTTTCAGGGCAGCTGGGGTTACCGGGAGACATTGTCTCAAAAAGACAAAAAAAAAAAAAATTGTTTTTCAGCTAGAGCCTCACTATGTGGCCTAGGCTGCCTTCAGAATCACAGTCCTCCTGCCTCAGCCTCCCAAGTGTCTGGTATTACAGCTAGCTTGCTCTTCTGTGAAGCCCTATTTGAATCTGGACTATTGCTTTTGAGAGCTAGTGTTCCTTTGATTTTGTTTTATTGGCATGCTTATTCTCATGTGGCCTCAAATTTACTTTGTAGCTGAGGTTGGCCTCAACTCTGATCCTCCTGCTTCTACTTTTCTAAGTGTTGGGATTACATGTGTGAGCCCCACACCTGGCTCAATTTGTATGTGTCATTGTGTATATTTTGTATATATTCATGTATATATATTCTGCATAGATAAATTTGAGAGGTAAAAGAAAATTGGTTTTATCTACTTACTTATTTTGCTGATGCTACTGTGAGTTGAGTCCAGGACCTTGCACATAGTAGGTAGGTGATCTGCCACCGAGCTACTTCCTCAGCCTTTAGGTACCTCTGTTTGACATGCTTGATGAGAGCACAAGGTTTTCTGGTGTTTTCCTAATGGTAGCACTCTGGATTTAGGTTTTTCTCTTCTTGCATCCTTTTATTCTGTCTTTGAAAGTTATTGTTCCCTTCAAGTGATGGGCCATCTTTTGGTGAGTAACTGTATTTTCATAGGTGAGCTTTTTCTTCTGTTTGATCTTCCTTTTATCTTTTTTAAACAGTGATACTGACTTTTATGTGCTTGCGCCTGTCTGGACTCCATTACTCTATTAAAGTCTAGAGTGAGAGCAGAATTGCTCCATGGAAGGAGCCGGTGATGGTGAGTGGTTATTTTCCTTTCAAAACATTTGACTGGCCAACTGGAATACAGAAGCGGGCATATGAGAAAAAGGAAACAGACAAATTCTGTTTTCAGTTTCCAGGTCTTTACCCCGGGTTTCATAGCCTGTCTGTAGAACTCACTGGGAGCTGGTGGCTTGTGAATCCACTGGAAACATAGAGCATCCTTGTTCCTGTTGGAAACTGTAAACAGCAGCTTAACACTCATATGGTGTCCCTTTTAGCCTGTTAGGTAAATAAATTCCTTCCTGGGGATTAATTAGTCATGGTTAGGGATGTAATTCATCATGTAAAATACCAGAGCTGTCTTATAGTGAAATTCTTAGTGATCCAGAAATGTCTCTCTGCAGCCTTGCCGTAGTCCGCTTTACCCTTCTATGTTTGCTGCAAACTTGGCAGCAGTTTGTAAATCACAATCATCTTGAAATAGGGGAGGAGAAAAATCTAGAGTGGTTTTGTAACTGGAATGCATCCTGGAGTGGCAACATTACACCGTTTATCCTTTGCTTTTATGTTTTAGCTCATGTTTTTTAAACCCCCTTTTTCCAGATCCAAGGGTTTCTTTCTCCTTAAAAAAAACCCCATAGGTCTATGCCTATCTTTTCATTGATAGTTGACCACTGGTTTCTTTTAGGTGAGCTCTTGCACACTTAGGGTGCTGTCCTGTAGCTCAGGGGTTGCGGCAGGAAGATAGGAATTCATATGTATGGCAGAAGGAGCAGGAGCAGAGTCGAATACCCTCAGCTCTGAACCTCTGCTTCCATATCTGCAAAAGGGTCATGGTTCTGTCAGCCCCCTACAGTGTTTTAAGGATTATCATAGGCTATGTTTACTAAATAACTACTGCATTGACTGTGTGTTTGTATCCTGTGCCTCACACTTAACTCTCTTTCTATATGTAAGACAGTAATATGGTCAGATTTCTGTTCTTAGCAGTAACATTTCATAAGTAGAGGAGACGTGAAACCTGGTTTTTCAGCACTGCTTGTCCATGGAATCATGGGTAATTTTTGGATTAAAATATTGCTGCAGTGCCAGGCATGGTGGCACATGCCATAATCTCAATACTGGGGAGACAGAGGCAGGTAGATAATGAGTTTGAGGCCATTGTATATCTACCTAGTGAATTCAAGGTCACCTTGAGCTGCATAGCAAGATCCTGTCTCAGAAAATCAAAACCAAAAACCCCCTACCCAAACCAAAAACTAAAATGAAACAACTGAAACTAAAACTAACCCCCCCACCCAAACCTAAACTTAAAACTAAACAACTAAAACTAAACAATAACAGAAAAATTTAGTTTAGGATTATTGTGTGCATGTTGTGAGATTTAAAAAAAACCTGTTTGTTTGGAAGTGGGCTGTGTTCAGGTCTGGGCACATCTTTGGGATAGATGGGATAATGAGGCCCTTAGGAGGTGGGCACCCCAAGCAGAGAGAGTAAAGCCTCTGCCTGAACCGATCACTCAGTGTCTTCCATCCAGGCAGAGAACAGTGTCACCTCCCTCACAGTGTTGTTGTCAGGGCTCAGTGATTTATTGTATTTGAAACACATTAAGTTCTGCTTTAAGTTGGTTGGTTTCTGAAATTTTTGTACATGTATGTATTGTATTTGAGTGTATCTGCCTCCCCTTCTCAACTTCCCCCCTTCCTCCTCCCCACTCCCATTTGTCCTCTTTGTTTCCCAGACAAGTTCACTTCTACGACTAGATAAAATTTAAGAGCTGTGGATCTCTGTGAGTTCAAGGCCAGCCTGGTCTACATAGTGAGTTCCAGGACAGCTCAAGCTACAGGGAGACCCTGTCTCAAAAAGAACAAAAAAAAAAAAAAAAAAAAAAAAAAAAAAAAAAAAAAATTTAAGAGCCACAAATGAGGTGTTTTTGAAGGGACTTTAGAGAAAAACAGCAAGGTTGGTAGACTGCTTGGAGCCAGGACATGGAAGAGGCAGTGGAAGGACCTGGAGAACAGCTTACTGGGAGTTGTCATTTAAAGGGATATCTCATGGAGGAAGGAATGGCCTTTCTGTGTTATTGAAGAAGATAGAACTGGATCAGTGGGTGGAAATGTAGGAACTGATATACCTTATTTTATGGAAAGGCTTTATAAGCAGTAGAGCTGTTCAGAGTTACAATGGTTGCCTTGTAAGCCATGAGCTTTGCACTGCACAGAGGCAGTGCTGGCTGACCTAGGCATCTGACCTGGCTAGTAGGGTGAGTGGGATGGCAAAGTGTTCTCTTCTTTCTTGCTTTCAGGTTGGGTGATTGGCTTGAAGCAACCAGAAGTTGCTGAGCTTGCTAGCATTAAAAAACTTTATCCCTAGAACTATGTTCAGTTTCATGCTTTTCTAGTCTATCATTTATTTATTTATTTTGTAAGTATCATCTGAGGCCTTGTCCTTAAGGGCTCATTTTGCAGAAAACTTAGCTTGGGATTGAATCTTTGTGGCCTATTCTTGCTTGGCACCACGCCACAGTTCAATCCTTGAAGGACCTCAGTGACAGGTTTCATTAGTGTTAGGACACAATTCTCTTGGGGTCTGACATGTTTCTGAAGTCCTTTGAGTAAAAGACCTGTTGCCTTAGTCTATATTATCAAAGATGTTTGTTTAGCAGTAAGCCTTAGAAGATACAGTTTGTTCATCCAGCTCAAAGGGCAGGTGTGTTTCCCGCCCAGTATAAATTATTCGGCTTTCTAGGCTCAGGATTCCTTTGGGATCCTTACTTGTGTGGGGCCAGTATCCATTTGTGCCCCTCTGCCTACTCTGCATGGGACTTTGTTGAGGAGGACCTGACATAGATGTGCTGATGCTCTGCTGCTTGCTGGACCTTGAGTAAGAAAGGCTATGGTTCCCCTGGCAGACTAGTGTTAGGTTGCAACTAGGATAAAACCTCAGCCTCTTCACAGTTATTGGCATTAAGGAAGGAGGAAGCAGAGAGGCTAATTTCATCTCGTAAGCTAAATGATCTAGAGTTTGGAGATGAGAGGATTTGAACCTCTGTCTTTAGAAGAAGCATTTTCCATTTTAGTGCAGAAAAAAGCTACTGCCTCTGCTGCCCTCATCTGAGAAGCTCCAAAATCCCAAACCTTTTGAGCACTGGCTTGATACAACAACTAGAAATTTCTATACTATGAAACTTTTCCATGCACAAAATTACTAAAAATATTATATAAATAACCTTCTGCCTATGCATATAAAGTTTATGAAACACAAGTTTTATGTTTAGATTTGAGTGCCATACGTAACACACTCTCATTATACATTTCAGATAGTCTACAATCTGAAGAAATTTAAAATCCAAAGCACTTGTGGTCCCAAGCAGTTTGGAGAATGGACACCCATGCTGTGCTATTGCTCCTGTTACTGTCAACATTTGCTGACTGATAATGATACATGAGACCTTGCTTGATCTCTTTTAGTAATTCCCAATTATCCTATAAGGAAGATGTTACCATGTCCACTTTATAGATGAACAAAGTAAGATGCCATTCCTGAGGTTCTGTGGGTGGTAAATATGTTGGGTCAAGGAGTCTGCCCACGCACTTGACTCCAGAGCCCACTCTGCATGTAGCTCAAAGCATAATCTATAAACAGTTCACCTGGGTTTTCGATCCTTGTAGGATTTCTTGTTCTCATTGTGTGAGGTGGGGAAAATTAATTTAATCTTGTCTAGACTCAGCTGCTCCCACTGTGAAAAAGGGGCTGGGATAACAACAGGCCCCATTCCAATGGGAGTGAACACATGCTATAAAATGCTCACCACAGCTAATGTCTGGCAGCTTGTAAGCCTCTTTAAATTTTAGAGGCTTTTATTATTTTTATTATCTGCTTTTTCTCTAACAGTAAAAAAAAAAAACCAACACCAACCAAACAAAAAACCCCCTGTATTTTGTGTTCTCAGAGTTCTGAAATGTGTTTTTGACTAAAGACAAAATGACATTTATCCCAGGTTATATCAAGAGGAAGAGGATGAATTTCCAGTGTGAGTCAAGCCTGGCACAGGATATTTCTTATCTAAATATTTCCTCTGAAAATGAAAAATAGGAGAAGGATTCCCCTGTGGATGCAGTCACTCCTTGGTCTTCATTTTGGTAGCCCTGTGTTTCCTAAGTAGTTCCTAACGATCTAGTAATGTGTTGTGGTGACAGCTCATGCTGGAGAGGGTGTCCTCTCTGGGCCTGACATTTTCTTGAATGGTAATTTTGACTGGTTAAGGTAAACAGTGTGAGATGTTTAGTGAGAGTCCTTCCACCTACGGCAGTGGAGGGGAAATTGTGGAAGGCACTGCAAAGATGGCAGGCTCATGCTGTGTAGCTCTGCTGTTAAGAGAGGAAGCGGTAGAGTTAAATATCCAGGAACTCTTACCTGTGGAACATTTGACAAATTGAAGACATTTTCTGATTGTGCTTTAGTTTAGATTAACAACCTGGAAGGTTTCAGATTTAAAGAGCAAAGTTATATATCATAAAAACAACAGAGAGACATGCTAAGCTACTCTGAACCCAAATATTACAAGTGATTCCTTTGGAATCAAGTCGATTTACTTTAATAGTGAACTACTTGTGTGTTCTCTACCTGAAAATAACCTTGGAGTAGTCTGTTCTAGGATCAGTGGTTTATAGTAAGGAAATCTGCCCTTCATTTAGCTGCTGGCACCATTGCTTTCCTGAGGAACCCATTCTGTCCTTTGTGGCTTTTGCCTTTCCTTCATTACCTACTATTGCTCCTATTTCACGCAACGCTTGCTCTCCTGGCATCCCTAGCACATTTACAAAATTCACTTTGGAGGTTCCGTTGAAGTCTCAGACAGGCCTCCTGAGTTCCCCTCTAAATTGAAAAGGAAGTTTTATGTATTGCGTGGCTCATGAATTAAGACCCATTGCTCTGAATGACAGTTTGGAGAAGACGTTTGTACAGTATTTTGCTTGCAAGTATCTGGAAGTGGATATGTGATTGATTTGCTGACAGATCATCTCTGAAAGCATTTGTAATGATGGACTTATAATTGATTGCATCCATCACTGAGAGCCTAAAATATCCCCCTCCCTAAATTAAAAAAGATAAATGAAATAAACTAGGCTGAATGTATAAGTTGACAAATCTGATAGAATTTAATGAAACTAAATTACCACAGCGAACAGATGAAAGGAAAAGGTTTCTTTATTACTTATTATAATACTAAATTAAAAAAAATTATCCAAGAAAGATAATAGAGGAAACAAAGATCTGTGGCCCATGTATCAAACTGAGTTATTGAAAGATTTTTTAATAAGTGTGTCTGTCTCATTGTCTGGTTATTGTTGATTCCTATCAATTCTGTTAGTTCTGTTTGAAGAACAGTGAATGCAAGGACTGTCTTGTAGTGCAGCTTAGGTTATTGCTGTTGTAACAGATTTTAGAATTAACATGACCTTATTTCCAGGCTGCTGGGAACTCTACCAAATTCAGGTCATTCATATGAGCTCTTTAGAAGATGGTTCTTTAGTGTGAGTAATTTTATCCCTTAGTATACTAAAGCTACATATGAAAGATGACCATGGGAAGTACGTTAAACAATGTATTATCTCCCCTAACAAGAAGCTTCTTTTTATGACCCACTGACATGGCTATAGTAGTTTGCATTTTTCCTTTCCTTTCCCTTCCTGGGATGATTAAAGTGTTGACTCAGCTTTGTGTATCAGTATCCTGGGTGGGGAGAGGGACTTTTTTCCTGTTATTTTTCTCACAAGAAAATGACTCCTAGAAGTTCTGTAGGTCTCATTGGCCAGAATTACTTCTGATAAGAAGAATGGACTAATAGGAATTATTATGATTCATACAAATCAAGTGCTGCGCTCAGCCTCTCAAAACTATGCCCGTCTGCTATCTGATTAAATCTTTTCAAAAGTCAAGGGAGCAAGGTGAAGGTTGGGCTCCTTGGCTAGGCAGCCAACCATGCACTCAGATGGTTGACTGGAATTAACCTTGAAGGTGATTTTATATTTCCTATTATCAGCCTACTTCATTTCCTAGTTAGTAAGATAGATGCATGTGCTAGCATATCAACGGGACACCTTTCTTTTGATTTTTGCTTTTAAGTTTCATTCAACTTCATATCTCTATCTTTGCTAGGACTCTGTCTACCAGCGATGATGTTGAAGACAGAGAAAATGAGAAGGGTCGTCTTGAAGAAGCCTATGAGAAATGTGACCGTGACCTGGATGAATTGATCGTGCAGCACTACACAGAATTGACAACAGCCATTCGCACATACCAGAGCATCACAGAGCGCATTACTAACTCCCGAAATAAAATAAAGCAGGTGAGCCTCCTTTCTTGTCTGGTGATGGTGGCCCCTCCCCTTAGTACAGGTGTTGTGTCTTGGAGCTGGGCAGTGGTAACGGCTGGTGGTGCTTGACGAGCTTTTCCTAACGGCAGTTTCTGGAATTTTGCAGGTGTCTGGAAAGCCTGGTTGAGGCAAACTACAGAAGGGTGTCCTGGGCTGGCTTCTTCCTTTCTCTGTCTCATCTTTGGCTTCTGCTGTTACTTTTCACTGCAGGGTGACATGGCATAAGGAAGATGTCCTTAATTTGAGTATACTGAAAGGAATCTGAAGCAAAGAGGAGTTCTGTTCAGACTGCAGGGCCTTTTACTGTTAGAGTCTAATATCACCGTCTCACAGTTAATTGAATGTGTGTATATTCACGGGTGTGTGTGTGTGTGTAAAATAAAATGTAAAGTACAAATTATATAAACATGGAATGAAAATGTTTATGAAAACCAGAGTTCTTGAGTTATGTTTAGTTTTGTTGAGCTGGTGTTGGTTTTTGTTTTGTGATTTTCTTTTTGTGGTCTGGAGCTTTTTTTTTTTGTTCACTTTTTCTTTTTTCCCTTCTCCTCCCTCATCTTGCTCTCTTTTTTTTTCTCTGTTACCTTCCCACACACTTCCCTCCCTCCCTTTTGTTGTAAGGTCTTGAAAAGCCCTTGGTTCCTGGGTACCCTGTCTGTAGTACCTAAAAGATATAGTGTTTTTTTTTTTTCGGTCTTTTTGAGACAGGGTCTCCCTGTAGCCCTAGCTGTCCTGGAACTCACTATGTAGACCAGGCTGGCCTTGAACTCACAGAGATCCACCTGCCTCTGCCTTCCGAGTGCTGGGATTAAAGGCGTGCGCCACCACGCCCGCCAAGAGGTAGTTTTTTATTTGGCCAAAGGGATAAAAAAGGCTGTATACTATCACATCATATTTTTGTGGTTCTTAGCTATATATTTTGATTTTAAAATTATGTGTGTGTGTATAGTATATGCATGTGTTCACACATGTGTACAGCTGTGCATATATACGTGTGCTTGTGGAGGCCAGGGGTTGACATTGGGTATCTTCTTGAGTTGCTCACTGGCATTACAGACGTGTGTTGCCATGTCTGGCTTTTATGTGGGTGCTGGGGATCTGAACTTGGCTTCTCATGCTTATTTGGCAAGCACTGCCCACTTAGCCATCTCCCCAGACCCTTGACTGTGCATTTTGATGATTACTCCTATGATACTTTTTTTTCTTTTTTGCTGTTTTGTGGTAAGTACCAGTACTTGCTACCTGTACTGAACACTGATTATTTATTTATTTATTTACTTACTTACTTACTTACTTTTTCAGGTCAGATTGTGCCTGTGTTGTCTCAGCAGATTTATAATGTGAGCTCTAGTTCTTCACTATGAAACCTTTGCTGTATTTTTCAGTACTTTTTTTTTTTTTCAAGAAATATTCTTCCTTCTTTAAAAAACAACAAATATATGTTGCACAACACCAACATACCAGACACCAAGAGGGCTCGTGCCTTCTGCTTACATTGTATTGGGCTGAGGAGTACAGAGCAACATGCTTGACACCTTCCTTAATCCTTTGCAGCTGCCCCTCAAGGACCTTTGGGAGACAATGCACTGTGTAGACTCCGGTTTATATTCACTGCCTGCACGATGAGCTCATGGAGAACTCCCTGACCTGTGCCCAGCCAGGAATGCTTGGACTCATGACATTGTCACACGCTTTATTTCTTGTCCTCAAGACCTTCTATTATGATTTTATATTAAGCAATACATAAATTATACTTCTTAGAACGCTGTGGATATGAGTTTCGGCTTCTCAGAGTCCATTTGTAGAACGAGTAAGCTCTTCATCATTCTTGAAGTAGTCTACTGACCTCTTTACATTTTAAAAATAGTTGGGAAAATTTGAAAGGAATATTGTAATTCTTAGCTTTTAGAAATGGTAAGTTCCTTCTATGGATTTATCTATGAAACCAGGTAAAGCTATAGATCATTTGCTCGAGACTTAAAGTAAACTCTGTTGTTCATTTTGACAATATACTAAGCTCAAGAGGGGTCAGAAAATGAATTTATAGAGCTGCTGACCTTCTGACTTTGCTGTGGGTTATCACAGCAAGGGTTGAGGGACCTTTTGGTGTTTGTGTTTTCTGATTAGTTTGGTTGACTGAAAGGACTTCGCCCTAATCTCAAGGGAGGCATCAACAGCGATTTCTGCTTTGCTCCCTACCACTCAGAGTCAATAGCATCTTTGCTACAAACACAGTATCTGTCTGGTCGTTGTGGTACTGAAAATGAGGGCCTCATCTTGATGATCTTGCATTTGTTTTAGAAGCCACACTCTATTTACCATTCTTATTTTCAATATACGAGGGTCTGAGCAAAAGAAAACAAACCAAAGAAACTTTTATTATACCAGACAGTTTGCCCAGAAAGTAAATGTCACAAAATTCAATGTTATGAATTAGCATCAGTATTTGGGAAAGCATTAAAGGGTGAAAGCTCTTTGCAAAGAAGCCTTTAATAATTGATTAATGAGAAGGGAAAAATGTTGGGGGAAAATGAAATGTTCAAATACTTGAACCTATGGGGGACATTTCTCCTTCAAACCATCACAGTCAGGGAAGGCTAGTATGTGAACGTGGTGAGAAAGAGGGTCTGGAGGGGACTTTGAGGGTGGAGGAATAACAGGTGCAAAGGTCCCGAGGTAGGGTGATATTCGGAAGTTCAGAGAGGCAGCAAGAGGGCCAGTGAGGAGACACAGTGAGCAGTAGGAAGAGTGACAGAGAGTGATCAGAGCGCTTATGTGGAGGGGTGACTCAGGGGCCCTGGCCCCATAGGGTCTGGCAGGTCATTAGAAGGACTCTGATTTTAACGCATGAACTGATGTACACTTAACTGTTTCTGATGATTCAACAATGTATACACTATACTATAATTCTTAGCCTTTAGAAGTGGCAGTGTTTTCAGCCTAGGAACAACATAATGTGACTAATATTTTAGCAAACATATTGTAGCTAATAGTCTAGGAATAGATGTTATTGTGGAGCATGGCGATAAAGATGTGTTCTTGTTTCTCTATCACTCCCCATTTTGACATCACTTCCATATATCCATTTAGGTTATTTTATTTGAATCTATGGCCTTGAGGATAAATATTTGCTGACAGGTAGCTCTGACTTTCTTCCCAGATGGTCTGAACCTTTTATTATTGATCAAGTCCATTTGGAAATATTTCAAGACTAAAATAAATCATTGTAAATGAAGTACTATGTATGGCTGATCAGGTCAAGTAATGTGGATAACAATGTGGTGAGCCTCATGTGGATGAGCCTGTTGTTTTCAAGTATACTGTAAAATTGCTCAAAATGAGATATTGCCACATTAGGAAGCCTGAGAACCCATAGCTTCTACCAGTTTCATGACTGTTTCAGTGGTGGCATTGGAGTAGATTATTAGTTGATACAGGTTGGAGGCCTGCTCTATATATGTGATGTTTGTTAATATTGAAATTTGACTGTTTCTTCGCAGTACATGAGAGAAATTAGAGGAACTCACACAAATTTCTTTGGTCTATCTAAGTAGTCAGTGTGATGCTGTCAGGAGGGAGAGGCTAAGAGTGTACTTTCTATTGTGGTATACACAAGCACTTAACATTTTATCCCATTTTTGGCTGTTCTCTTGGTATTAGATCCAGTTCTAAAATGTGTTTTTCTTATGAATAGATAGAAAAAGCTATGCATAATTATTCAAGTAAAGTTGTTGGGGCTTCATTATTCAAGAATGCAACATTCATTACTTAACATTTACCTAAAGTGACTTTTTGGCTTTTATATGAAAGTATGCTGTGAAAGGTAGAATTAGAATGAAGAATAGCCCTAATTAATACAAAGACTGTCATGGGAGAACAATGTGGTCTTTGTAGAATGTTATTTACAGCCTAGATGTGAGTGGAAATTCTGAACTGTTTGCATGATAAAGGAAAAAAAGCCTCAGGTTTCTAGAAACAGACATGCTAAATAGTGACCAGTAATGAGAGTCTTAGTTTAGAAGCTGGACAGTGGTCTGGAGTGCACTAATGTAGTCGAAAGAACCAGGAGGCAATCTTTTCCTGAAGTTCAAGGGTTTCTGATCTGTGTACTGCTACCTGCACCCAGCAGCTCTGAAGGAAGGTATTGCGCTTGGAATGGGTTGAGGGGAGACTCAGAGAACTTAAAGCCTTAGAATGAAAGCTGAAAATACTAACAGGGAGGAAAAAGTATGGGAAGTAGAAATGTGAGGGTGATTCAAAAGTGATCTATAGTTCCAAAGGGCTTTTAAACAGACCTGTGAGTGGTATTTCTCAAGTTCACTTTTTCTAGGCACTTTCTATAAAACTGTGGAAAAAATTGGCTTGGGTACTCCAGGCAGGCAGGTCCGTATGGAAGCTCTTAGATGTAGATTTGCTTCTTTTATCAAAAAGAGGGATGTAACAATAATTTGTACTTGTAATAATTAAGGGTAACGATGTATTAATTGTCAGTAACCTTCTCTTGCTCATAGGGACTTTACAGAATCTTCTGGTCCCCAGGTGCCAAGAGCTGATTGTACATTTGCTGTGCCTCCTCACAGATAATAAGCACTCCATTTCTCTCTCTTTATTTCTTTTGATCTGGATTCAGTACTTTTTTGCTTTTGTGACTTAAAGGTTGTAGCCTCCCAGTGTTTTTCTGGGCGGTACCCATGCGTTCTTCTGAAGTGCACCTCTCCTACTCCTTTTATACAAGCTGAGCAGGGTTTGTAAAAAAAAAAAACCCAGTTAGTTTTCCCCATTTCTTTGTTTTTCCCAAGGTTGGGTTGAAAAAGTTGCTACTTCTCTGCCATCTGTATCATCTTTCCTTTCTTTAAATAGCCTCTTGAGTGCTGCTTTTTATTTTCTTCTTTTCTGCTGGTCTCTAATTAGAGTGACTTGCAGTTTTTATATGTTTAACCCGAAGTTCTCGGTATTGCTGAACAGACGATTTGGAGCAAATGTGAAGTTGTTATAATTCTGAGGAAGCAAAGCATGATGTCATGGTTTTAACAACTTGACTTTTCATGGATTTATTTAAGAATGAAGCAGAGTAATGTAGTTTTTCAACCTTAATTAGCCTTTTAAATTAAATATAACTGAAAATACTATCATTACATTTATAAAAATAGAATGGGAATTTGAGAAATAAATGTTAAGTGAATTTTGTTTCTTTTCTGTATTTGAATGTAATTCATAGATAGGCAGAGTCCCTGTTAGCTCCTCCCCAGTTAAAAAGTCTTTATTTAAATTTTATTAACTGACAAATAAAAATTATATACATTCATGGTATGCAACATGATATTTTGAAATACACATACATTTTGGAATGACCCAGTCAAGTTAATTAATATATACATTGACTTATATAATTATCATTTCTCTGTGGTAAGACCACTTAAATTGTCACCTAGCAATTTTCAAGTGTTGCTATTAATTTCAGTCAACATGTTGTACAACAGATCTCTTGTATTTGCAACTCTTAACTAACTGAGAATTTGTATCCAATGACTAACATCTCTTTAGTCTCATCCACTGGTAGCCACCATTGTATTCTATTCTGAAGACTTTCACATATAAGTGAGGTCATGTGGCGTTTGTCTGTACGCCTGGCTTCTTTTACTCAGCATAATGTCTTCCACTTTCATTCATGTTGTTGCAAATGTCAACATTTCCTTATTTTTTCAAGAATGAATCATATCTTGAGAAAGAATGAATTCCTGGGGCTGGAGAGATGGCTTAGCACTCAAGAGAACTGGCCGATTTCACAGAGGAACTGGGTTCAATTCCCAGCACCCACATGGCAGCTAACAACTGTTTGTAATTCCAGTCCAGGGGCTCTGACGCCCTCTTCTGACCTCCGCATCATTGCATGACACAAGTGCACTCACATACATGCAGGCAATACACTCATACACATAAAATAAAAGTAATAAAAAAATTTGAAAAAGAATGAATTCTCTTTCTCCTCTCTCTCTCTCTCTCTGTCTCTCTCTGTATCATATTATCTTTATCCATTTATCTGTTGGACACTTAGATTATATTATATATCTTGGCTGTTTTGAATAACTGTATGAACATGGGAATGTAGATGTCTCTGATGTACTGATTTCATTTCCTTTAGATATACAGATGTTCCTTGATTTATGGTAGGATTACATTTCTGTCCCATGTTAGCTCCATAGTACACTGTAGAGGATCCTTTTTTACCCTCCTGATTATGGCTCTCTGGGAGCTGTAGCGTGATGATGCCACCCAGCATTATTACAGTGTGCCATACAACATATTGTTAGCCTAGAAAATTATCAAAATGATTATAATTTGAAGAATGGCTTCTACTGAATGTGTATCACTTTTATATTGCTGTCAGGTTGTCATCCTAAGTTGAAGACCATCTGAATACTAAGTAGTGACATTGCTGGGTCATACAGTAATACTATTTATTTTTATCAGGAACCTCCGTATTAATTTCTATAATGGTTTTATGCTCCATCTTTATTGACATATAATTGACATATGGTGCTGTACATGTTATTTGATGGTACAGTTCAATGAATTTGGTATGTATATAGTTGAATGTGTTATTTTGCCTCAGAAAATTTACTCCTGCTATGTATCCCAGGTTAGCTTCAACCTTGGCTCTTGTAGCTCAGGCTGGCCTCAAGCTCATGATCCCCCCTGCCTCAGCTTTCCAAATGGTGGGGATGCATATGTGTGTTACCACCTGTGGCCTCCTGTTCTTTATAGTCAGTTCTCTTCTACATCCTGCTGCACACAGCTATTGATCTGTTCTGTCATTATGGATTAGTTCTGCCTGTTCTAGAACTCACATCCTTACTGCTTCTGACTTCTTTTCTCAGCATCATAATTTTGATATTCTTCATGTTTTTTTCTTCTTTGTTGCTGACTGACCGCATTCTCCGTCTTCCAAGATAACATTTCTTTATAACTTTAATAAAAAAGACAAAGTCTAGGATAGTTTAGTAGTAAAAGTTCTTGCAGTATCTTATGTCTATCTGTACCTTTGTTAGTTCAGTTTAGGGAGTAATTTTGGTCATGTTCATCTGTATACAGCATGCCAGTGGGTCCTCCTGCCAGTCTACCTTTTATTTTTTTTCCATGTAGTGAACATAAGTGAGAAGTGATCCGATTACACTGCATGTATACTGCTGTGACATTCCATAATGTCTTTTTCCAATCAGTACTGGCACTTTGTAAGTTTATCCTCCACTCTTGATCAAGAGCCTAGTTGGGTGTTTTATGGCAAAATTTATTTTTACCTATTTCCATGGTAACCATTACACATGGAGAAAAAAAAATTCAGAGCTAGAACTAAGTTGATATGAGAATATCAGAAATCAAATTCTAACCAAATTTTAACCAGTATTTAAATGGACTGAGTTTTAATAACAAATTTTTAATCCAGTGTTGCACTAAATTTTCCCCTTCCTGCTCTCTTTTTGACTCACTCTCACTCACTCAGGGTCTCTTGGTCCTGATGTGGATCGACAAATGGGTATAACACAGTCCTATTTGAATTTTGCTTAGTTTATACATTGAGAGGGGATGACTTACAAAGAAATGGCTTCTCTGTGCTGCAAGCTGTTTCCTGATGGCTCCCAGAGTTCCGGCATGGCCTTGCTAACTCTCCTTATCACAGTGGGCTCTGGCTGTCTTCCCTGGGTGCTCCTCGTCTTGCCCCTGGCTGGCTTTTTTTGGAGGAATGAGTAATTTTTGGGCTACATCTAGAGATCAGGAACTCCAAGGAAACTCAGGAATAGCCTTGAGGGATACATTTAAGTCATGTAAAGCCACAAACAGTGTCAAGATCCCAGTTCTATCAATACAAAGGCATTGACTTAAACTGTTGGAGAATTTTTTTTTTGGATTTATTTTTTATTTTAGAATATTTTTATTATTACAAAGAGAGGCAATTTGTAACACATTTTTCCAGAAATAATTTGAAGCAGGTTACATAAAAATCTATATATACAATGAAGTTTAAGGGTGGAAAAGTAGGGATAAGAAATCAAATACCAAAGCCTGGCATGGTGGAGGGGCCAGGCAGATTGCTGTGAGCTCGAGGCTAGCCTGGTACACACAGAGCTCCAGGACAGCTAGAGCTACAGGGAGACCCTGTTGCAAAAAGAAAGGATTTGCCAACATGGGGTCAACTTTTGTGGAATAATGAAGGTTTCCATTAGCTCTGTTCTTTTTTATTTTTATTTTTTTAATCCTAACTAGTTTATTGGGCTTGCTAACAGAGCATAGGGTGGGAGTTTATTTACAAGAGTGGGTGCCCCTCCATTTAGGTTGTGCGCCCCCCCACCAAAGTATTTACTTTTCTGATGGTAGCCCTATACTACTACTTGAGTTTCTGTTTTAAAAATTTTGTATTGATAGGGCTGAAGAGATGACTTAGCAGTTCAGAACACTGGCTGTTCTTGCAGAAGACCCGGGTTCGAATCCCAGCACCCACATGGCAGCTAACAACTGGCTGTAACTCCAGTTCAGGGGATCTGACAGCCTCTTCTGTCCTCCATGGGCATTGCAGGACACGGGTGCACTTACCTACATGCAGACAGTGCACACATACACATAAAAATAATAAATAAAATATTAAAAAATTTTGTATTGATTTCCAGCTATATAGGGAAGATGAGGATTTAGTCTCTTCCCATTTCAATCACATTTTCTTCCTTTATCCTCTTATAGCTATGTTATTTACATCAGAGTCATCTAATATGATTATTTTTTTTCTGTGCAAGTTTGTTGTTGCTGTTGTTTCTCTGGGGTTATGATGGAATAGTTCGGTTGCTCTTCATCTGTGCTAGAATCCCCATGTTTCTTCTGCTCTCTTGTACTGATGGAGTAGCATTCCTCAGAAGTTTGATAATATGGTACATATAATAATAATTACCTCTTAAGCACTTACATGTCTTTATTCTTTCTTCATACTCAGTTGATAGCCTTTCTGGGATAATTCTCTCTCAGAATTTTGAAGATATAATGTTCCTTTTTCTTTATAGGCTTTTCATAGTACTGTTGTGAAAAAAATCTTGTACTGGTGTGATTCACCAACTTTTGTGTAGATCCTACTGTTTTTTTTCTTTTTTAAAAAAGTCTCTTAGATTATCATTTCATATTTTCCCTCTTGCTCTCTCAGTCTTGCTTCTCCAGAGCGCCTTCCCTTTCCTCTCTTCTCTTCTACCTCCATCTCCAACAAGACAGGGTCTCAAGAGAGCCCAGGCTGACGTCAGAGTCCTGATGCTCTTGCCACAGTCTCTTCTTACTCTGTTGTTGTCAGCTCTTGGTATGCTTTTTTCAATCTGAGAAGTTATATGCTTTGCTCTGGGAAATTTTATTTTTAAAAATTTCATTAGTTTTCGCCACTGTATTTTTAAAGTCATTTGCCTTTCCCCTAGAATTCCTGTTTGGTAACTATTGGACTACTTAGTTCAGTCTTTTCATGTGTGCGTGTGTGTACTTTTCATGTGTGCGTGTGTGTGTGTGTGTGTGTGTGTGTGTGTGTGTGTGTGTGTGTATGTGTGCGTGTGTGAATACACATGCATGCATGTGCGTGGAGTATGTGTTACTTACTTTTCTGTTGCTGTAATAAAACACCATGACCAAGGCAACTTATAGAGGAAAGAGTTTATTTGGCTTATGATTCCAGAGGGATAAAATAATCCATCATACTGGGAGAAGCATGACAGGAGGCCTCCAGAATAGAAAGCTGAGGGCTCCTATCTTCAGGCAGGCACAGGAAGCAGAGAGGGAGAAGCTGGAAATTGGCAAGGCTAGAAGCCACCCCAATGACATGCTTCTTCCGGCAAGGTCATACCTCCTAAACCTCCTCAAACAGGGGCACCAACTGGGGACAAAATGTCCAAATGCTTGGAGCCTGTTGGGGACATCTTCATTCAAACCACCACACACAGTCTTAGCAGTCGATCTCCATATTTTCCATGCTTGCTGGACAAATGTTGAGATTTAGTTTTATAATCAGCAGAAGCATAGATAGTGTCAATAGTGTGTTCACTCCCCAAGTTAGTTAGGAATATATATATATTTTTTCAGGAGTCACAAGCATGGTAGACTTTCTAGGGTGATGGAAATGTCCCATGTATTGAGGAAGGCTTGAATCATATAGGTTTACATGGTTGCTAGAATCCGTCAAGTGTTATACTTGAGTTTCATTTAACTTCAAGTTAAAAATAGAAGCAAAAGCCAGGTGTGGTGGTGTATGCCTTTAATCCTAGCTTGGATTAATCCTAATTTGGAAGGCAGAGGCAGGCTGATCTCTGTGAGTTTGAGGCTAGCCTGATCTATATAATGAATTCCAGGCCAGCTGGAGCTACTGGGAGACCTGTCTCAAAAAGACCAAAAAACAATAGAAGCAAAACTGTAAACATCTTGAACTCTAAATAAAAATATGAAGATTACCAAAAGCATTTAAAAGCAGATCTGAGAGTTGTGAAAGATCATGAATTTAGAAATTACTCTTCTAGCCCCTCCCACCCTCCAAAAACCAACAGAGTGTGGTGGCAATGCCTGTAATCATCGTGCTTTGGATGTGGAGGCAGTAGAATCAGGAGTTCTAGGCCATTGACTTTGAGCCAGCCTGGGCTATATAAGATCTTACCTTAAAAAAAAAATCTTTTTCTATGTTGTAAAAAATTAAAAATGTGTAGGGTAGAACTTGGAAACTTCCTCTTAAATGTGCTTGTGAACCCCCCTTCCACTGTTTGCATCTTTCTCTACCTTTTATCTAATCATGTTGTGCACATGTAACATTTATACTGTACAGATATAGAGAATGCTGGAGGTTGCCTTTATTTAGTATCTATTTAATAGCTGATGCTTAAAATTTAGTAAGGATAGTGGGCTTGGTTTTATTGTAGTCCGTTGGAAGAACACTCAGATCCTCAGTTTTAAACTGAACTGGAGTTCTAGAGCTATCAGCATGGACTAAGTAACCTGCCAGTTGAACAGGACATCTGCAAGGAGAATTGGAGAAGGAATAATAGCATCAGACTCTGACACTGATCCCAACCCCCCTTTTAGGTGTATTATTTATATGGTGTTTCGTATTTTCAGAGTACCTAATAGCCTTAGTAATTCTAGATTCATTCAAAGGTATATTTGGAGTAATTTTCTCATTTCCTGGCAGGACTAGAATTTTGAAGGGGACCAACTAGGAGTAGTAAGTGGGCCTGTGAATTAGGAACTGTTACACAAAGCAAGGCCAATGAGGAGCACCAACCAGGTGAGGGGCTTAGACTGGCAAGACTTTGAACTGACTGAAGGTAAAATCTGTTTTATTGTAGGTAAAAGAGAATCTACTTTCCTGCAAGATGCTATTGCACTGCAAACGGGATGAACTTCGGAAACTGTGGATTGAAGGAATTGAACATAAGCATGTCCTGATCCTGCTGGATGATATTGAAAACATCAAACAAGTGCCTCAAAAGCTGGAACAGTGCATGGCCAGCAAGCACTATCTCAGTGCCACTGACATGTTGGTAAGAGAACAGGCTGGCCTGTAAAAAGGCTTACTCTTGCTTTGATGTGCAAGCACTTTTTTTCTGTTCTTTCTGGGTCCTATAACACATGCGGCATGGTATGAACTGCCCTCTTGGGATTCACAAGCATTTGTAGGTGAAGCCTGGCTAGTTTTCTTTCTCATTTCAGTGTTCAAAATGTTAGATGGTTATTGTCTATTGTCTACCTTTGGAACCATGGCAAGAAATACCATGGTAAGAAACCAGTACTTAAATCATGTTGGAATGGTACTGAGGGGTGTTTTTAGTTTCAGAGGGAGATCATGAGTCCCATTTTAAATGATGATCTCTACATGACACAGATCTTCTGAACATAGATAGTTAGGTATTCCACAAAGTTTTTGAAGTCATTTTTGCTTTATGACTTCGTTTTGTTCCTTTAAATTGGTAAAAAAAAATAAAAAGATTTTTTTTGAGATTCTTCTTGGAAGAACCTTCTGTGGAACAGCAGTACTCCATAACCTAGCTTTTAGCCTCCATCTTAGTCTATGGAGTTCTGATTCTGTTTGAATTAGTGGAAGTTCCTAGAAGGTGTAATTGGTGGTGAATGTGAAGCAGATGATTAAGGTTGGAAATGAAGATTTTACTCTCTTTATTCTGACTTTCCCAGGGCCAGTGGCTTTTCTAGAGGGCTGCTGTGACTTCCTGCCCATTTACACATGTGTACATGCACTTTCATCTCAGAGTTGGCTCTCAACAGCAGCTCTGCATTGAATTGTTTTATTGTCCACAATGGGGACAAGCACTTTGCCTTTGTTTTTACCAAATTATATTGGTGGTAAGTAAAAGCCCAGAGTGGAGTTGGTCAAGACATATAATACACTTAGTTCTAATTCATTCACACTTCCAAGAAGAACTTTACTAAAAGTGTTTTTTGAGAAATTTTAAGGAATTTGGTACTAACAGGTAAAACATGCCATGCTATTTTATTACATATTGGTAATATGTAATAACTAAATAGTTGGTTTTCACAGTACAAGGAGTGGTCTTGGTGTGGCAAAAGAATTAGTTGTTTTCAGCATCTTATTTTTTGTTTTTGTTTTTGATACCTCACACATACTAGGCAAGCCCTCCAGCCTTTACCACCCAGGTGTATCTTCTGCCCTTTTTCTTTTTCTTTATTTGAGACAGGATCTCACTAACTTGTCCAGGCTGGCCCTGAACTCATTCTATAGCCCAGGGAGGCCTTGCTTTTGTGATCCTCTTGCCTTAGCCTTGTGAGTAGCTGGGATTGTAGACCTGTACTGCCAGCCCCAACTTGTTAGCACATCTTATTCAAAATGACATCTTAGCTAATAATGACCATGGGTTTTCCAACTTTTCAGCTTTAATGTTGATTTATGCATATGTGTGCTAAATTATCATGATTTAACAATCAGAATAGATATGCTTATATATTTGCAGAACATATAGAACTGTATGAATAATGCTTATTTTTGGAGTGGGTTTGCTTTTAAAGTAAATGACACATACTGAAATGAGTAATTAGAATTTATGTGTGGATTAATTATGTTCATTTTAGGATTTCAGATTTTTGTTTTATGGTCCTATTACTTAAGGGCTAATTTATTTATTTTAAGGCTTATCAATAATGAATACTGCCCTTTCCTTGACTAATTTTTCATCAGGACTTAACTAATTAACTTCATCAAATTCTTTGCTTTAAGTTACAGAAGATAAACTTTAGTTTTCCCTTGGTGTAACAGGTAGCTGAGATAGTTCAGCCTAAGAGAAGTTTATTCTGGTTTATAGTTTCAGAGGTTTCAATTCATGGTTGCTTGGACCCTTTGCCTTCTGGCTTTTGATGAGGCATTATATCAAGCTGGAAGCATGTTGCAGAGAAGGTTAATCACTTCATGGAGTGACAGGAAGGGGCTGGGGTCCTTCAAAGACATGCCCCCAATGGTATAACTTTACTAGGCCTCATCTTAAGGTCCACCTCCTCTCAGTAGGGTCACAGAGTGGGGGCTATGCCTTCAGTACATGACTGTGTGGAAAACATTCAAGACATAACTGGTAATACTTGCTGAGGTAAGAACTGCTGGACTCATGCTGTTTGCTGACAGGATCGGAGAAATGCCACCTCTGTTCTCTCTGCATGTCTTCCCTGGTTTCCTCTAGGCTGGTATCTTCCACATGTGGAGAAGGGGTTGAGTGTCTCTGTTTGGGGTAGGGCAAGGGTTATATGCCAGAGACTACATCTTTCAGATTTGTAAAAGGAAGTAACCTTTTAATTTTACAATGAAAAAAATTTGGGGTTAAATCATAGAGGGTTGCTTTACAGAAGAAAATAATCTTTTTAAAAAATTTTTTTTTATAACTAATTAAAAATCCAAGACCTAGCTGGGCATGGTGGCACACACCTTTAATCCCAGCTTTCAGGAGGCAGAGGCAGACAGATCTCTGTGAGTTTGAGGCCAGCCTGGTTTCCATAGCAAATCCCTGCCAGCTGTGGCTGCAGGGAGACCCTGTCTCAAAAAGACCTACTCTTCCCCCCTCCAAAAAAACCAAAAAAACCAAAAAAACAAACCCAAGACCTTCACTGTAACCCAGTTGGTTACTATGATTATCAGTTCTAGCTCAAATCATGTGTTTGGGGTGATTGGAGGGGATGAACAGTCTCTCAAACAGGATGAATATGTAGTAAGATATATTTCCTGGAAAATTTTGTTTTGGTTTTCCTATTTCTAGTTGTTTATATGTTCTGGATACTAACCCTTTGTCTGGTAGATGAGTTGGAAACATCTTTGAGTTGGCAATTTATCTTTTTACTTTGTTTATAGTATTGTCTGTTATAGAAATTTTATTGCGTAAAAAAGAAACAAAAAGACAAAAACAAACAAAAAACCTAAAAAGCTTTATTTCAAAAAAGTATCGCAGTCTTGTTCATTTAAGTTATGTGATTTTAAGTAAAAAATTTTCATCTAATATCTCAAAGAGAATTTTCCGGGGCTGGAGAGATGACTCAGTGGTTAAGAACACTGGTTATTCTTGCAGAAGACCCGGGTTCGAATCCTAGCACCCACATGGCAGCTAACAACTGACCGTAACTCTAGACCCAGGGGATTCGACAACCTCTTTTGACCTCCACAGGCATTGAACGACATGGGTGCACTTACCTACGTGCAGGCAATACATACACACACATAAAATAAAAATAATAAATAAAATAAAAAAGAATTTTCTGTTTTCTTTTTTAATCCATCAGAAGTTCATTTCTGTTTATGCTGTTAAGCTGGGATCTAATCTAATCTTCATTCTTTGTAGCCAGTTGGCTCTGTGTTATCAAACCCTTCTATTGATTTGTAATGCTGTTTGCACATTCTATATGTCCACGTATGCATGAGTGTATTTCTAGGTTCTTGTTTTGTTGAGTTGGTCTTGTCTAATGCTACCAAAATCATAATCTTTTATTTACTGTAACTTTATAATATATTCTAAAGAAGGTGAAGTCATTCCTTCCTCTTGATCACAATTGCTTAGATTCTTCTTGGCCCTCTATTCCTCCACAATGATGTTAGTATCAGTTTGTCAAACTCCATGAAAAAAATGAAAGGATTTTCATTGAATTTAAATTTTTTAAAAATATTTTACTTATTATTATTTTTATTTTATGTGTATGTATGTATTGCCTGCACATAGGTAAGTGCACCCATGTCATGCAATGCCTGTGGAGGTCAGAAGAGGTTGTCGGATCCCCTAGGACTGGAGTTACGGAGTTGTTAGCTGCCATGTGGGTGCTGGGATTCAAACCTGGGTCTTCTGCAAGGTCTGTGTTCTTAACTGCTGAGCTATCGCTCCAGCCCCTGAATTTAATTTTAGTAGTCTCATTTTCATATCAGTGAACTGGATATGTGTCTCTTTGTTTTTGTCTTTTGATGATGCTTAGCAATGTATTCCTTACAAGTATTACATTTATTCCATTGGATTTACTCTGAGAACCACATTATTTGAGATTTTAAAAGTGATAGCTTTTGGGGCTGGAGAGGTGGCTCGGCAGTTAAGGGTACTGACTGCACTTGCAGAGGATCTGGGTTCGATTCCCAGTGCCCGCATGGCGGTTATGAACCATCCTTAACTCCAGTTCCAGGGGAATCTGAAACTCTCTTCTGACCTCCGCGGCATTGCACGGCATGGGCGTACTCATTTACATGTAGGCAGTACACCCATACACATAAAATAAAAATAATAAATAAAATATTTTAAGAAGTGATAGCTTTTTATTAATTACAGCTCTAGTTAATTGTGTATATAAAGATATGGAGCTGTCTTCCCTTTCTGGGACTAGGACAGGAACCACTGCTCCTGTGCCCTGGACAGTCATGACAAGTGTACTTCTCATCCACTCATCGAAGAAGCTTCTTGCAACAGAGACTATTACAATGTCCCATAACTGGTCAAATTCAGAGCATATGTGTCTGTGAGGTACTCAGCACTAAGTAACACAACTGCAAGGCAACCTCTACACCTAAGGCTCCAGAGTACATTGCAGAAGAGGGAGTGGAAGGAATGTAAGAGCTGGAGGGACAAGACACCTGCTGCTAGTTAATGCATTCTGGAATGATAGGAAAGCTGCAGCAATGAAATCTCTGCAGGATGGTTATCTAATGAGATCTGCATTGTGACAAGACCATTTTTTCATGCCAAGGTGGATGGGGGAACGTCATGGGGTCCCACCACAAGATGAAGTGCTGCAGGCAATCAGTGGATGTTGAGGGAGGGAGAATCAGTTTTCTCCAGGGACTAGCACCCTGAGAGGCTATCTAATCCCAAATGAGCAGCCCTAAACACAGACACACATAAGCAACACTAAATGGACTCAGTGCATTTTATATATACATATATGTGTATAATATATATGTATATTTATAAATGTATGTATGTATATATAAAAATAATAACCAAAGAAGAGGACAAGAAATTGAGATGGAGTGGGGGGCCATGGGAGGAGTTGGTGGGAGACTGGAAGGGACGGAAATAATGCAAAGACAATATTTGTGCATGAAATTCTCAAAAATTAGATATTAAAGATAATGGTGGGTTTTTCTCCTCCTATTTTACATTTATTGTGTGTGTCTGTGTGTCTTGTCTGTGTGTCTGTCTGTCATAGGACAGCATGTGGGAATTGGTTCTCTCCTTCTACCATGTGGATTTTGGAGATTGCATTTGGATTGTCAGGTTTTTAACAAGTGCCTTTACCCGCTGATTCATCTTGCCAGTCTGATTTTTCCATTTTCATTGACTGTATTTTCCTGAATTAATTCCCAATTCTGGCTGTTTGAATTTGGCTCAGTTTCATCAACTTTCTGACTGTCTCAAGATACTTATATGTTTTTCTTTATGTCTTTATAGGTTCCATGTACTTCATTGTCATATAGTTGCTTTTGTTTGTGTGATAGATCTCTGAGTGTAGGGTTATTATCTTACCTATTTTTGCCTTTCCTGTATCAACCACAGTGTAGTTCATAGTCAGAGTTCATAATCATTAGCCAAGTTGGTAACTTTGTGGAAGACTTTAATACTAATATATACAGGAAAAGAGATAAGGTCTTTTTGAGACAAGGTCTTCCTGTAGCCCAGCTGGTCAGGAACTTGCTATGTAGACCAGGCTGGCCTCTAACTCACAGAGATCCCCCTAAATCTGTCTTCCAAGTGCTAGGATTAAAGGCGTGCCCTGCCATACTGGCAGAAAAGACATTTCTTAAAGATATTTCTTTTCTAGGAGCTGTGATTTTGGTTGGTGAATTTATTATTATTTTTTGACAAGGTACTCTTATTTCTAACTTTTGGTGATACTTAAATTAGCAGCAACAATTACAGCTAATTTATACCTAATATGTATTATGCACTTAATATATGCTGGTACTATTTTAAGCATCTGACATTTATGAACTCATTTAGTTTATAATGAGAATAGATGAGTTTTCTGGTATTGTTGCCATTTTATAGGAGTAGTTGTTTTGCTTGGTCAGTGAAGTTGGTATATCCCAAATGAACAATCATCTGTTTATCCCAACAACAAAAATTTCATGGGGGTAAGATTTAATGTGTGCCTAGAAGGCTGGAAACATTCTTCAGCGTAGTCTTGTGTATATGAATGAGTGAAAAGTAAGGTCTATAATTGCTCTTTCACTGGGTTTCATATGAAGAATAATCACATTTCCTTTCTCCATGGTTATGTGCTATTACAAGTAAAATCTACTTAAGGAATCTCCAGAGTCCAAATGGAAATCTTTGCTAAAATACATCTGAGGAAAGTAAAGACAAAACAATCCAGTCCTTCAAGCCCCACCGATTTCCTTGGATTTATTTGGCAGAAGATTTTGCATTTTCATTTTAAGGCAGGTACTGAAACAGATATATAGAAATTTAATCCCTCCTCAGTATAGGTTAATAAATGCAGAGTAAATAAATCAGTGGTGACCCATGGCTCTTGCCAGCTCCTGCTATTCCCAGTTTTAAAATCAGACTGGCCTTGTAGCTATAGGCTTGGCTTCTAGGTGGGGTATATATTTCTTCTTTTGATATGATAACTGGAGCATGGCATAAAATAATTAAATTGTCATGACAGGCAATGTCTGCAAATAGGCCTGGCCTTTTGTTTCCTTCTTCAAGGTAAACAGCTGCTGTTGGCTTATGAAAAGCTTAAAGTGATCCAACAAGAAACCTGCATCCGTCACATTGAAATCAGAGGCTTGATTAATATTGTAGGATCTGTAGCTTTGTGATATATGGTTTAAATTAGACCTTTGCAGTCACTGTGCTGGGTTGATGCAAGCACATTAATGACATAATTTCTGGTTGCTGCATCACGTTTCTGCAGTCTATCCTTTGTATTCCACTCACATTAATTGAAGTAATTTTGCCAGTGAAGCGTGTTTCAAACCTCTGCATTTAAATTGAAATTTTAATTCCCTTATTGTCTTGAAAAGAAGGCTGAAGATGCCTTGTTGCAGGTTTCATTATCACTCAAAACACTCCAGCTGCTGGTTTTAATGTACAATGACTGATTAACTCTGGAAACAATTATTAATATAAGCATAGCAGCTTCTTCCCAGTGGCATGAGTAACCAGTAAGGCATTTTGTGAGACTTAATATTTTTATAAACTTTTTTTTTCTGAAGGAAAATTTGTGTGTAGAAGTCTACATCATACTGAAATTGCAGAGAGCTTTGAAAAGCACTTATACAAGTTCTGATTTATCAACCATAGAAGTCAATTCATAATTGCATTCAATCAGCAGAAACCAAGCCAGCGCGAGTAGTTTAGAAGCACTTTAGCTGACAGTCACAGAAGACTTGGGACTAAAATAATTTTTCATAAGCCTGCCTGAGATTGTAGAGATTTTGAATGTCTTTTTAATCATTTTGTCTTTATTTATATGCCTTTATAGAAAGAATCCATAGCTATATAGTCAGATAAGGATTATTATGATAATTATAATAACATATTTATGTGGCTGCCTTTCCCCCAGAGGATCCCAGAATGCTTTTCTGAGAGCTTTGTGTGGTGCAATTATTTCACTTATACTTTGAAAATATGGTCCTATCTGGGATAAAGAGAGTAAGGCAGCTATTTAGTCGAATAGCCTTCTAGACTCCTATAATAAACATAAGTGTATTTGTAGTGTTTTTCAGTTCATATGATCCTTCGCAGTTGTTGGGTGATACAGACTTGTGAGTGCCAGCATGAACTGGGAGACCTATGCTTGGATATTAGCTTTGGCTCTTATTAGCTGGATAACTTGTGACCAATCACTTATCTTTGCTAAACATTTGAATTAAGGGTTATTAATGTTATATATTGTTTTTTTATAATTTAAAATTCTAATTTTTCGTGAGAATTTCATACATGTTGACTGATACTCTCATTATGCAGATCTTGTTTAGGCACTCACATTGTTGAGATTTCATGTTTTTAATTTTATTTTATTAGTACTATAGGAAAAGATATGGTCATTGCTCACTTGCTACAATCAAAAAACTTAATCTAGATGTGAACTTCTTTTGAGTTAGTAAAAGAGTTGAAGTAGCACTAGGTTAAGCATTTTTTATTTCTTTTTTAAAAAAAAATTGTTATTTTTATTTTGTGTGTATGAGTATTTTGCCTTGATGAATGTAAGTGCACCCCTGTCATGCAGTGCCTGTGGAGGTCAGAAGAGGGTGTTGGATTCCCTTGAAACTTGAGTTATGGATGGTTGTTAGCTGCCATGTGCTCTGAACCACTGAGCCATCTCACCAACCCCTGATTCCTTTTCTTCTTAGTATAACATGAACATTATCTGAATGTTGTATTTTAATTGTATATATTAATAGGGTGTGATAATTTGAAACATTTATACTCTGTATGTAGTTAGCATTTCTATCTCCTTGAACATTTTTTTTTTTTGGTTTCACATGTTTAACAGCCTAATGATTGTACATATCTATGAGATAAAGTGAGATCTTTCAGCATGTGTTTATAATATGTGCTGATCAACAAGGGTCATTAATATTTTAACTTATTGTTACTTTGTATTTGGAACCTTTGGGCCCTTCTAGTTACTCATAAAAATATAAAGGTTATTATGAATTTTAATCACCTCATTGTGTTATAGAACCAATAATTACTTTTATCTAACTGTATTTTGATGATGTTTTCCAATTTCCTTTTCTCTTCATACTTCCCAAGTAATCACAGTTTTATGTTCAGATCAACTTTTTGGATCCACATATGAGGGAAAATATGTGTTTTTTTCCTCTTTCTATATCTGACATTTCATTTAATGTGGCATCCTTCAGTTCCATTTTGCTGCAAATGATAGGGCATTATTTCTGAATGATGCTCCATTTTGTGTACAGGCCCCACATTTTCTGTACTTACTCAGTGAGGGTCATTTAGGTTGATGCTAAATCTTGCTTTCTGTTTTTGGGGATGCTGATACACTTTTCTTTAAAAAAATTTTTTGATTGATTTATTTTTATTTTCTATGTATAAATATTTTGTCTGACTGCATGTATGTCAGTGTACCCATGTGTGCACTGCTCATGAGGCTAGAAGAGGGTGTTAGACCCCTTGGAACTGGAATTATGGACAGTGGTTAGCTGCTGTATGGTTCCTGGGAACTGAACACAGGTCCTCTGAACAGCAGCAGCCAGTGCTCTTAACCACTGAGCCCTTTCTCCAGCCCCGCCTGTTCTTTGCTTTTAATACATATCCCAGAGTGGGATAGCCAGGTCAAACGGCCCATTTTTTAAACCCTAATTTTGGATATGGTCTCACTTGTTAGCTCTGAGTGCTCTGGAGTGCAGCCCATGCTACCCTCAGATGTGCAGCAGTCCCATTGTTGCAGCCTCCTAGGTGCTGGGGTTACAGGTATGAGCCACCAACTTTGTTTTTTTTGAGACAGGGTCTTGTTTCCTGGGCAAGTCTGGGCTCTAACTCCTGGGCTTGAATGATTTTCCTGCCTCCACCTCCGGAGCAGGTGGAAATATAGACATGCACCACTGCATCCAATTCATTTTTAGTTTTCTGAGGAAACACTACATTGCTCTCTGTATTGGCTCTGCTGTGTTCCCATTAATACAGTAAAATTGTTCCCTTTTCTCCACATCATTGCCAGCCTTTATTTGTTATTCATTCATTTGTTCATTTATTGCCTTTTTGATAATAACCATTCTAATTGGAATGTGTGTTGATAGCTTTAGTTTCAACTTGACACACCTGGGTTAAGGGAGCCTCAATTGGGAAATTTCCTCTCTTGGACTGGCCTGTGGCCATGTCTGAGGGGCATCTTCTTGATGAGTGATGTGGGAGGTCCCAGCCCACTATGGGTGGTGCCACCCCTGTGCAGGTGGGCCTGTGTTGCATAAGAAAGCAGGCTGAGCAGGGGCCAGGGGAGCCAGCCAGTAAGTAAGTTGATAGTGGTCAGAATATTTTGTCACAGCAATGAAGAACAAACTAGGACAGAATGCAATGATGTCTCTTTCTCTTTTTTTTTTTCTTTCCCTGTAGACAGTGTTTTGCTATGTAGTCCAAAATGTTAATTACTTTCATTGTTGCTGTGACCAAATATCTAAGCAAGAAGCTAGCCCCCACATTAAGGCCTGCCCCTACCTGGGGACCAAGTCTGCACACATGTGGGGGACATTTCACATTCAAACCACAGTACTGAGGTTAACTTGAAGTTTATTTATTTCTTCTATGCTTTTTAATTTGTTGGTATGTAAAATTCATAATAGGCCTTTATAATTGTTTTTCTGTGGTATTGGTTCTAATGTTTCCATTTTAACTATCTCCAATTATTTATTCAGGTGTTCTTTTCTTTGGATAAAGGGTGTAATCTTGTTTACTTTTTTTTTTCAAGTTTATTAGGTGACAAATGGTTGTATTAACTACTGACTACTTAAAAAGCACATGACAGATCAGGTACAAGGCCAAAGGCATTTCCTTACTCTGGCATTGCTTTATTTGGTTCAATCACTGAATTTTCCTTTGGATCAAACACTAGCAATCTCCCATTTTGTCTGCCTTTGGGTGTCTTTACAACATCTTTCTTGTCTAGATAGTTTCTGGAGATTTCTGGAATAAAGAATTCAGGGCCCAAACTTCTCAGGTGGTGCTTCGGCAACTGGGCGGCCCTGGAGCTCCAACCTGCAGGGGCATCTTGTTTACTTTTTAAAAATTTATTTTTTTGAAAATTTGATCTTGTATATAATGTATTTTGATCATGTTCACCCCATCACTTCTTGCTCCCCTTTCCCTCTCTGATCCCCTTCTTCCAAACTAGTCCCCCTCTACTTTCATGTCTTTAAAAAAAAACCCACTGAGCTGATTTAGGGTGCTTGCATGCACATTATTACCAGAGCACGAGTAACTTACCAGTGGTTCCACCACTCAAGGGAAGTCCATCCCTCCCCCAGCCACCCAAACTGTCAACTGTGTCTCATGAGTCCCACTCCCATCTATGATGTGTTCTGTGTTGATGGCCCAGTTTTGTGCAGGTTGCCACACTGCTGTGAGTTCACAAGTAGAGTGACCATGTCATGTCCAGAAGTCAGCTTTCCACAGTGTTCCTACACATCCTCTGGCTTTTATATTCTGTCTACCCCATTTTCTGCCATGTTCTTGGAGCCTTGAGGTGGTGGGGTAATATAGATGTTCTATTTAAGGCTGAACACATCCTCTGATTGACCCTCAGGAGGGTCCAAGGATGGGAGCAAGGAGCACTGTGGCCACCTAAAGGTCATATCCCATGTAACATTTGTGTTCTATCTGCTTTCTTTTATCTCTTTTACTGGTGTGTGTGTGTGTGTGTGTGTGTGTGTGTGTGTGTGTGTGTGTGTGTGTGTGTGTGTGTGTGTGTGTGTGTGTGTGTGTGTCTTTTCTCTGTCGCTGACTTATTTTCTGATCACTACTACTTTTTGCCTTTTTGTAATTTGGGGTGGGGTTTGTTATTGCTTTTCTGTGTTCTTGGGTTGACTTGTTAGGTTTTTAAAATTTGGAATGTTTATATAACTTAATGTAGGTGTTATTGCTATAAATTTTCTCCTGGTCTTGCTGTTTCTGTACCCTCTAAGTTTTGCTGTGCTATATTTCCATTTCATTTGTTTCAGTAAAAACGTTAATTTCCCAGTGGATTTTGTCAGTGTGTTATTTGTTCAGTGACAGTGGTGTTTAGTGTATGACTTTGTATAATTTTCAGAGTTTTGGTGGTTTATTTCTAGTTCATTCCACTGTGCTCTAATGATATATATGGTGTTTTTTGAATTTTTTGGAATTTATTGAGACTAATTTTGTTGACTAACATATGGTTTATTCCAGAGATCATGCTGGTGAAAATAATGTGTATTTTGAAATCTTTAGGTGAAATAATATTTAAATGTTTGTTAGGTCTATTGGACTGAAAACACTGTTTACCCGTGATATTTCTTATTGATTTCTTTGTCTGGATTTATTCATTGATGAATATAGGATGTAGACATCTCTTACAGTTTTTTATTCAATCCTCTTTCTCCCTTTAGCTTCAACAGTGTTTGTGTGCTATAAATTTGGCTGCTCCTGCCTTACATGTGAAGACATTAACCATTATACCATTTGTTGAGTTGATTCCTCGATCATTAGTAAACTTTGTTGCATTTTACATTTTTTTATCTTCATGTCTATTGTATCTACTCCTGCTTGCTTTTGAAATCTATTTGTATGGATATCTTTTTCTGTTCTTTCACATTCAGTCTGTCTAAGTCTTTACTGGTGAATGAAGTTTTGGGAGGTAGTATCATGTGTGTTTTTTTTTTCTTTTTTTTTTTTTGGTCTTTTTGAGACAGCGTCTCCCTGTAGCCCCAGCTGTCCTAGAGCTTACTATGTAGACCAGGCTGGCCTTGAACTCACAGAAATCCACCTGCCTCTGCCTC
The DNA here is from genome assembly GCF_000622305.1 of Nannospalax galili. NCBI lineage: Eukaryota > Metazoa > Chordata > Mammalia > Rodentia > Spalacidae > Nannospalax > Nannospalax galili. The sequence goes on along the minus strand of NW_008340915.1, from coordinate 1,321,292 downwards.
CCGAGTGCTGGGATTAAAGGCGTGCATCACCATGCAGAGCCTTCATCTGTTTTTGTTTTTAACTTTAAAAAAATTATTTATTTATTTATTTACTTATTATCTTCTGTGTATGCTTATATTTAAATCTTTAAAGAAAGACATCAGAAGAGGGAAGGACCTCCCATGCTCATGGATTGGAAGAATTAATATTGTGAAAATGACCATCCTACCAAAAGCCATTTATAGATTCAATGCAATGCCAATTAAAATCCCCATTAGATTCTTCACAGAATTGGAAAAAAAATCCTAAGATTCATACACAAGCACAAAAGACCTCAGATAGACAAAGCAACCCTGAGCACTAAGAGAAATGCCATGGGGATTACTATACCAGATTTTAAGCTGTATTACAGAGCTATAGTCATAAAAACAACATGGTACTGGCACAGAAATAGACCCATAGATAAATGGAACAAAATTAAAGACCCAAATATGAGTAAATGCAATTTCAGGCACCTGATATTTGACAAAAGGGCCAAGAATATTCACTGGAGGAAAGACAGCATGTTCAGCAAATGGTGCTGGCAAAACTGGATCTCTACCTGTAGAAGAATGAAACTAAACCCTTATCTTTCACCTTTCCCCAAAGTCAATTCCTAATGGATCAAAGATCTCAATGTAAAGCCTGAAACTCTGAAACTGTTAGAAGAAGAAAACACTGGCAAAAACCTACAAGACATAGGTGTAGGAAAGGATTTTCTAAACTGGACATCAGTTGCTCAGGAAACAAGGGCAAGAATTAACAAATGGGATGTCATTAAACTAAAAAGCTTCTGTACATCAAAGAAGGCAACCAGGGAAATGATCAGAAAACCCACAGAATGGGAGAAAATCTTCACCAGCGACACATCTGACAGAGGTTTAATATCCAGAATATGTAACGAACTCAAAAAACAGAGAAACAAGATAAGAAGCAATCCAATTAAAAGATGGGCTAAGGAGCTGAACAGAGT
>NW_008340915.1:1319337-1320043 GCF_000622305.1 Nannospalax galili | reverse complement strand
TGACCCAGTTATACCACTCCTTGGCATATACCCAAAGAACTCATCCTATTGCAGAGACACTTGTACATCCATGTTTGTTGCTGATCTTTTTACAATAGCTAAGAGATGGTAGCAACCTAAGTGTCTATCAGCTGTTGATGGGATAATGAAAATGTGGTATATCTACTCAATGGAGTTCTACTCAGCAGTGAGAAAAGATGAAGTTATGAAATTTGCAGGAAAATGAATGGAACTAGAAGCTGGTAGACAAAGTACAGAACACAGACTCGGGAAAGCAAGTGATACACATTCTCCCTCATTTGTGGATCACAGCACCAATCCCTTATATGTGAGGACATATCCTTATGTAGCACCAGGAGAAAGGTAAATGGAAAGGAACAGAGATAAAGAAAATGAAAGAACTCAAAAGAAGGTGATAGTGGGGAACAGACATCACCAGGGGGAAGTGGGGGAAAAAGGGAGTGCTAGTCTGGAAGGGGAGGAGGGCAGGACAAGCAAGATGCCAGAGTGGGTGAGGAGGGAACTTAGGATAGGGGGGGTGGCAGTAGGCAGGTGTTATTGGGGAGGGATAATGAGGACTATTGGACTCGGGAGGGAGAAAGGAGGTCAGATGGGGGGACGAAATAGAGAAGAGATGAATGAATCATGGTGAGGCTAGGGAAGCCAGAGGGAAATGTGTTGCCTCCAAATCTCTGTGAGAAATGTA
>NW_008340915.1:1312583-1317583 GCF_000622305.1 Nannospalax galili | reverse complement strand
TATGTATAAACAAAGAAATAGTAGGTAAAGAAAAGGAATAATCATGCATGCAGTTAAATACTTCATTAAAAAAAACTTTGGAGACCTCTTTTTTGGTATGGGGTGTTACATTATCTGTAGGTTTGTTTGGGTTGGACAGATGGCTCAGCAGATAAGAATTTTATTAAAAATTAAAAAAATATTTACTTCATGTTAAATAGTAGAGGTGATAAACATCACCAGTGAAATCTACCTGATGACTTTATATCCATACTCAGGTACTAAGGATCTGAGCGTAACCGACGGTGACTAGTAATAATCAGATACATAGTGATTAAAGACATGTGCAAACATGTGTTAGTAGCATTAAAAATGTAGGAAGCAGCATATCTTAAAATGAAGTGGAGATCTTCTTTAAAGGGTAAAAAACTCATTAAATTTTATGTCTTACGGGGTTTATACTGAGTTCAATATTGTATTATTGCATTAATTCAATTGTGAACCTAAAAATTTGCAGCCACCTTTGAAAGAGATTTATCCTTGCTCTGGAATGTGTTACTGAATATGTTAAAGCTGTAATGAAAAAAAATTATCTATTTATTTATTATTATATTATGTGTATGCGTGTATTGCCTACATGTAGGTAGTTCACCCATGTCCTTCCAATGCCCTCAGAGGACAGAAGAGGCTGTCGAACCATCTCTCTAGCCCATTTATAATTTTATTTATTTTTATTTATTTATTTATCACCTGGTTTTGAGTTTTGTTTCTATTCTGTCAGTCTTTCCCTTTTGCTTTTACTTGTTTTGTGACAGGGTCTTGCTATGTCATTGATGCTGGTCTGAAACTCCCTATGTAGCCCAGACTGGCCCTGAACACATAATCAACCTGCCTCTACCTTTTGAGTGCTGGGATTATAGGTGTGCACTACCACGCCCTACAGTCTGTGTCTTTAATTGGGGGATTTAGTCTATTAACAAAGTTATAATTGCTAGGTAAGGACTTATGTCTTGTGCTGGTTAGTTTTTGTGATTGACACAAACAAACTAGAATCACCTGGAAAGAGAGAACCTCAATTGAGGAATTTCCTTCTTTGAATTGGCCTGTGACCATGTCTGTAAGGTCATGTTCTTAATTGCTAATTGATGTAGGAGGGCCAAGCCTGTGTGGGCAGTGCCATCCCTAGGCAGGTAGGCCCGGGTTGTGTAGGAAAGGTAGACTGTATTGTAAGGTGAAATAAACCTTTTCTCCCCAAGTTGGTTTTGGACAGTGTTTTATCATAGCAACAAAAGCAAAACATCTGTTAATTTTGTTAAATGTTTTCTGTTTTAATGCTGTTTGATATGTTCTTTCTATTTTGTTCATCTTTATAGTTTGTTTTTTAAAAGTATGTGCTTCCAGTGGGTTTATTGAATGTAGAATTCCCTTAGGTATTTTGTAAGGCAACTTACTGGTGATGAAAACTTTGTTTTTATTTGTGAAAAGTCTTTCTCTATTTTTTTGAAGGATTCCTTTACTGTATGTAATATTCTTGGTTAGCTGTTACTTTCTTTCAGACCTTGGAGTGTTATTCCAGTCTCTCCTGGGATCTAAAGTTGCTGATAAGAAATCTGCTGTTAGTCTGGTGTGAATTCCCTTAGATGTGCCTTGGTGCTTTCGTCATGTAGGTTTTACAGTTCTCCCTGTTGTACTTTTCAGGGTTTGACTATAAGAAGCCACAGTGAGGATCTTTACTGCTCATGTCTGTGGACCTCCAGTAACCGGATGTCTGTGCTAGGGAATTTTCAGCTGTTAGTTCATTTAACAGATTTTCTTGTCTTCATGTACTCCAAAATTTGAAACTTTTTTCCTTTTTTTCATTTTATGGTGTTCCAAACACCCTGGAAGTTGCCAACTTTATCCTCCCTCCCTCCCTCCCTCCCTCCCCCCCTTCCTCCTTTCTTTTTTTCTTCTGAATCTATCATTTATTTCATCAATTGCTTTTTTAATTTTGTTCAACTGCCTATGTGTATCTTCTTGACTATTGCTGAATTTTCTTACAATCATTAAAAAAAAATCTTACTCAGGCATTGCTCAGTATCATTTTCTTTGGGATCTGTTGATAATTTTTATTTCCTTTGAAGGCATCATGTTATCTTTTATTTGTACTTCCTATGACTTTACACTGAGATTTGCACATCTGGCACATCAGTTATCTCTACTGTTCTCATTAAGGTAGCTTCTACTGTAAATGGCTTTCTCCAGATTTTGTGTCTTGGGGTGTTTATTTGGTTTATAATGTTGGCTTTGGTCCAATTAGACACCATAATGTAGTCTGTAGAAAGCTCCTTCCCCTATAACTAATGGCTTTAAATACAGTATGTGTGGCAACAGTTTAGACAGATTCATTGTCTTGAGGGGCCATGTTGTGTGGGATACTTTAGTAAGCGACACAGTATGGTATACATAGTAATGGGGGTGGGGTACCTTTTTGTGACCACTTCAACAGTGGGTGTGGTGTTTCTGGATGTTTCCTTAGGCACTGCTGGGGTCAGCTCTGCTGCTGGCAAGGGCCTCTGGCACTGGTAGACCACAGTAATGGGGCCCTGCAACACTTGACCTCAGACCCAGTGGTGATGCAGGTCCAGGAATGGCTGACTGTGGGTGGGGGTGATGGTGGGAGCTTGCAGCAATCCATCTCAGACACAGTGCTGGTGCCAGAGAATTGCCTAGGCAGTGGAACATTGGCTTCCATCAGTCACAGCAGTGGCATGACTAGCTTCTATTTTCCAGTCAAAGGAATTCCCCAGAAAGTGATTCTAGTGCACCACGACACATGCACAGATGAATGATAAAGATCCAAAGATCTGTGCCATATTTCTGAAATTTGGCATGGATAAATTTTATGTTCTGTATCATTAATTCCATATTCAGCCTACAAATCAAGTGTATGCTCATAGGAAATTCATTGGTTGTATAACTTTAGGAAATGTAAACTGCCACAAATCAACTTGGTACAAATTCTATCTACCCTTAGGTAAGTAAATATGTTAATCTGGTAGGTATTATAATTGTATATAGACTAGTTCAGTATTGGAAAGGGTTATTAACAGTTACTAACTGTTGATTTTGGTATTAGTTCATTTTAAGCTATTCTTTCTGTGTTTAGATAGCAGTGGTTGATCCAGTTTATGCCAGTAAAACTGTGTCCTTAGTGGACAGACTGAACTTTTTCCTCTTCTTTATGAGCTGGCAAGGGAGTAATCATGTGTCAACTCTTAAAAGATTAATGGGCAACTCAAAAAAGAGTATAATGTCTATCCCTTTTGACTTGGCTTGAGAGTTTCTGAGGTCCTACAGATTTTTTTTTTCTTATTACTTTGGGAGTACTACTGAAGTGAAAACACTGTGGGTGTCAGGAGTTGGGACTTGTAGTGGCATACTGGAATTGTAGCGGGCTTAGTGGAGTTAACCTGAAGGTGGCTCCCTGACTGTACAAATGTTCCAGTGTTTGTTATGGGTTTGTCCAGAACATGATAAACTTTAACAGAGATCAATAATATGATAGACATTGCTAAGGCCTATCTGTTCTTAGTTTCAGTATTCTCATGTGAGATTGAGGCCAATACTCTATAGTAATAATTTATCAGGAAAAAATCTGGTATAAATTTAAAGATTTATGATTAGACCTTTTTCTAACATATGATGTTGCAATTGTTGACCATTTCTGTTGTTGGTGTTTTCTGTGCAGGTGGCCTTAACCTTGAAAGAGTTCATGTGCTAACAGGGTGAGAGTGATGTTAAACAGTGTTTCAGATTGTCATAAGGACAGTGGGGAGACATGCAGTAAGATAAGGGAGAGTAGGGACACTGTGGGTAGGGCTAATATGGCTTGTTGTTTTGGGGGCAATTCCCTGTGGATGCTTTAGCTGCATTTGAAAGCCTACATTCATGCAAACATCTGTCTGATCTCTTGAAAGTAAGTTAGGAAAAGCTAAAAACAAAGTTATTAAATGACTTGGTCTTTGTGTCCTCACGTAGTGAGCAGGTTTGTGGCAGGTATATTTTTTCTCTTACAGAGGAGAAAGGCAGAGCTTTGTAGTAACTGTTTTGCTTGCTGCTCAAACCCCTTTTGATTTGTATTTGATTTTGAAGGCTGGGTTTTCTAAAACCTAGACCATTTGATAGGTACCTGGGTATTGTATTAGCTTTCCTTTTCTTTTTAAAATCTGCTATTCATTTACCTCTTTTATAAAACCAATAGGAATTCTCTTTTATTGCATGAAACCTTATGAGATTTACCAATTTTCATTCAATTTGTTTGACTGTAGGACTTGGTTCCTAAAGTGTGCATTGGGGGAATCTTTCAAGAATTCTAAAGCTTTAGCCACATCCCAGACTGATGAAATTGAAGTCTCTGGGGATGGGCTGATGGCTTCAGTCACTTTTTACAGTCTCCAGGCAATACCAGTGTGTAGACAAATTGGGAATTGTTGGTATAGGGCTTAGCTTATGCTATGGAATCTAATAACTCATTTATTTTATACCAGCTCAAAGTGGTGTAAAACACTTTGTTCCTACACTAGCTAGGAACCAAGTATTTGGGTAAGACTAACATGGTGAAATTCATATTCATGTAGAAATATTTGGTTTGGAGATACTTTGTTGCCATCCTCAACTGTAGTTTTGCCTAAGGCTGATGAATATCTGACTTCTGTTTGGATGTTTCAGACTGATTATGTGGACAAATGAGTTTCATGTAGTAGTTAAGCTAGGTGATTCTGCAGGTTTGGACTGACTTTGCACTCAGGACTGTCATCTTGAGGATATGCCTCTTGCATCTTTGTTGTTGGTCCTTATTTGACTTACTGAAGGGCTTTAATGGATTGCAATTGGAGCACATCCTTGTTAGTTGACAAATTGTGATGTGTTTAGTGTAGAAACAAAAGGAATTTCAATCTAAGAAGTTCTTGATTATGGTCCTGACTGAACACATCACCAGTGCTTTGAGCTTAGACAGATGAATCATCTTCTGTCCCTGT
>NW_008340915.1:1305248-1312557 GCF_000622305.1 Nannospalax galili | reverse complement strand
TTTTTTTTAAACGTATCCTTTCCTAAGCTGGGGTTGGTGGTGCACACCTTTAATCCCAGCACTTGGGAGGCAGAGACAGGCGGATCTTTGTGAGTTCAAGTCCATCCTGGTCTGCATAGAGAGTTCTAGGCCAGTTGGGGCTACAGGGAGACCCTGTCTCAAAAAGACAAGGGGGAAAAAAGTATCCTTTCCTGTAAAGAGGATATACAAATATTTTATCTGCATTATTGAATGGCTATGGGAATAAAAGTGAAACATTACATTCAATATTTGTAAAATATAAAGCAGTTTAAGGATTTTAAAATACTGGAGTCACCATCAATATCATTATCCTGACCAAGTGAAAACTAAAAAGGCGAGAGAGGAGTCTTAGGGCTTGTTTAAACTGAGCAAGCAGCGTTTCTATTTGGATGCGCTCATTACTAATGTATGTATGTGTGTATGTTGTGTAGTCAGATAAACCACATGTATATTTATGCTCTTGAGTTTATAGTGGGGATGCTCCAGAATATTTCATAAGTCCGATGCTTATTATATTTCTGATTTCACCTTCACCTGTGTACTTCTTTGAACAGATATTTGACTAAGTCTGTCTTCAGCCAGATGTGACCCAGATCTTTGTGTCAGTTGAAGTGATGACAGCCTGTGTTGTTGATAAAAGCCTCTGTCTCAACCTGATGATGGTCTAAGAATGCCTAGTATTTTTACTTAGCTTGATAAGATAGAATTAGATTGTAAAAGAATTCTCTTTTCTCTGAGGTACATCTGGATTCTAATTACTTGTGTTTGCCTAGCTGTTAATAAAATAAAAATCACATTCCTCTCACATTCCTTTATGGGATTTTTAAGAGTTAGTTGATAAGACTGTTGAAGTATGTGCAGAATGAGCATGAACTTGTCTGAGTTTGGTGTGTGAACTTAAAGTAGTGGTCAGAGACCTTTGCCAATTCTTGTCTCAGAATAACAAATAAGATGATGGGTGAGTGATTGAGTACACTTGTTAGAAGAGAATGCCTTTCTAGTGCTCTCTGGCATTTCTGAGGCAAAACCTATACTTTCATAGTTTTTAGAGAGCACTGACAAGAACTGAGAATTTAAGGGGCCTGGAATTTCTGAACAAAGAAGGTTTTTTTTTTTTTTTAGCTTACCTACAAGCACTTTACAGTTCTTATCTTTGTCATAAGGTGTTAGATGTAGTTTAATTTAATCACAAAAGTAAGACTTTTTAGAGTAAATAATGCCCTTACGTTGGTTTTATGTCTCAGAACCTAGAATTGGAATTCTACTTGTAGAATTTTTAAAATATTTTATTTTTATTTTTTTATTTTATGTGTATTGAGTGTATTGTTTGGATATAGGTTGTCGGTGCACCTGTGTCATGCAGTGCCTGCCAAGGTCAGAAGAGAGTGTCAGATCCCCTGGAACTGGAGTTATGGACAGTTGTTAGCCACCATGTGGGTGCTGGGAATTGAACCATTTGCAAGGTCCAGCCGATGCTCTTAACTGCTGAGCCATCTCTCCAGTCCCTCTACTTATAGAATTTTATGGTAAGGAAAGAGTGAAGGTTTATTAACTTTTCTATTTTCAGGAATACCTATATCTAGGTTTATATGGATATAGACATTTATCACAGTAAGATTTATGAAAGTAAAAAATTTTCAATGAATTAAGTGCAGGGATTTTAAGTCATTGTGCTATATTTACATTGTGGACAGGTATGCTAGTATTATAACTCATTATTTTAGCTCTGTTCCCAGTGTATTACACATGTTAAAGAAATATACATATATTGCTGATGATTGAGCTTATGCAAGGATCATCTTTTTTCTTAGTGAATTTTTATGTCTTTCAAGTTCTCTTGGTTGGACATTTATTATTTTGGGATTTGGTAAAAATATAAAGTTTAAGAAAAAAGTATCATTAATTCAGTCTCTACAACCTTTAAAGATCTCATACAATAGAAAGTTCTTACATTTCATCTCTCAGCTATTCTGTGAAGTCTGAGCTGATGGAGTATCTTAGAAGCCCTGGCTGCCCCTACTTCAGGAAGGAAAAAAAAAAAAAAAGAGGATAACTATTGGTTTAATAAAATACAGGAATTATTTGTGGCAGAATGCCAGATGTTCAATAGAAAAAAAAAAACAATAAGACAAAACAAAAACTCAAAAAGGGGTATATGGTCTAAAGAAAGCTAAAGAATCCTGAACAAAGCCCACTCTGCATGGTGGGAACAGGGTGAGAGCTTTGATGCAGCTGAAATTCCCGTTTGATCTCTTTGGAGTTTTGTTTTCTAAGATATATTTGAGGATAGTCTAAAGAAGAAATTCACAAGTAAAATGGCTTTTGTTTGACAATACTTTATCTTTCTTCCTTCACTTATCAATAACTTCTTGTCATTTGCTTTATCCTGTAAATTACATTATTTCTCAGGCAGTCCATTGCATTAAGCCTTGAATACCTAGTATCACCTCATTTACATTGACACATGCTTGACCTCAGCCCTTCTCCTCTCTCTGTTAATGCACCAACAAGCACTGATAATCTCACCAGAGCATTATCATTTGGCTGTTACCTCAACTAATAACACTTCATTTGAGCTGATGAAGGTTTATGAAATAAAAACATGCAGTAACCTTTGCAGTAATGAGAGTGGAGGTACACAGCATCCTGTTTTTAACGGTGAGAGCATTATAGGTATTGGGTTTCCTAAGGGAAATGGGGCACCTGCTTGGGTCTAATCAATGGTATATTATCAGACTGATTTGAGAATGGGTACTTTTGATTGTCTGACCTGCTCACTGTTGATTAGCATACAGGCTGAAGAGTTAAGGGAAAAAAAGATGTTCTTGCTCCAGGCACTTGGCCTTGCTCTATGGTACAGCTATCCTGGCAAGACTTTCTTAAGCTCCAAGCTGTCAATAGCCCTGAGGCTTTCTGACACTGACAAAGTAGAGCCATGGGGAGCTACTTTCAGAGGTTGTTGTTTTTCCTGTAGATCCCCCAGGTCTCCCCAAAACCCTAACTATTGCCCTGAACCTTGGATGGATTCCCTTTATTCTCCTTTACATGTGCTGTACTCTTTATCTTCCCACCCCAACATTTTCTACATGGACTAGTTTGGCTCTTTGGTTGCTGGTGTCATGTTGTAAACAAAAATTAAATGGGTGGCATACCAAGTTTATATTTAACAACTGGGATTTTTGTGAACATGGATTCACTTGCTTGTATTTCATGTCACTTAAAATAATAGGGTATTATATTCTAATTAGTAAAAAATGTGCTTAATTTATCTGATGCAGTTACATAGGTAGAATTGTGGGAGTTTTTTTTTTTTAAGTAAAGTGGAAGTTTATGAAGAAAAGGTTTTACAGATTTCATCTTATACGTTGAGAGAGACACTTAGGAAAAGACTATGCTCAGTGTCACAGAGTTATTCATCTGTGCTGTGATGTCCTAAATGTGCCCAGAGTTTTCAATTTGCTTCTAAAACTGTTAGGTTTATCAGCCTAAAATAAGAGCGGAGAGAGTGACTTTCCAAAAAATGAATTTATTTGGAAACAAACAGGTTTGCAATTCAGAATGCACCTAACAAATTATAGGCACATTCAAGGAGGCAAAGACTAGACTTTTTCAAGAAAAAATGAAGAAGGTTATGGAAGTGGTTTCAAAACAATTATCCTTGGCTATAAGGATCGCAAAGATCACAGGGGCGGCATCAGTCTGAATCTAAACAGGCAGTAGCTGGACAGGAGGCAGAAGTGTTTTCTGTGTAAAGTTGTTGAAGCCCCTCTGCAAGATTGTGGATTTCAGAGCATCTTTATAGTGTGTGTGTGTGTGTGTGTGTGTGTGTGTGTATGTGTGTGTGTGTAGGAATGGAGAAGATATCAGTTCTCTGGAGCAGCCTAATTGCCTGTCTTTTAACAGCATCTATAGGTTAATCCTGGACAGTATCTTCAGAATGGTTGTTGTCTTATTAGAAAACTACTTCCTTAAAGGGGACCTCTTGACCTACTGAAAAGTGTGAAAACATTTTTGTACCAGAATCCTGAAGGAAATACTTGTTTTGGATGCAGTAGTGGCAGTACATTTAACTTTTTTGCAAACTGTTGTCAAAATAAGCATTTTTATTAACTGGAAGATTAGTTATCAAGTTGTTTTTTTATTTCTATTTCTTTTTTTGGCTTGAATCTTAATTCTTTTTAGAAACAGTTGCTCATATCATTTACCTTTGTGAGTCTCTCCTTCAAAAATTAAAAAAATAGCTCATAATTTCCTTTGTAGTGTGTATTCATTCTTTAATGAAGCAGCTGCTGGAACAACCAACTTCAGTGTTCTTTTAAAATGCTTCCACTAGTTCCTAGAAAAGCACAAAATTCCATTTTAATTTTAACCTAAAAGTTTAAAAGTGATTGAAGACCCGCAACTGATGAAGTAGTAGTCTATTCTTTACACCAAGATCAGATTGAGAAGTGGAACATGGGAAGAAGCATGTGGCTCCTCATCATGAAGACTTTAGTTGTAGACTTAGATTTTTGACTCCAGGGGAAGGTTTTAAATTTTTTGTCACATGCATTGTAACTGTACATTTGACCTATTTTTTTTTTGTGTGTGTGTGTGTGTGACAAATGTTTTTCAGAATTTCTATTTTCCTACATGTATAGAATTCTGCATAGCAAGACATGTTGTCCTGTTTATTACGTGTTAAAAGATTTTGGAAATATTTGCTTGTCTTCATAATACTAAAGGAAGTATTTGGTTTTTACTCTAAACCAGTTTGTTATCTGTATAAGTAGTTTCTAACAGTTTTCACTAGAATATTAGTGTTCTGTTAGATGGTGGTAAGTCTGTAGTAAAAAACCTCCTTGCTTGTAGTGCCTTTTCTCCTTCCTGCAACATTTGTTTAAAAATATATATAAGAAAACTTCAAGTATTTGTAGTTGATTCTTACCATTATGTAGTAATCTAACTGAGGAATGGTGTGGCATAGTAGAGAATCTAGGAGTTCAGATAAGGTCACTAGAGGGCTGAATACAAGGGGTTTGTTGTGAGAATAGATATGTGGACATTTACTAGTTCTCTGCTTTCTGAATGCTATTTGTCTTGTTTCTTAAATTGTAATATATATTTAAAATTAAGCAGTGTTGACTCCCATACCTACAAAGCTGACTGTGTTAAGTTCTTACAGCAGCTAACCTGCTAAAGCCATTTTGTTGCTGTATCTTTCAGTCAGACACTTGTCTTACCTTCCTGTTGCTGTTACATCAGTATGCTATTTAAGAAGAGCTCTGAGGTCATCACAGTGTTCTGCTTGGATCTTGAATGCCCCTCAGAGACCCATAATGTGAGGGCCACCAGCCTATTGCACTCGAGGGTGGTAGAACTTTTAGGAGGTAGGGCTTGGTGGAAATATATTAGATCATTGAAGGGAGGGGTGCCCTTGACGGGAATATTGGAACCCACTTCCTTTTTCTTTTGCTTCTTGGCTTTGTTAGGTGAGCAAATGTCCTCTCCCACATGCCTCATGTACTATGTCACCACAAGCCTGTAGCACAGGAACGTCACCATGGCCCCAAACCTCTGAAGCTGTGAGCCAAAGTACAGATTTCCTCTTTAGAAGTTGCTCATCTCAGGTATTTGACCAGCGACAGGAAAGCAGATTAGACAAATTCAATAATTTGTGAAGCGGCCATTTTTTACACTTTAAAAGGCTGCCACTGCCTTCTGTAATTTTAACTTTGTAAATAGACTTCTAAGACCAGAAAACAAAGCACTGTATTTCCTTGTAGAAACAAGAGACTATTCTCTTTCGTGGTAAGGTTTTCAAACTTTGAAGTTCTAAAGCTACCCTTGATCTTATGTGTGTGTGTGTGTGTGTGTGTGTGTATAAAACTTGTATTGTGGGCCAAGAAAACTTAGTCAGAAAGCTTGTCATTTAAATGTCTGTAATGATTGATAAGAACACATGCTTAAACACTATTTTAAAACATCATGCAAATCTTGAGTTTTCTCTATCCTTAGAATAAGTAGGTATATTTAAAAATACTTTATGTAAGGGTATACGATTCAAAGACCCAGGACATCTACTGCTAGGTAGTATCTTCAAGATGTAATAGGGAAGCTACATCCATAAAATCTTAGCAACATGGTTTTATAAACAAGACCTGCATAATTGACAATACCAGTTCACATGCCAGGGTGGATGGGGGAGCTTTCACAAGGTTGTACCTTTCTCCAGGGATGAACCTGCTAGGTTGTCTGATCCCAAATGCTCAGCCCTTGTAAGGTTTTCAAACTTTGAAGTTCTAAAACTACTCTTGATTGTGTGTGTGTGTGTGTGTGTGTGTGTGTGTGTGTGTATGCAACCATAATAGTTAAAGAAGAGATCACAAAATTGAGAGGGAATTTGGGGAGAGTAGTTGGAGATGGGGAATGGAAGGGGTAGAAATGATGTAAATATAGTACTACTCAAAAGTATAAATTCTCACCTCAAAGGAGATGAGAGATAGTTCTGGAGTCAAATATGAGTGACCATAGCCTGGGAACACAGATTCAGGTTACCCCAAATTCCATGTTCCGATGTGGAAGCAGTTTCATGAAGTTTTTATAGTAACAGAACAAAGAAAAGTCATAAATCAGGACACTTTTCAAATACTTTGGTGGGAAAATTCAGTAGGTGATTATAGTAAAAGAGAAATCTCAGCTAACGGCCTCAGATGCTATCTGATGACACTCAACCTTTTGATTGGTGGGAGCTAGGACTTTGTTAATACATTCCAAAAAGTTTTTATGTGGTAGTCATAGGATGTTAAGTCAGAAACAGAAGTGGGCAAGGAGTGGCTATTTAGGGCTAAAGGTGACCCAAGCTAAATTGTAAATAGGCTCTGCAACATTTCAAACTCTGTATTGTCATTGAAATGGAATCCGTTGATCAGCCTTGCAGGAAGTTCAGTCCAAGATGTAGTTCCCCGCCCCCCGAAACTTTCATTCGTAGTACTGATATGTGAAAGTTTTTTTTTTTTAAAAAAAAAAAAAAAAAGAATGAGGACGTGGGTCTGATCCCTGGAACCCAAGTAAAACAGAAACAACCAACCAAACAAACAAAAACCCACAACACAACAAACAAACAAAATCTGTTTGAGCATTCTTTCTGCCAAGGCATGGTTTTAAGTTTTACCTGAATTTTTTAAAATTTTGATTAAGCAATCAACACCCGAAGAAGCCAAAATCACCACACGAACACATGGAGATTAAACACACTCCTGAATGATGAATGGGTCAAAAGAGAAATTAAGAAAGAAATAAAAGTATT
>NW_008340915.1:1299953-1302169 GCF_000622305.1 Nannospalax galili | reverse complement strand
GTGACTAGTAATAATCAGATATTTAGAGATTAGAAATGCATGTGCAAACATCCAATGTCAATTGCATTGAAAAAGAATTTTTCTGTATCAAACTGTGTATTTTAATAATGAAATGGAGATCTTTTTAAAGGTTAAAATATCATTTAATTTATGTCTTATAGGGTTTATACTGAGTTCAATATTGTATGACTGTATTAATTCAACTTTACAGCCATCAGCCATCTTTGAAAGAGATGTATCCTTGCTCTAGAATGTGTTACTGAATATGTTAAAGCTGTAATGAAATGCTTCTTCTAATCATGTGGTTATTAAATTTTAAAAAATTAAAAAAATAATTAAAAAAAACAAAAATTTTGATTAAGCAGCTTTGGAAGTTGTCATTGATATACAATTTTGTATTTGGAACATAAATTAAAAACCTTCATGCAAATTTCTACAAACAAGTCAAGTGTGGATGTGCAGTGGGTGGTTTTTAAGCTTAAATATTTCAGCTGGATTTAATTACCTTAAGGGATAAGGCTACATGATGGGCCAGTAGTTTACCAAATTATTTTTTATTTTCTGGATTTCGATGTCACTGCAGGTTAATGCATCCTCTTTTCTTCACTAGAGACTTGAGTTAAAATCCATTTTAGGTCATAAGTATAAATGAATTTGTTGTTGTTTTTCCTCCTTGGGGACTTTTTGGCCATTTCGTGAGTCTGCCTTTCCATTTGGAATTGCTGGCAGCTTACACAGGGCCGAGGGGCTGTCATAGCAGGGGCAGTTGCGAGTCAGCGTGAAAATGAACTGGCAGGCTTCAGAGGGCATAGCTGGCCCAGGGCTTGTCAATCTTATATTTCTTGATTCTTTCTTGCTTAACTTAAGGAAACTTATTTGCTACTGACATTTGATTATAGCACATCACAAAACAAGTGATGTGTTTGAGGGTAAGCCATTACACTTTTATTTTTTTTAAACCATTTCAGGCTGGTTTGTATTTGGCAGCTACAGAACTATCTACATTATTTTTTTGTCCACAAAACCTGGATGACTCCTGTAGATCTGTGATTAACATTTTTCATCATCAGTATGTTTATTGGCTTTCATTAATTGTTGGCTTTTCTCTGAATGCTTTTTTTTTTTTTTAATTTAAAAGGAGCATGTTTGTATCTGTAGTTACATTTAGTGGTGTTACCCTGAAGTAGGTAGTGTTGTTTGTTACTGTTTTTCCCTCTACCTATCAGGAATATTAAGAAGCCTAACCTAAGCTGAGAACAGTCATAGACCTTAGCGCCTCAGGGAGCAGGTGTGCTCTTTTTTCTTTAGGCTTAGCTTGCAGTCACCTCTTATCTCCTCCTCATCTTCCTTCTCTCCCTTGCATTCTTCATTCTCCTTTTTCCATCCTTTTTTTCCCCTCCCAATAATATGGGATACCCTTCACTTTTCCCCATTTCCTAATATAGAAGATCTTTATCACAAAGACACATAAAGATAATTGTACTTACAGGAATAAATGAGATCAGACCATATGTGCTTCCCCTACCATGCAGTTGTCAGTTTGAATTTCAGAGTTGGTAACTTTTGGTTTCCAGGGTCCTCCATGTTCTCCATTTGTTGTAGGCATTCCTGTACCAATTTGATTCAATCCTCCTTGTCTTTAAAATATCCTAGACCATTTTACTATAACAGTATTTCCTTCTTTGTAGTTTATCTTTAGTTCTCCATTTAAATCCCCTTTGTTCTGTCATAGTAGATCAGGCTAAGGAGAGGCGAGGGTTTCTACTTCCTATCTCTAGTATGCATGTAAAAATGCTTTTACCTCCTCTGTGTGCATGTGCATATGAGAAAAATGAGTGAGCCTAACTCTATAGATACACATGTGACTTTATTTAATGGAGCTCTGACTCATGATCACCATGAGAATAAGCTATAAAAATATGGTGTGCCTTTATTTGGTCTGAGTCTTAAAGACTTAACATTTATTAAATGTTGATTTAAGCTGGTGTGGTGGTTCAGTGCTGGGGAGGCTGAGGTAAGAGGATTGTGAGGCTACCTTGGGCTACATAGTGAGACCCAGTCTCAACCATTATCATTAGGGATTCTAGTGGAAATATGAATGATATAATCATTTCACATATGTTCTTTACAAGTAATGTATGTGGGGGGGATAAATAGTATATAGGCTTTACTATTGTGCCTTACATGCCTTTATGTCTTTCTTTGTCAAGACCTCC
>NW_008340915.1:1270315-1299934 GCF_000622305.1 Nannospalax galili | reverse complement strand
CTCCCTTCCTTCCCTTTTTGCATTTCTGAGGTTATTTCTGTCTAGTAACTCAGTGACAGAGCTAGGGGAAAGCATTCTGTTTACAGAAAAACAGAGGCCAAAATAAACAAAAGAGAGAGAGAAGCAAAGACAAGACTGGTTTTCTGCTCAATCACTATGTGAGGCCTCAGTTTAAAATACAGTAGTGAGACATACAGGGCCATGGGGCTATCTGTCCAGTCACTGCTGTGACTCTTCAGCCATGCTCCAAGGTAGGGTGAACTCAACTCCCACTGGAAACATAGATGGTGGACACAAAAGGAGGAAATGTGGCACCATTATGGACTTCTGGGTCCTCCAACTGCAAGACGTTCTCCGGCTGGTGGCTCTGTGTGCTTTCACAAGAGAGTAAAACTGAAGAAACGGAGGCACCTCTTCTTGCAGCCTGATCCTTCTGCAGTGCAGCTACTGGGTGGTAGTGGACAGCAGCATGACTGAGAGGGAAAGCTGTGAGGTCCGTGAAGCTGTCCCCCTCACAATCAACAGCACCAGTCACGTTTGTTCTCCTTGCAGCTCTAGACTCTGCTCCGCAGTCCCCAAGGTCCCAATATCTACCACCTCCTGCAACCCTGTTGGCTGGCGGGGAGGCTTGGTCAGACACACCATGCACTGGCTGCTGCCTGATGCTCTGGCTCCTTTATTGATGTCCAGGAAAATCCTGGTGCTGGGCCCAAAGCTCCATGAGTGTCCCAGAGCAGATTTGAACTTCCCACTGCTCCTGTCATGAGTCAAGTCATTGTTCACCACCACTGCCACACCCAGGTCCCTGGCCAGGGTCTTGAGCTTTCCAGCCAGCTACATCATCAAGGCCAGGCCTTCCCTCTGCTGACCTCCCAGGAGTGGGGCAAACACCGTAGTGACTGAGTCCATGAGCACCACCTTCACAGTTCCTGAAGAACCTGTCACCTGCTGGACCACAGTGCCCTGGAGGTCCTGCAACACATCCAGCATCTGGAAGATGTCAAAGGCATGTGCCACCTGTATCCTCTGGAGAGTGTCTGCCTGTTTCTCCTCATCTTGGGTTCTAGTCTGCAGTAACTGGAGGAGGCGGGATACTGTCATCCATCCCTCCCTCCATTGGAATCAACATACAGGACATTCTGCTGTAGGCCGTGGCCACGTTTGCAGCCCCACAGAGACATACCTGGGTTTTACTGCTACCTGGACCTCCTATAATTTCAGTCACCTCTTCAGTATAGAGACCAGCATCAAGTAGTTTGTCCAGACTTCCAATGCCTGTGGGCAGGATGGCAGTGGAGTTCTTCAGTTCCTCATAGAGGTCTGTGCCGTTTAAGGGGAAAGCTGAGAACTGAGCAGCACCCACCTTAGGGCAACCAGGGCCTTATAAGACAAGCCACACTGCTGGGTTACCTGCTCCGAGTCTGCATCTGCCAGGTCCACGACTGTCCTGACCGTTCGGCCCCTCAGAAGTTGGACCATCTCCTCTGTGAGGCCAGGGCACAGTCCAGACCTAAGCATGCCCATGTTGCCTGCAAATTTGGGACAGCCCAGGAGGTTGCCAGTCACATGGGCTCCCATGGTGCCCTCTCCGGGTACCCTTCTCCACTTTCCCGAAAGGGCCCTGGTGACCAGTGAGGAAAGGGGCTGGCAACAGGGTATGGGTGGGGATGGAGGACAGCCGATTTTTTTCTTTATATATCTTAGATTGTAAATCCTTTAGGACAATACTAGGCTAATTTACATGATAGTCTGCAAAGTCTGATGCATGTTGACACAGTTCTCAGTAACTCCCTTTAGATAGTATCTTAAAAACTAGCCTTTCTTACTTATAACATTTCTTGGCTGTTTAGTTGTACTTATTTGGCTTCCTTTTTTCCCTTTCAGGTGTCAGCTGTAGAGTCTCTGGAGGGCTCACTCCTCCAGGTAGAAGGACTCAGTGACCTCAGATTGGAGCTTCACAGCAAGAAGATGAACCTGCACCTGGTTCTCATAGATGAACTGCACCGCCACCTGTATATCAAATCCACTAGCCGGGTTGTGCAGCATAACAAAGAAAAAGGGAAAATGAGGTTGGTTAAAGAGCCCCTTTACTACAGTGTCTTATAGCAAACACATTATTGGAAGAAACGTTTGTCTTCCAGAATATTGCAGTTTACTTTATTCTTCCTTTAATGTACTGTCCCTGAACTTGAAGATAGTTTTATAATAGCAAATATGCCACATTCAGAGAGGCTAACATCAAAGCTTGTTTATTCTTTGATTGTACATTTGCTGTGGTCCTCTTCCATAAGGATATGTAAGAAACGTCTCCTGTGGACCTCTTATGTATGCATCAGGGACACTTGCATATCTCAGGAGGAAGTGAAAAATCAAATCCTTAAACTGAACTGTAAAGTCAGCAAAGTTACAAAAATAAAGAGATATAGGGACTGATGTTATAAGGTTCTTTGTTACTTAAGCTCAGCTTGAAGCAGTATTCCTTCTGGAATAGCTCAGGAGACATTTAAAGTAGAAACTTTACTTTGATTCCAGGGCTGGTTATAGCACAGCCTTATGTTTAAGGATAACCCTATGTTTAAGGATAAGGTGGGCTCAAGAAAGTCATTGATTTAATGTAGACCTGGTGTGGAGCAACACTAGATCTTAAGATAGTAGGTCATTGGAGTTATTAACTTATATGGTAGCTGCACATAATTAATATCCTCCCAACATTTCTAGAAATAAACCTAAGAACTTTTCAGAAGGGCTTTCAAGCACTATCTACTAAAATACACGTTTATGCCTTTTCTTCCTGCTGTATACCAAGAAAGCGCGGGAAATAGTGTATGCTGAGAATGAAATCTTCCAAGTCCTATCCTGTTTGAACAAAAAAATGACATCTTAATGTGTGATGCTTCAGTATAGTCATAGACCCAGGCATTGAAAGAGAAATTTCTACTTCTTTTCAGCAACCAGGCACCTAGGCAAACTACTAGGCCCACAAATTGAGCAAGGGAGCATGTACCCGAGACTTTCTTCAAGACTAGATTTGAATAGCGTAACTGTCAGGAACTTTTTCAGTAGAGTATACAGTGGGGGGAGGAGAGGGGTAGAGGGAGAGAAGAGGGGACATTGAAGAACTTTCCAATGTCTGGTGGTAAATAGCAGGTCTGAATAAATTTCTTTCCATATAAGGATAAATAATAAAACAGATTCATTATGAGTCTTGTGTATATTTCTGTAGGAAAATGAGTATTACCTTGTAGTCTCAGAGGAAAAGTATTTATTTGAAAATTTTAAAAATAAAGTGAAGAGGGAGAGAAGAGGGGACATTGAAGAACTTTCCAATGTCTGGTGGTAAATAGCAGGTCTGAATAAATTTCTTTCCATATAAGGATAAATAATAAAACAGATTCATTATGAGTCTTGTGTATATTTCTGTAGGAAAATGAGTATTACCTTGTAGTCTCAGAGGAAAAGTATTTATTTGAAAATTTTAAAAATAAAGTGAAGAAGCCGGGCGTGGTGGTGTACACCTTTAATCCCAGCACTCTGGAGGCAGAGGCAGGCGGATCTCTGTGAGTTCAAGGCCAGCCTGGTCTACATAGTGAGTTCCAGGACAGCTGGGTCAAAAAGACAAAAAAAAAAAAAAAGTGAAGAAGAAAAATTTAGGAGATTTAAGGTTGAAGTTTCTCAAAAGATACATGAAACATGCTATAATAGTTGGTTAATTTTGATTGTCAGTTTGATTGGATTGACAAATAAGTAGTGCACTAGTGAGAAGCACCTTTGGGAATATCTGTGAGGCATTTCCAGAGAGGAGTAACTGAGGTAGAAAGATGCGCCCTGGTCACACCATCACCATCCTATGTTTCTGAGGTCTGGGACTGATACAAAGGAAAAAAGGAGAAAGCTCAACATGTGTTCCACTGATATGTGATGTGAGGAGTGCCAGCCTCACACTCCTACCACCGTGCTTTCCCCCATCATCCCCTGCCCCCCACCACTATGGTGGACTGTGTCTCTGCAAGCCATGAACTACAATAAACCTCATCTTCTTTAAGTAGTTTCTTGTCAGGGATTAGGTCACAGCTAGGAGAAAAGTAACTAATATAGTGAATATTCAAAATAAACACGCCTCCTCCTTCAAAGTGGATAAGTGCATTTCCTGCCCTTTGTTTTCAGGGCCTATGCTTTTGTGGGTCATTAGGACATGTGACACAGGCAGAATCTTGAAATGTACTTGTGCTGGACATGCTCTCTCTCACCTTGGTCATTGCCATGCTGTCCTTGGTCCCTAGAGAAGGAAGGCAGATCAAAGGACTCAACCCAAGATGAGTACATCTACCCAAGCCTGGCTCAGAGTCACCAAAATGTGTGCTGCAGTGTTGCTGAGCTGTGTGGTTGTATGCTGCAGGTATATGCAGCTTCTGTGGAGCAGTAAAGAGGAGCTGCATGAACAGAAAAGAGATCCCGAAGAAGACAAAAACATGAATAAGATGCAGAAAGCCAAGACTGAAGGGTAGAAATTTAAGTCTTGACTTAAAGCATTAGAGAGTGAAACTATCCTTAACATACAGAGAAAAAAGACAAGATGATGAAATCCAATGAGTATGAAAGATGATAAATAATAATTGGTCTGGCAAATTTTAGGTATTCCAGAAGATTGCACCACAATGATAACTTAGTGACTTGGATTATGATATTTTGAGTAGACTCTTTAGCGAGGCACTTAAATTAAAGTGAGATCATCAAGATGGGTTATAATCCAATAGGACTGGTGCCCTTATAAAAAGAGATTAGGAAACAGTACAGAGGGAAGACAGATATTGATAACAGAGGAAGTCCCAACCCTACCTACACTTTGATCTCAGACATCCAGCCTTCTGAACTGTGATAAAGTTCTGTTTTTAAAAATCATTATCATGGGGGCTGGAGAGATGGCTCAGCAGTTAAGAGCACTGACTGCTCTTGCAGAGGACCCAGGTTTGATTTCCAGCACCCACATGGTGGCTACAAACCATCTTTAACACCAGTTCTAGGGAATTCAAAGCCCTCTTCTGACCTCTGCAGGATTGCACGACACAGGTGCACTCACATACATGCAGGCAATACTCTCATACACATAAAATAAAAATAATAAAGAAAATATTTAAAAAAAGGAAAAAAACAGAAAGAAAATATTCTTCAGAGTAATAAAAGGGAGAAGAGGTAATTCATAGATTTAAGCAAATCTGAATAGATAACAGATACTCAGTATCATGATTAGAGAAATACACATTTGAGAAATCAAGTATGATTTTTTGATCACCAGATAGTCAGAAACATGCTATATAGGCAAGGATGGGGAAAATAGCTTTCTCTTTATGGTTGGAAAACCAGTATGCTGGGACTGGAGAGATGGCTCAGCAGTTAGGAACACTGGCTGTTCTTGCAGAGACCCAGGTTTGAATCCCAGCACTCCCATGGCAGCTAACAACTGTCTGTAACTCCAGTTCCAGGGGATCTGGCAGTCTCTTCTGACCTCCACCGGTATTGCACAACACGGGTGCACTTACCGACGTGCAGGCAATACATGAATACACATAAAATAAAAATAATAAATAAAATATTTTAATTAAAAAAGAAACCAATATGCCTTTTTGGAAAACAAAATTTTACACATTCTTTGGCCATGGGATTCCACTTATAGGTTCATATCCTATAAAAATATTACCAGGTTAGAAAGAGTATGTGTAATAGGCTGTTCATTGCAATGTTATTGGTAAGAACAACAAAAACCCCACATAAACTAAGCTTGGTGCAGTGGAGCATGCTTGAAATGCCAGCACCTGAGAGGGTGAGGCAAGAGGGCTATGTAGACCCTGTCTCAAAAACAAAGTGTACTCCTCCCAAAAGAGGAAAAACCAAACCAAACCAAAGACAGACAGACACATGCATGCACACATATGCAAGCTCACACGCAAAACTTTATAGACCTTTAATTCTCATGAAGAGTAGTGTGGTTAAATGAATTATATGTCCATTCCATGTAACATGGCTCCTTAAGACAAATGTGGAAGATCTCCATGTGCTCATTTGTAAGATTTCTAAGATGTGCTGTTGGGCCCTCAAGTCAAATTAAAAATAGCATATATCACATGAGCTTAGTGTGTAAGAATCTAATGACTAGATCTTTGAATATATATCTTTGATACACATAAATGTTTGTAGTTCTGTAGAAAACTTCTAGAAGGGTCTGCAAAATATTTGTTATTGTGGGAAATAGAGATGGGGAGTGAATTGTTAGCACATTCTACTTCATAAAAATATTTATTGCTGATGATTTTGAAGGATTTTTTTAAAAATAAAATGAAACAGTTAATGGTTTACTATTGTAGGGAAACTTTGGGGTTTGGAACCCTAGATGATCAACTAAGAATGTTGATAGTAGCATGTGTGCATATGTGTGCGTGCATGCATGTGTGCGTGTGTGTGTGTTGTGTGTTGTATGTGTGTAGGTCTGTATATGGAGTATACAATGGATTATATTCTTTGGATTCCTTGTATAGCACTTGTGCCTTTAGCATCACATAAAATCAATATAAAATTATAAAAATAGTTAATCCTTTGACATATTGCATACATCCTGGGTTAGTGCTTGCTTTGTGCACTCTGAGACATGCTGTGTCTGCTGGGAGAGAACACTGCCAACCCCTGTGGATTTGGTCTCCATATTTGTCTCCTTGTGTGAAGAGTTCTGGATCCCATTGTAGTATTTGATCCCTATTTTGTCCTTTGAATTTTTTTTTTTCTTTCTTTCTTTTTTTTTTTTTTTGAGACAAGGTCTCACTGTAGCACCAGCTGGCCTAGAACTTGCTATGTAGAACAGGCTGGCCTCCATCTCACAGAGATCTGCCTGCCTCTGCCTCCAGAGTGCTGGATTTAGAGGCATATGCTACCACACCCATCCTTTATTTTTTCTGTTTGTGTTTTGTTTTTATCTTTTAATTCTTTTTTGTTTATTTTCTCTCTTTTCTTAGATTAAAAAAAATTGCCTCACTTTATTTTCTACTACTATCTCTTCATCCTTCATCTGTCATTTGAAATCATTAAAATTTTTTTTATATCTTTTAAATCATTCACTGTTCTTTCTGTATTTTCAGTCAGATTGTTGAATGTACAGAATTTCCAGACATTCTTGTTTCATTATTCATTTAAATTTTCTTACTCAGGGCATATTATCTTTGATGGATATTTTACAGATAAGTCTGATTTAACCAACTTTTATGAGCATTTGCTCTTTTGACAGCTACTGTGTCAGCTGTTCTGGTTATAGAGGTGAATAGTTTAGTTACTAGACTAGATTTATAATGTAAAGCTCAGTTCACCTCTGTCAGTCTTCAACAATAAAATCATCCAAATGAGCAGGACCTGTAAATTTTGGAAATAGTTGGACCCATGTATTACTAAATGGAGGAACAGAAATATATTGTAATTAAAAAGCAAGTGTTTTATAAGCCACAGGACTTGTACCCCTTCTCAAAAAATGAAAATAATGTTCATGAATTTGAAAATCAAGTACATTCTGAAGCAGATTCTAGCAAGTTGAGTGGTTGATTAGTGGCCAGGAAGTTCTTAGATAAGTTATGGTGGCAGTGGTTTTGGTTGTTTTGGTGTAGCTTAATTTGCTTTATAGTTTTTCTGTCTTGCACCATGTTGTTATTAAATAGCCAGATACACATTAGTCACAATACACATTGGTTTTGGCAGATCTGTCTTATACTAGGAGGACCTTAGTAAACATCAGGTGGTGGTGTCAACTCTCAGCTATGAATGATTTAAATGGGTTTAAAATAAAAGTTGTAATTATGTTTAAAAATAAAAATAAATTTTGTTCATTTTTTTTCAAAATAAAACAATTCAATACAGCCTTATTAATTACAAATTTTAAGAGAGTAATCTTCAAAGACCTTGAAGGGAATTAATGAAAGCCTTTTCAATCTTGTCTCAGATACATGGTGAGAGCAGGTCGTTTTCTTGTTTTTGAAATGAAAACTCAAGTTACCTACCTTTCTGCTGAGCTTGAATGAATAGTCAGTGAGAAGGGAGACATTAGTGACTGTCATAGTTCTCTTCAAGCCCAGGTCAATGGATCATGCATTGTTAATGCAAAATGCTATTGCTTTAAGTGATAATTTCACTCTTTATCATAGCTTGTTTTTCAAAGTTTTCTGAAATAATAATTGTTTTTTATTTAAAAAATTGGAGTGTGTATCTTAAAGGTAACATTCTTGTCTTGCAAGGCATCTGATTCCCGGAATTGGCAAAGAAGGAGAGGAAATAGGTGGAGGAGGCTGAGGAGAAGGTAGAAGGGAGAGGGAGGAGGGGAGGGAGATGGAGAATCCATGAAACACTTATACCTAGTGCCTTAGTTCCAAGAGGATCTTGGGAAGAGGATGAGGATGTATTACCATGGAGGAGGGTGCAGCTGTTGTTCACAATTTGACAGATCCCTCCATCCTGTCTGTACCGCATCCATTCTGTACCTGCTGTCTCTTTAAAAATCAGTTATGGGTGGTCATTGCTGCTGGTGATCTATCTTAGGCTGGAAGGAAATGAGGATTGTGGTTTGATTTCTGTACCCTTAGAGTTGAATTTAGAGAAGCTTTTCTGTGGAAGAGGCACTGGGGCTAGAGGATTGTGATCATAAAGACAAGGCCCAGGCTGCATTTTCCTTGATATTGCCTATAACACTTAGCAGGTACTTGAAGATTAAAAAGTTGCCTTGAAAATTTAATGGTTGTTTGTAATCTTCATGTCATTTCAATCAACTTGTTTATTTTAGTAACTTTAAATCATTTATACCTTTGAAAAGGTAATCAAATGCTGAATAAATCTATTTGAGATTCTTTAAGTCAGCCTTTATTATAGTGATTCTCAACTTGTCAAAATTTATTAGTTTCTTTAAAAAAAAGCAAAAAGTAGTTGAACTCCTGAAAAATATGTCAAAATGAACTTGACTAACACAAGTTTAAACACAGATTAAGTGCTGTTACACCTTCATTTTTGTATCATAACATGGTGTTATTTGAAGTTTACTTGCTGATAAAGTAGTCCTGTAGGTATAAAGGAGACCAGGACAGTTTTTTGGCATAATTTTGTTATAAGATGGTCATTCAGACAATCCAGAGTATCCTTTTACTAATCGTGTTAAACATCACAATGAAAGGCAAAATAATTTAAATACTTGAAACTCTTTTTTTTGTCTTTTTTGAGACAGGGTCTCCCTGTAGCCCCAGCTGTCCTGGAACTCACTATGTAGACCAGGCTGGCCTTGAACTCACAGAGATCTGCCTGCCTCTGCCTCCCAAGTGCTGGGACTACAGGTGTGCGCCACCGTGCCTGGTGTTTGGAACTCTTATAGTGCATGTTTATCTCTAGATGTAATGATCACTTTATTTTGTAATGTTCTTGGGAAATGTATGAAGTCATAGTGTGGAGGGCTGGGCACAAAAAGGGACTTCAGTTGGTTTTGGAGAAAGTGGTAACTATTGCTCCTTTCCTGACAGCTCTCATGGGAAAGATGCCTCTCCTGGTCCTCTGATGGATGTTACAAACCTCCCCACCCCACGCAAATTCCTTGATGCCACTCAGTATTCTTCTGCTGGAATCTCAAGTGGTAAGTTTTTCATTGTTCAGCTGCTATGGTCTTAGTATACTGGAAAGCCTAGGTGAAGACCTGTGGGAGCCTGTGGGAGCACCTTGGAGCTTGTGATGTGCCCTTTGTGACCTTCACAGGAAATAGGTATAAAACCGTTGGCTGGGCCTGCTGCATTAGTAAGGTTGAAAACTGGTGGTTGAC
The DNA here is from genome assembly GCF_000622305.1 of Nannospalax galili. NCBI lineage: Eukaryota > Metazoa > Chordata > Mammalia > Rodentia > Spalacidae > Nannospalax > Nannospalax galili. Next base: position 1,290,111 of record NW_008340915.1, on the reverse strand, counting down.
TGGCCTGTCTGCGAATTCCAGCTGTGTATGTATTTAATTTCACTGCTCTTTGGTAGAACGTGTGGTTTCCTTTTTGGCCATAATGTTTTTCGCTCCTGTTAATACTGGGTGGCAGGATCTTATGGTATCTGAAACACAGAAATGAGACCAAGCCATAATATTTTGAACAAGACAGACAGCCTTCCTTTATTGAGACTCTCAACACTGATCACAGGTGACCAGACGGCTTGCTTGAACAAAGAAAGCAGCAGGCTTTTGTTGATTTTTCTGAAGCGGATAAAATTTTGGTAATTGTTCACTGGTCATGAGCTCAGTTTCAAAGACGTTTTTCTTCTTGTGCACATGCATTCTGGTCTTGAGGCTTTTAGGCTGTTGGGCAGCTCATTTTACGCAGAAAGTGCCAGGTCCTTTCTGTTGCTGGTGTTTTCTTTTGCTTTTGTTGACTTTTTGTGGACAAGGTTTTCTTGTTTTTTTGTGCTGTCTCAAACTCAGAATCCTCCTGCTCTAGCTTCCCAAGTATGGGCATGTTGGTGTGTGCTACCATGCCTGGTACTGGTAGCATCTTCTTGCATAAATATTGCTTTGTGGTTTGCTCTGGGCCCTTTGATAAACCTGAGTGACTTATAAGTGGCTGAGCTGCCAAGATAGCATAAGGTTAGGGGAGAAGAAACACACATCAACTCCAGTGATGGATAGACCAAATAATCCTTTAGTGTAGTACTGATAAAATGTTTCCCAAATGCTCCACAGGTCTATATCCTGAGCTGACTGGAGTCTGAGACTGAGGAAGCAGAAGGGGCAAGCACAAGATGAAGACAGATGCCATGCTGTTTGACCCATTTTAGTTGTAGCTATAGGCATCAGTAAAGAGTCAGACAAAGTCCTCAGTCTTTAAAAAGTAATGTGTATTTTTGCCATTTTGGATAAAGATTCTTTTTTTGAATTTTTTATTGAACTTTCGTACATATCTTTTTTAGATTTTTTCATTTTATTCTGCAATTTTTTTTATTGAATTTTTGTGTATTTCATATAGAACATCATCATTTTAATCATCTTTCCCACTGGCAGCCTCCCATAGGCCACCCCCTTTCCCACTGGAAATTGTACATTCTGTCATATGTGTTAAGGCCTATTGTGTCAAGTTAGTGTCCCCAGACGTTCCTCAGTGCAAGTTCATCTACTGTTCAGCAGCCTATGTAGAGTCCCTCACTTTAGAAAGATCAGCACTTTCTTACCCAGCAGTAATCAGTTGCCAATATTTCTTCAGCTAAGATTGGGGTCTGCTGTCCATTTCCCTGGTTCTATGCTGAGTTTTTGTCTACTTGAGTTTGCTTGGGTCTGGAGCATGCTGACATCATTGCTGTAGGTTCATATTAGCAGGGTCCCAGGAACTTGTAGTATTCTATTTCCATATGGTCACATACCTCTTCCCTGGCTCTTATTCTGCCCTCTCTGCCGCAGTGGTCCCTGAGCCCTGGGTGGGTGTAGTTTGATGTAGGAGTCCTGTCCAAGGACCAGCATTCTATAGACTCTTGTTTAATCTCTATGCTTTGGCCATTTGTGACCTTTTGTGTTCCTGGCCCTCTGTTGCATGAGGGAGCTTCATTAACGAGAATTGAGATATTCTTTGGTGTCCTCTTTACCCCTTGCTCTATTTTCCTTGAGCCTTAGGTATAGAGGTTACATTGTAGATGTGCCACTTAGGCTTGGGAAATTAATTAACAATGTCTGTGTGTGACCAGCTGTGGTACTATGTAATAGTCTCCGCTGGTGGAAAAGAAGCTTCTTTGATGAGTGGTGACATTGATAATTGTCTGTAAATATAAGGATACATATTTTGCACATGGTAGGAAATTATATTAGTCTAGGGATGTGACAGTCTTGGGTTTTCATATTACAGTTCTTAATCAAATGCAGACCCCCCTCCCTGATCTATGACCACCTACCCCCTCCACCGAACCTCATGTATTCCACCATACATATTAAGTTCTCTCCAGTCAAGCATTTGTACCCAGATGTCCTTCAGTGCAAATCATCCACTGGAGTCTAGTCAGCCTGTCTAGAGATCGTAAGTAAGGCCTCCTCTCCATCACCCAGTGTTAATCAGTCTCTAGTAGTTCTCAGATTAGGGCTGACCCACCATACATTTCCCTCGTTCCACTCTGGGCTCTTGTCTGATTGAGTTGGCATGGGTTCTGTGCTCAGTGCTACCATTGCCACAAGTTCATATGTGTAAGATTCCAGTGACCCGAAAGCCTCTGCTTTCCCTATGTTCATGAACCAGCCTTGGCTTCTATAATCTTTCTGACCCCTTTTCCACAATGGTCCCTAGCTGTGGGTGGGAGAGGTTTGATAGGAGTCCTATCTAGGGATACACTGCAGTCTCTTATTCTTTAAAAGTTGGCCATTTGTGGCCTTTTGTGTTCATTGCCCCCTGTTGTATAAGGAAGCTTCACTGATGAGAGTTGAGGAATGCACTAGCTTTCTCTCTACCCTCTGTTCTGCTATGTTCCATGAGTCTTGGGTGTAGAGGTTCCACTGTAGATATGTCACCTAGGACTAGGCATCCCTCAGATAGTCTCTGTGTCTGACCAGTTGGGGGATTAAGCAGTAGCCTTCATCTCTTGCAGAAAGAAGCTTCTTTGATGAGTGGTATACAGTATACGCATCTGTAAATATAAGGATCTATATTTAGATATGGTAAGAAATTTCATTTGTCTCGAGATATGACAGAGATGAGATTTTCTCTAGGATCTATGACCTCTCCAGCCATGTGTTTTTGGCTGTGTTTACAGTGCCACCTGTGAGTTTGCTCCCATTGAGAGGACTTTAAGTTCACTTAGATGGCTGTTGATTACCCCCAGATATCAGTGCCACTACTGCACCAACAGAAGTAGTTTGCTGTGCTGATCATTATGGTTATTTGGCTTTAGGGCTGGATTGGGCCATTGATTGATTGCGCAATATCCTCCAGAACTATGAGAGCTAAATTTGAGGTAGAAGGCTTCCAGGTCAATTTCTGCTCCATTGCTTCAAGTCCTGTGTCCAAAGTATGTCCTGTTTTCAGCAGTAGGATTTAATCTTCCAGTTCTGGGAGAAACTAAGAGTTCTCGCAATAGCCTGTGTTATTTTGGGAGTCTCTTGAACCACTCTGACCAACCACTCGAAGGGTGGTCTCTCCTGTCTGGCTCTGTGTTCCTTGCCATACAGTCCCCACATATACATATGTATTAATGTTCAGGCACTGTATGTACATTTCTCAGGAGATTTTGGAAGCAACACATTTCCCTCTGACTTCCCTAGCTCACCCCCCAATCTATTCATCTCTATTCTCTCTCCCCCATCTGACCTCCCCCCTCCCTCTGCAGTCCAAATGTCCCCATTATCCTCCCCCTCTCCCCAATAACATCCACCTCCCACCATCCCCCCAAACCCCTTGAGTTCCTTCCTCTTCCACCATGGCCCCTACATGTTTCTCCCTCCTCCCCTCCCAGCCTAACACTCCTACTTTCCCGACTTCACCCCTGGTAACATTTGTTCCCTATTATTCTCCCCTTTTGAGTTCTTTCTTTTTGTTTTTCTCTGTTTCCTTTCCGTTTTTCTGGCTCATGGTGTTACATCAGGATATATACTTACATATAAGGGAGTGTTACAATCCACAAATGAGGGAGAACATATGTTGCTTGCTTTTCTGCCTTTGTGTTACTTCACTTAGTATAAGTGGTTTTACTTGAAAATTTCATAATTTCATCTTCTCTTACTGCTGTGTCGAACTCCATTGTGTAAATGTACCACATTTTCGCTATTCGTCAGTTGAGGGGCATTTAGGTTGTTTCCATTTCTTAACTGTTGTGAAGGGAGCAGCAGCAGCAAACGTGGATGTACAGATATCTCTACAGTAAGATGAGCCCTTTGGGTATATGCCAGGGAATAGTATAACCAGATCATATGGTAGATTCAATTTTAGTTTTTTGTGAGTTCTCCACAATGCTTTCCATAGTGGTTGCACAAATTTGTATTCCCACCAGTAGTGAATGAGCATTCCCCTTTATCCACATCCTCGTTAGCATTTGATGTCTTTCATTCTCTTGATCTTAGCCAGTCTGACTGGGGTAAGATGGAATCTTAAAGTGGTTTTTATTTGTATTTCTCTAATTACTGAGGATGTTGAGCACTTTGTAAGGTGTTTCTTAGCCATTTTTATTTCTTTGCTTGAGAACTCTCTGTTCTGGTCTATAGCCCATCTTTTAATTGGGTCATTTATTTTCTTGTTTCTTTGGATTTTGAGTTCTTTGTATATTCTAGATATTAATTCTCTGTCAGATGTGTAGCTGGTAAAGATTTCCTTTCACTCAGTGGGTTTCTTCTTCACTTCCTTTGTTGTTTCTTTTACTGTACAGAAGCTTTGTAGCTTACTTATTGAGGTCCTACTTATTGATTGTTGACCTTAATGCCTGAGAAGCTGATGCCCGATTTAGAATGTCATTTCATACACCTGTATCTTGGAGGGTACTGCCCATGTTTTGCACTTTCAGAGTTTCAGGTTTTATATTGGGGGTTTTTGATCCATTTGAAGTTAATTCTATAGGCTCTGGGGATTAAACCTAGGACCTATCACATGCCATTGAGCTGTGTCCCCTATTCTTTTTAGTTTTGAGACTAGGTCTTTCCAAGTTGTCTAGACAAGTCTTAAGCTCACTTTGCAGTCCAGGCAGGCATTGGATTTATGAAGCTCCTGCCTCAGCCTCCTGAGTAGCTGGCATTACAGGCCTGTGTCTGCCAGTAGTGGCACAAAATTAGTTCTTATAGTTCCTATCACAACTAGAATTCTATAGCTCTTTGAAATAATGTAAACATGGAAAAGCTAAAAAAAGAATTTGGATTTAATTAGTCATTTATGTAACTAATTGCTTTTTAGGGGTTAGCAATACATTGTTGTTACTGGGACATATTTAATTAAAAATATCAATTACTTTATTTTAGGGTTATTTGTGTTTATAATCTTGGTGTTTGTTACTTTTGCTGTACCAAAGTTTATGAATAACTTTTTAATATCTTTTTATTTTGTTGGTTTCCTTTCTGATTTTCCCAGAATCCCCAATACCAGCTTTTATTTTACTACTTCACAGAGGTTTGTATTCAAGCCTCTTTCATGGAGTTCAGAAGGTTTCCCTGTCTGATGTGGTGGTGCTATTTGAGTTTTTGGCACTACTCTAAGGTATTGTAGACTGTAGAATTGGAAGATAGAAATATATTCAGTTTTGATTTGTACTTTACCTGTTCCCTTTGTAGAAATGGCCAATTATATCTTTCATTTTAAGTGAACCATCCTACTTAGCCTGGCTATATTAATTTATGTCAGTGTTGCCGAGTCAGTGTTCAAGTGCAATAAAACTTTTAATTATTTATAAAGAAATCAAAGGGTAGTGGTTATAAGTGAAAGTGCTATATAAATTTCAAATAAACTGAGAAATGCCAGCTGTGGCTTGTTACAGCTGTTATTTTTAATAAGACAACTTCTACTTTGTGATGCCTACTTTCTTCAGATCCTGGAATTAGCATTGTCATGTAGGGAGTTCATGGTGACACACTGACTATGATGTTAGAAATAACTCTAGAAAATCCTCCTGCTAGTTTAATGGACCCAGGACCATTGTAGAAATTGTATTTAGAGATATGCAAAATTTCTTTAGAATGGTTTATTTCCTGGACTGTTTTGGACACTGTTGTTCTCATGAATTTCCCATGTATAAATGAAAAAGAAGGTAAATTTATAATATTGTTGGTCAGTATTAATAATAGCTGAAGTTAAGAGTTATTTATTGCTAACTGTGTATAAAGAATCTTCTAAGTGCTTTACATGAATTAACTTCAACAGTCTCCCTAGGTGGGTATTATTAGTAGCTCCATTTTGCATATAGGAAAACTGAAGCACAAACAAGATTAATAATTGGTTTTAACTTACTTAAACAGCTGATTAAGCAACATCTTGATTTTAGGTCTGTATCTCAGTTCTAGAATGTGTTCTTATAATCAGCTTTTTTTTTTTTTTTAAATTGTAAAGAAGCAAGCTGTGTTTTATGTATTAGTTTTCTCTTCACATACATGGCTTTCCCAATGTAAATTTATTATCTTATCATTTTTTTAGGTTAGAAGTCTAATACAAGGGGTTAGGGAGATGGCTCAGTGGATAAAGTGCTTGATGTCCAAGCACAAGGACCTGAGCTTGGATCCCCAACACCCACATAAAAGCTGAGTGCAGCACATGCCTGTAACCCCAGAAGTGGGAGGAAGGGGAGACAGGCAGATCTCAGGGGCCCGTTTGGCCAGCCAGTCTAACCAAAACACAAGCCCCAGGTAGGCTCACTGAGAGGTGGTAAGTGACAGAAGATGACATCTGATGTCCACCTTTCATCTCCACATGTACGTGCACCAGTGGGTATGCACATACATATACATGTGCATGCACACAAAAGAAATCTACTGTGAAGCTCTTTAAGGTAATCCAAGCCTGTAATTCTGGCACTCAAGAGATAGAGACAGGAGGATCAGAAGTTCAAGGCCAGCCCCAGCTACATGGTAAGTTTGAGGCCAGCCTAGACTACATGAGCTATTAGAAAACCCCAAACACTGGACTCACTGGGATAAAATCAAGGTATTGACAGGACCGTGTTTCTTATTGAAAGGCCTAGAGGGATTCTATTTCCTTGCCTTTTTCCACTCCTAGAGGTTGTCACCTTATTTGGCTCACTAGCCCCTTTCACCTTGTTCAAAACCAGCAATGGTAAGTAGGTGACATCCTTCTATTGCATTTCACTGACCCATCTTTTTGTCTCCTTCCTCTTAAGGATACTCATGATGGGAATGAGCCCATCTCGACACTTTAGGCTAATCTCTCCATCTCAAAGTCTTTAACCTTAATTATATCTGCAAAGTCTCCTGTAAAGTGACCTATTCACAGGTCTTAGGGCTTAGGCCATGGATATTTTGGGGAACTATTATTCTGTTTAACACACTCTGCTGTGCTGATTTTCTGTCTTAAATTATCTTTAGAAAGCAATGTATGAGAAATTTGAATTTTTCAAATTTATGTGGCAAAGTCTTTTAAGTCATTCCCATTCTATTCTTTAGAACTATATTAACCCAAATCACATTATTAAAGGGGATTGTACAAATAAGAAAGGTGTACATTATGGAGAAACTACATAAAATATTACTAAGTACATATAAAAGCTTGATGAAATATACTATAATAAAGAGCAGAAATTTTGTCTTATTCTTAGTATTGAAGTGTCTATTTGTGAAGTGCTCTGCAAGTCAGCTGAGAAAGTAATAGGCATTTTCAGCACAGCATTTAACATAGGCTCTTAAAGCTCCCTTCTCATCTTGTGGGATTGAGGGTGTAATCCATTAGAATTGACACTTTATAGAGAAAATTCCAGTAGGGCATCCTGGGTAGAACAGATTTCCCATTGGGGTGCCATAAATTAAGGTTGGAGGTGATTCCTGAGCCTGTTCAGGTTATTATTAGTTAAATGAGAATTTTGATTGCTTGTGAATGTTTTTCTACCAGAGTTTGTAATGATGTTTGCAAAATATATTTTATTGATTAATGGATGCAACAGTCCTGTGAAGTAATTTTAGGACAGGTGTTATTGTTGTTCCACGATTGTCTTTATGTTCATTATAATTAAGTGTACAGTCTTATATATAAGTTATTGTAAAAGTTTAGGATTCCATAACTGTATGCACTATCCAGTTAAGTAAAACATTCACTTATAAACTGCAAAGTCAAAGCACAGGTTGTAGGAACAACTAGCACATTAAAAGAAAAATAATGAACATCTGTTTAGCTTTCCTACAACATATTAGTGAAGAAAAGAAGTGGCTTAATAAAGCACTGGGCAGATAATGGAGAGCGACAGAAGAGTCTGTACATAAAGATGGGCATTTATCTGATAAAATTTAATCCACTAGACTATACAATGAACTCCTGCTCATCAATGAAACAAGTTAATAAAGGGAAAATAACACGAGGTTTTCTTTTGGGAAAACTCATGCTAGTTATATAGGAAAACTACTTATATACTAGTTAAGTGGATATTATTTAAAAATCTTTTTATAAATACAGAAACAGAGTCTAAAGAAGTTGAATGATTGGTCCAGGTTTGTCCAAGATGGTCATGGTTGGAGCCTGACCTCATGCTGGCTCCACTCTAGATGTATACGACATGCATTTTGCAAGCCATTGTCTTGGCATTGCAGAATTTTGTAATGCATGGGGAAATTAATGTTTACTTTAGATGTAGTAATTCAACCATAGAATTAGGTAGAAGGATTGGGAGAAAAGCCAATAATTGTAGTAAAAATGTTGGTTTAAGCTTTTGGCCTCCAGTATGTCCTTTCATTGGCAAAGTGCCTTTGGAATGTTTTGACTGAGCAATTACATTCGGGCTATACCGGCATTTCATTTGTGGCTTCTTGATTCATTCTGTTTGCGCTCCTGCTGGGATTTCTGTGATTGTGGATATAATGAAGCTGGACTTTTAACTCCTTTTCTTTTTGGTACCAGTGCAGGTGAAGCACTGAAACCTAAAGAGAACACAATTTTGTTTTTCTGCTGTTTTCTTGATGTGAATTTTATTTCGTAATTCTTATCTGAGACTTAATATTTAAGAATTGGAGGTTCGACATTTAAGGAATTCTCTCAATATGGAATGAGAGTTATGTTTTCAAACATAAGAAGACATGAAATTTCTCCTCTTAGAAGTCAATGTATAAAACAGTAAAGTTCGGATTTACCAAAATAATAGGACACTCTTCACTTCAGTCCTTAGGTAAGGGCCCCCTGGCACTTCAAATCAAGTATTCCACTGTCTGATTTCATATTATCTCCAGTTTCCATTTGCATTTGTTCTAACTAAATGCCTTTGTTGATTTCTATGATTAATTGTAAGTACAACTGAAGAAAAATTTAAGGGAGACCAATTAGAATAGTAAATTAGTAGACATATTAATACATGTAAAGTAGAGCAAGATCAGATATTATTTACCTAAATATATTTATGATAAATATCATAAACAAGAATAGATTGATATTAGGTATTTTAGAGATTAGTTACCTTTGTACTTCCCAGTAGGTTACTTCTTATTGCTGCTGTTGCTTCTTGCTTTTTACATTAAGGCTTGTTCATTATGCAAAATGATGGACATTTTCATATAATTATAGCATGTATTTTGACCACAGTCATCCTCCATTAGCTTTCTTTACCCTCCCTATTCCCTCCCACTGGTCCCTTCTACTTTCATGTCTTATACATGTACACATGTATTTATTTATTTATTTATGTATTTATTTATTTATTTATTTAATTAAGGCATGTTGGTGCATGCCTTTTGACCTCAGCACATATATTTTAAAATCTAGCTTTCACATATGAGAGAAAGCATGTGACATTTGTTTTTCTCAGTCTGACTTATCTAACAGGATATCTAACAGGATAATCTATAGCTCCATACATTTCCCTTCAAATAACATAATTTTGTTCTTCTTTGTAGCTGAATAGTGCTCTACCATATACACCTACACACACGCACTCACACACATGCGCAGACACACACCTCATTTCTCATTTTATCTGTTTGTTTGTTAATGGATATCTACGCTGATTCCATAACTTGGCTATTGTGAATAGTCCTATAATAGCCATTGATGTGCAGGCATCCATGTAGTATACTTTGGGTATATTACTGGGAGTACCTTTGTCATGCAGTGCCCAAGGAGGTCAGAAGAGGGTGTTGGATCCCCTGGATCCGCAGTTACAGATAGTTGTTAGCCACCATGTGGCTGATGAGAATCAAACCTGGGTCCTCTGCAAGAGCAGTCAGTGTTCTTAACTGCTGAGCCATCTCTCCAGCCCATTTAAATTTTTTTGAGGAACCTCCATTAAGTGATTTCCATAGTGGCTATACTAGTTTACATGTCGTCCAGTATTGTATAAAGGTGTATTTAACCCCCACAATTTTACCAGCATTTGTGTTTTCTTGGTAATAGCCATTCTGACTGTAGTGAGATGGAATCTCAGTGTAGTCCTTTTTTCCAAAAGAAAGTTATTTATTGTGTGTGGAATGTGTGAGTGGGTGTGTCATGAAACACATATAGAGGGCAGAGAACAACTTGTGTTAGTCAGTTCTCTCTTTCCACCATGTGGGTTCAAGGAATTGAACTTAGGTCATCAGACTTGGCTTCAAGTTCCTTGTCTGCCTAACCATCTTGCCGGCTTCACTTCATTGTTCTAATGGCTATTTGTGCTTCTTTTGAGAACTGCATCAATTCATCTGCTCATTTACTGATTAGACTATTTATTCTACTAATGTTTATTTTTCTTAGTGGTAAATATTCTTCATCTGGTATTATACACTGAAATGCCTTTCAGCAATAAAAGGTGGCTTCTTTTGATATAGGGAATTCTAATTAAATTGACATAGCCAAGAACAATTAAGACAAATTGCTTCCTTACCTTTAACCATTGAGTATAACAGGCCAGTGAAGACAAATTGACAAACAGGTGACTCTCTTGCTTGGTTCTAAGACAGTGAAGAGAATTCTTCCCAGTGTTTAAACATATTCATATAACTTGTTATAAATCTCAGTATTAAACCAATCTTCAGTGGTTTTGGGGTGGCATTTACCATCTTCACAAAAAATTGAGCATTGCTAATTGAGTCCAGTCTTCTCTGGAAAGAGAATGAAAGGGAAATAATGATAGCATTTATGGAACTGGAATTGCTGTCTTAAAAAAGATCATAGGTACTTTACTCTAAGCCAAGTTTATTTAAATCACTATCAGCAAAAATGCTGTTAGCTATTCATGATCTAAATTCTAGTATATGAATTAAATTATTGTGTACACTAAAAGCCTTGAGACATTTGTTTTGTAATAAATAAGGCAGTAGCTATTATTCCTGAGTAGCCTTTTAAAGATAAACTTTTAGGTGTGCCCTTTCTTCTTTCTTCTTAATCCAGTGAAGGTATTTTTCTTCCAGAGATTTACCTTTTGTGAGTCTCTAAGTACTCTTTCAGTGTATCCTCTCCCTAGATTATGCCTTTGTTCATGTTGTCATCTGTGTAAGAGTCCAGAGGCGTGACCTGTCCTCCACCCACTGGACAGACTTCTAAACAGAATTCTTCTTGCCTTTCTCAACATCACCCATTTGTTTGTTTGTTTGTTTGTTTGTTTGTTTGTTTGTTTGTTTTTGGTCTTTTTGAGACAGGGTCTCCCTGTAGCCCTAGCTGGCCTGGATTCACTATGGAGACCAGGCTGGCCTTGAACTCACAGAGATCCACCTGCTTCTGCCTCCCGAGTGCTGGGATTAAAGGTGTGCACCACCACGCCTGGCAACATCACCCATTTTTAATTCACTCTGCTCACCAACCAAGAATGTTAGGACCTGATGCTGGACTTCCCACTCTCTCCTGGTTAATTTTTGAGTTCTTTCTATAGTCTAGATATTAATCCTCTGGCTAATATATAATTGACAAAGATTTTCTTCCATTCTGTTGGCTGTCTCTTAACTCTGATTATTGTTTCATTTGCTGTGCCTTTTGATTTTCTGCCCTTCCATTTGCCATTTTTCCTCTTATTTCCTGAGCAATTGGAGTCCTTTTGAGAAACTTCTTGATTAATTCTGTATCTTGAGTCTTTTCCTCTGAAGTTCCAGAGTTTCAAGTCTTATATTGAGGTCTTTTGTCCATTTTCACTAGATTTTGTTTTTTTCACGTTGAGAAAAAAAGACCTAGCTTCATTCTTGTGCATGTGGATATCCGGAGTTCCCAGCACTGTCTGTGGAGCTGGCCATCTTTTCCCTCACGTTGTTTTTGAAACTCAGGTGGCTGTAGTTGCATTGGTTTATTTCTGGACCCTCTATTCTATTTCATCATGGCGCGTTTTTGTGTCACTCTCATGCTGTTTTTGTTACCCTGACTCTAGTATAGTTTAAAGTCAGGTATTGGCATATCTCCAGCAGTTTTTTCCCCCCTGCTCAAGATTGGCTATTTGGGGTCGTTTGTGTGTCCATCTGAATTTTAACTTTAAAAAAAATTTCTGTGACGACTATCACTGGAAATTTGATAGGACTTGCATTGAATCTGTAGATTAATTTTGTTAACATGGTCATTTTCACATTAAAAATTTCACTGATCGATGAACATGGGATGTCTTTCCATTTTATATGTTTTCATCAATTTTTTTTCTCTGTTTTATAGTTTTCTTCATTGTAGAAGTCTTTTACCTCCTTGATTAGCTTTATTCCTATTTCTTGTTTTTATAGCATATTGTAAATTATCTTCTGATTTCTCTTTTATAATGTTCATTATTGGTATATATGAAGTACTGAATTTTGTATGTTGATTTTGTATTCTACTTTGCTGAAAGTACTTATTAGATCTAAGAATTTCTGGTAATGTAGCCTTCTGATAGGGATAATTTTGCCTCTTTCTTTCTTACTTTTTATTTCTTTATTTATCCTAACAACTTAAGCACCATGTTGAGTAAGTGGGGAAAGAGTGGACACTCTTGTTTTATTCTTGAGTTTAGAGGAAATGCTTTTAGTTTTCCCTTATTTAGTGTAATGTGAGCAGTAGGATTCCTTTATTTTTTATAATGATGGCTTACTGGGCATGAATTTCTTTAGTTTGTTTTACTTGGAAGGGCTTTGTTTTTACATCAATTTTAAAAGATAAATTTGATGACTATAATAGTCTTGGTTATTTAGTTTCAAAATTTGAAATATATCATTCTGTTTTTTCTTCCTCTAGCTTTTAGGTTTTCTACTGGGAGGTCTGAATAACAGGCCGTGTGTTTGCCTTTGGGATAAGTTACCATTTTCCTCCTGTGCTTTTAGTGTTTTTTCTTTGTTATTTGGTCTTTGGATTGCTTACAGAGATTTTTTTTTTCTCATGTTTTTTGGGTTCTAAGTGCCTTCGCTACTTATGGGTCCATATCTTTTTCTTTACATTTGGGAAACTTTTTACTCTAATTTCATTGAGTTATTTTTCTATGCCTTGTTCTAGCCCATAGATTCTTAGTTTTAGCCTGTAATCATGTCCCTGAGTTCTTGAAAGCTGTGGTCATGCATGATGATTGATTGCTATCTGATTCTATCTCCTTGACCTTGTTTTGGATTCCTAATTCTTTGTTTTCTGCTAGATCAGTTGTTGATAATATGTATCATATAGCTTTGATCCCAGAGGCAGGCAGGTTTCTGTGACTCAAGGCCAGCCTGATATGCAGAGTGACTTCCAGGCCAGCCTGAGACTCTGCTTACACCTTGGTTCAGCTTAAATAGATCTCTTCCTCAAATATTTGTCATTCTTTCTTCCATTTATTTATTTATTTATTTATTTATTTATTTATTTAATTTTTTATATTTTGAGATAGGGTCTCCCTATAGCCCCAGCTGTCCTGGAACTCACTGGGTAGACCAGGCTGGCCTCGAACTTACAGAGATCTGCCTGCCTCTGCCCCTGACTCCTGAGTGCTGGGATCAAAGGCATGCACCACCACTCTTAACTTTGTTTTTTCTTTTTGTGATAGGATCTCCCTGTGAAGCCCTTACTGTCTTGGGTGTCTGTTTGTAGATGAGGCTGGCCTTGAACTTGCAGAGATTCTCCTGCCTTTGTCTAGGATTATAGGCATGCGCCACCATACCAGACCTGGTTTCTTTTTAAACTGATTGTACTAAGTTAGATGTCTTCACCATGATGAGCTTTTTGTTATTTCTAGACTTTCACTTTTGTTTGTTTTGTTACTTTAATTTTTACAAATTGATTTTTAAAAAAATATTTTATTTATTATTTTTATGTGTATGAGTGTATTGCCTACATGTATGTTAGTACACCCATGTTGTGCAATACCGCAGTGGTCAGAAGAGGTCTTTGGATTCCCCTGGAACTGGAGTTAAGGACAGTTCATAGCTGCCATGTGGGTGCTGGGACCCGGCTCTGCAAGAGAAGTCAGTGCTCTTAACCGCTGACCCATCTCTCCAGCCCACAAATTGATTTTTTACAAATCTGATAGTCTGTGTAATTTTAGTGTTAGTTTACATTTTTCTAGTTTCTCGTGGTGTTGAGTTTTCCTTTTATGGCATTACAGTCTTGTCTGTCTATTGTCAGTTGTTGGCTCAGTTTATTTGTTGGTTCTTTTATCCATTAATGTGTAAGGAAATTAAGTGGATGCTAGTCATTTTTCTGAAAATTGATTCCTTGCACACATCTTGTGGTGGGTTATAGCTTCTCTTTATGATCTTATTACACACTTTTAGATTTCATTTTAATGTTTTTTATTTTCCTTTGTTTTAAAAATATTTTATTATTTTTATTTTATTTGTATGAATGTCTTGCCTGCATGTATGTAAGTGCACCCATGTTGTGCCGTGCCCACAGAGGTCAGAAGAGGGCGTTGGGTTCTCCTGAACAGGAGTTACAGGTGGCTGTCAGCCGCCATGTGTGTGCTGGTCTTCTGCAAGAGCAGCCAGTGCTTTTAATTGTTGAGCCATCTCTTCAGCCCCATTATTTTCCTTTGTAATTTGTACTTTTTTGCCTTAAATTCTTTCCTACTATGATTTTTTTATGATTTCATAAAAAAATTTGCATGTTTTTCTTAATATATTGCAGATTTTCCTTTTTAAATGATATATTATTTTTATTTTATTGTATGTGTATTAGTGTATTGCCTACATGTATATAAGTGCACCTGTATTGTGCAATGCCCATGGAGGTCAGAAGAGGGAATCAAATTCCCTGGAACTGGAGTTAGAGGGAGTTGTTTGCTATCATGTGAATTCTGGGAAGTGAACCCAGGTCTTCTGCAAGAACAGGCAGTCCTCTTAACTGCTGAGCCATCACCTCAGCCCCAGGTTTACCTTTTACACTTGGCTGTTACGAGCTATTTGGAATTTGGTTTTATTATTTTGATAGGATCAGGTTTTGTTTTCTTCTGAGTAACCAATTATTCAAGCATTTAATGATAATACATCCTTCCTCTAATGTCTTTGTGCAAAAAATTTTTAAAAATAGACTTCTTATTTTCTTATGTTTTAGGGTGACATAAAATTGTAGACATATACAGAGCACCAAGGATTTTTAATGCAACTATTCTTTCCCACACAAGTCCTGGACTAACACCACCCTGTTTTCCTAGCTGTGGTTTTATTGTTTATTTGGACAGCTGGCAAGGGAAGCATTCCCCTCTTGTTCATCGTAATATTAGGGTAGCTGTTCATGGTCCTTTCCTCTTCCATTTACATTTTAGAATCAGGATGTAAGTTTTCATTAGGTTCAGTTAGGATTTTGAGTGATATTCTGTGTAATTTATAGAATTAGGGAGAAATATATCTTTTTTGAGTCTTCCTGACCATATACTTGAAATGACCTCATTTAATTCTGCAGATTCATATGTGTCTTACCCATCTTTTATTAGATGCCTCCAGAGTTTTTTGTTTTTATTGGTTATTGTGAATGATTTTTTTTCCTGTTACCTTTTCCATTTTGTTATATTCTTTGAAAGTTTTTGTTTTGATCTTGTACACAGCATTTTTGATGAAATATTCTTAAAGTTCTAATAGAGTATTAGAGTATTTGGAAAGCAAATTTGCAAATTTCCCTGAATTTTGGATGTAAACAATTATAATGTCTATTGCTAAGAACAGTTTGTTTCTATTAAAAATTTCAAAGTTATTTGCCCACTTCCCTTTATCTTTTTTTTTTTTTTGTTGTTGTTTAATTTTTACATGCCTGGGAAATGCAGTATAACTGAGTGGCAGACAATAGTGGGTCTTTCCTGTAGTGGATGTGCTTCTGATTTGTTACCGTTAGTATGATTTTTTTCTTTTAGTGTTTTTGTGTGTGGCATATGTGTGTGCACATTTATGTGTACAATGATACACAGCTGTACTCCTGGCAGAGACCAGAGAAGAATGTTGAATGTCCTCTTCTGTTGTTCTCTGCCTTAGTCCCTCAAAATAGGCTTTCTCACTGTGCCTGAAGTTTGCTGACTTTTTTTTTCAGCTAGGCTGGCAGGAAGCCCACCAAGCCCAGTAATTCTCTTGTCTACCCCCTCCTACTCCCCAGAGTTGGGGTTACAGGTGCATGCGGGGCCACTCACAGCTTTTTGCATGGGCACTCAATATCCAAACTCAGGTCTTCATGCTGGCTCTGCAAGTGCTTTACCCAACTGGGTTATCTCCCCAGCTTCCCCTTAGTTTTTGACTGATTATCTACTTATGTGGAATGTAAAATTGTAGATTTTGTTCTTACTCCTTTAGATTTTAACCTCAGTCTTTTAGTGTCTCCTATGCTACAGAAATATTTTAATTTTACCACCACCTATTTCTCATTGCTGTAGTATGTATTCAAGCTGATTCTTGCCTGCAGCCTTAAAAGCTGATTCCCAAATTGAGACCTTTCTTTTTCTTTTGTTCTTAATTCATATAATTAGAATTCTATAGTGATAAAGCAAAGCATTATCTCTTTAGCATTTATATATTTATTCATTCACTGGATAAATCGTTAAGAGTTCATAGATATTGTCTGTTTTCCTTGAGTTACAGTCTGTTTCCATCATTACTTTGTTGCTGCACTCTCCCCAAATTTGTCTGTTGGTAGGCAATGCCTTCAAGTTGATTCCTTGCTCCTTCTATGTCCCCACCATTTTTGAAATACTTCCTCACATTCTTGGAGCCTCCTACATTCCCTGCCCTAGCCATGCAATTACCCATCTCTTTAAGGGATTCTGGCTCCTTTTATTGGAGAAAAATATTTTGAAACCAAGATTTGTGTTCTGGTTGTATACATTTCTGCTAGTCTGCCATTGCTGCAGCCCTTCTTTGAGTTCAACTCCAATTCCAAATAAACACTACAGCTTTAGCCTTCTTCCATTCCTTGTATCTATAATAGTGAGATACCTAGTTTTCATTTTAATTATTCACATAATCTTAATATATCTATAAATTGAACTCAGAATTGCTAGTTATAAAAAGCAATCATGGTACAGTGAAAAGCCAATTTGCTTACCTGAGTAGAGCATCTATATACATTTGTATTACATACTATAAAGCTTGGAGTAGCTAGTCTCATTTATTTGCAGTACACTTGAGTTACTCTTTTTTATTTCACGTGAGTTCCCCTAAATCGTGGTTAATTTTATTTATTTATTTTAGGGGACATATGAAATATATTCTAAAAGTACTCAGACAAGTGCCACTTTTCCATTACCATTTCTTAGGCTGTTTTGAAGCATAAAGATTAGTCTTTGTTTAGTTTTCACCCATCTTGCTGATCCATCATTGGTTTCTGCTTTATCCAGTGTTTCTATTTGTATAAACAAGCAAATAAATGTGTCTTATATCCTTCCTCTGTTCTACAAATGTAGAATACTCTTACAGGTTGTTGTTTTCACTTGCTTATATATCTTGAAAATTACTTTAGCAATGATGCAAGAAAAATATGCATATCTTTTTTCATATCGGTAGCAGTAAATTTCTAGAAGGTTAGCTCAAGCACAAGATAAACCAACATGTAGTGTTTTTTTTTGTAAATATTTTTACTACAAACTAACATCATGTATAGTGTTCCCAAGCATCCTGTTCAGTGGTGGTAAGTATATTCACATTCTTGTGCAGTCTTTCTCTAGAAGTTTTTCTTCTTCCAAAACTGAAAGTCTGTACCCATAAAGCAGTAACTGCTCTTTTCCTCCTCCCTTAACTTCTAGCATCTAACATTGTGCTTTCTGTTTCTGTGAATTTGAGCACCCTATGCGGTTTATCAGCACAGTCATGGTACTTGTCCTTTGTGACTGGCTAATTTCACTTAGCATAATGTTTTAAGGTAAATCGATGCAGCATGTGTCAGAATGTTCTTTGTCAAGGCTGAACTATATTGCATTGCTTGTATTATACATTTTGTGTGTCCGTCTCTAGATGGACATTTGGGTGCTTCTACCTCTTGGCAATTGTAATAGTACTGCTATGACCATGGTTGTGTGATTATTTTCTTGATATCCCTCTTTCAGATCTTTTGACTGTGTACCTACCAGTAGACTTGCTGGATCATATGCTGATTCTACTTTTAGTTTTTTTCAAGGAACTGTCACACAATTTTCACTGCAGACATACCATTTTATATCCTTATCAACAGCACACAAGGTCTGCTTTCTTCACATTTGTCATTGTCTGTTTTTATTTATTTTTTGATAGTAGACATCTTAATTGGTCTGAGGTTATATCTGATTGTAGTTTTAATTTGCATTTCCCTAATGATTAGTGATGTTGAACATCTTTTTATGCACTTACTATTTATCTTTGAAAAATGTTTACTCATGTCCTTTGCCTATTTTTAAAATGGATTATTGTCCTCTATTGCTGAGTTGCAGATGTTCTGTTTTTAAAAGATTTATTATTTTTAATGATGTGTATGTGTGTGTGTTTGTGAATGGATATGTGTATGTGAGTACGGATGGCCCTGGGAGGCCAGAGGCATCAGATCACCCTGGAGCTGGAGTTGCAGGTGGTTGTGAGCCACCTGATGTGCGTGCTGACCATCGAACTTGGAAGAATGTTACATTCTCTTAACCCCTGAGCCATCTCTCCAGCCTGGAGGCACGCGTTCTTTATTTTAGATATTAACTCCTTTTCAGATACACGATGTTCAAATACTTTCTTTCATTTGATAAATTGCCTTTTTGTTGTGTTGTGTCCATTGGTGCCCCTCGTTTAAATTTTGATGGTCTAATTTGTATTTCCTTTTTTTTTTTTGCCTTGCTTTTGATGTCATATTTGGAATATCCTTGCCAAATCCAGATCTGAGACTTTCTCCCTGTTTTCATCTAAGAGTTTTATAGTGTTAGATCTTATGTTTAGGTCTTTGATCCATTTTGAGTTAGTTTTTGTATGTGGTATAAGGCAAGGGTTCATGTCTGTCTATAGTTTTAGGATATACTGTGGGATTATCCTCTGGCAGAATAGTACAAGGTTGCCTTTCCATCACCAGTGTTTGGGGGCACTTGTTTCTTCACAGCCTTTCTAATAAAGTGTGCCATACTTTATTTGAATTTTTTTAATCTGGTAGTAGAAATACTGTCACATTGTTTAATTTGTATATCTGTCATTCTAAATTAATTTGAACAATTTCTCATGTGTTTGTTTCCTTTATATGTTTTCATGAGTTACCTTTATTTATTCTTTCCATTTTTCTATTGTTTATGTTTAAACCTATTAAGATGCTACCGTAATGGGTTTTCTAATGTTGAACCAATTTGCTTTTTTCAGAATAAATCTGTCTTGATCATAATATGTTATTTTCTTAGTTGAAGTCTGTTACAATTTTAATTTTACCATTTAATTATTTCATAATAACCTCATGAGTGTTCTAACCACCAAGTTGATTGCCAGTCAGTAGGTGCAGTCTCCATTGCAAACCCTAGGGGTAGAGGAGAGTAGTTTTGATCTATGATGTCATCTAATAAGTCCATAACTCTCAACAGCAAATACTTGCTTTTTGCTTTGCTTTCATATGACTGATACTACATAGTCTTAACCTCACTTGATACTGCCATGGATGATGCTGTATATTCCAGACCTTTCTGGGTTTTAATGCAATAATTAGATTCATAGGGGATATTTAGTTTTTAAATTTCCTTTAAATTTCAGTGTTCTAGAATATTTTGTGGAGCACTGAGATTATCTGGTATTAAAATTTTGGACTTTCCCTGTTAAGTGATTTGGATCAGGTACTGTTTTGT
>NW_008340915.1:1268733-1270247 GCF_000622305.1 Nannospalax galili | reverse complement strand
TTATGTTTGTGAATGTTTTGCCTGCCTGCGTGTATGTAAGTGCACCTGTGTCATGCAGTGCCCATGGAGGACAGAAGAGGCTGTGCCCCTGGGACTGGAGTTACGGACAGTTGTTAGCTGCCATGTGGGTGCTGGGAATTGAACCCTGGACCTCTGCAAGAACAGCCAGTGTTCTTAATTGCTTAGCCATCTCTCCTGCCCCAGTTTTTTAAGGTTTTTTAAAGAATCCCTAGTGGAATGTAATCTAAGTTCAGAAATATCCTATGAAATTAGCCATGTCATCTAGTTTTTGAATTATATGTATTTCTGAAAAGTATTTCTTCTGGATTAAATTGATTCTTTTATTTATTTTGTCATTTCTTTGTATCCCCTTTTTCTTTTAGTAGTTAGCTTTTTTTCTGTTTTGTTTCTTTCTTTTTTTTTTTTTAAAAAAAGAAATAAATCAGGATTTGATTTACTTACTAGTTAACAGCTTTCTTTTGTTTTCTACCTCATAATTTTCTTATTTTGTCTTCATTATTTCCTTTTTTTGTGGTTTTTATTTTTTTACTTTATCTTATTAAAGATTGTAGGAACAATTTCTGTGAATGTACCTTACATATTTGAACAGAAATTGGAGTCTCTGTTATGAATAGAAGTGTTATACTTCATTGTAAATGGGGCTTTTGGTATTAAAAATAGCCTCTGTCATGCTCAGTGTTGTGATAAAACACTGACCAGAAGCAACTTGGGGAGGAAAGGGTTATTTGGCTTACACTTCCAAGTAATAGTTCAGCACTGAGTGAAGCCAAGGCAGGAACTCAAGCCCAGCAAGAACCTGGAGTCCATGGGGGAAGACTGCTTGCTTCTCTCCCCCCCCCCCCCCCCCCCCCCCCCCCCCCGGTAGTCCGGAACTCCCTATGTAGACCAGGCATGCTTAGATCTCACAGAGATCTGCCTGCCTCTTCTGCTCTCCTGAGTGCTGGGATTAAAAGCCTGTGCCATGTTTTCTCATGGGCATTTTATAACGTTTTAAAAAATATATTTTATTTTTGTTTTATGTGTATGTGTGTATTGCCTACATGTATGAAGTGCACCTGTGTTGTGCAGTGCCCAGGAAGATCAGAAGAATGTGTTGAATTCTCCCAGAACTGGAGTGGAGGATGGTTGTTAGCCATGTGGGTGCTGGGAATCGAACCTGGGTCCTGTGCAAGAGCAGTCAGTGCTCTTTACTGCTGAGCCATTTCTCCAGTCTCATAACCTTTTCTTAATGTCTGAAATAACTGCTTTTTTCATCAACTTCTTCCCTGATTTTGGTTGCTTTTCATATTTTCCTTTATTTTGTTCATGTCTACTCTTAAATCTTCAAATTTCCAGGAAAGGTAACTTTTCATGTGTCAAATGCTTATCTGAATATATTGTTTGCATCTAGAATATTACTTTCTAGTTTTGTTTATTTTTCTCTTTAGGGAATTCTCCTCTGTTGATGTGTGTTATGTTTTCTGACTTTTATGGTACCTCAGTGTGAATTTGCT
>NW_008340915.1:1267260-1268678 GCF_000622305.1 Nannospalax galili | reverse complement strand
TTTCAGCTCATTAGCTCCCTCTTCTGTCAGTATGGCAAAGTCCTGATGCTTTAGTGGATTTTTGTTGTTTTGCTAGGTAAAGGTTATATGTTCTCTGAATTTTGGCTGTCTGGTGTAGGAGCCCAGTTTTTTGTTGTCTTTAATTGTCCAATTTTCCAGTAGCCAAGGGGCATTTCTCTTTTCCTTTTGTCCTAGTTCTCTCCTAGAAGCTACGTGTTTGAAAATCTGCTCCTTCCAATTGTGCCCACCTTTAACTCTTTTCCCTGTAGTCACTGCTCCAATCTACTTGGGTAGTGTTTTAGTGTTTTATGACGATGATTTTATGATGGTTTCATATCCTTAATATCATTAATTCTTTTCATCATAGTAATTTACCCTCCAGTGTTGCTAGTTACAAAGGCAGGACCTGGGAATGGCCTAGCTGGTCAAGGCACTTGCAAGTAAAATCCTGGTGGCCTGAAATTGGTTCCGGAATTCACATAAAAGTGGAAGGAGAGAACAGATTCCATAAATGTGCTGGTGGCCTATCTCCTACGAACCCCCATAAATGTGCTGGTGGTCTGTCTCCTATGACCCCCCCCCCAGTACATGGCCTTTGACAGTACAATGATGAGGCCGAGTATGAGCGGTCACTTACTGGGATAAGGCACTATTATTATTTTAAATTATAGTTGTGTTAAACTTGGGGAAATTTCTCTTTTCAAGTTATCTAACTGTGGATTTGGTGTGGCTTTGTTTATTCTTACTGTCCTGTACAGTTTTTGAAGGCAGTAACTGAGAGATAGAGACCTAACATCCACTGCAGAATTTATTATGCCATGTTACATACCTTAATAAAAAACAGCCTGCTCCTAGAATCCATTTAAAGGCCAAGAATGGACCCTGAACTGCTGAGAACCTGATTCGTCAAATTTCTCTTGGAGCTATGCTCCCAAGCAAGGGTCTTGTTCATTTCTTATTTAAGCAGTATATACAGCATGGAATGGGGATGTTTCTTATCTGAGAAAAGTTTTGCCCTTTGAGCCCTAGACCTAGAATAACACAAACACATACCCACACCCACAATCAGGTAAGTGTTGTTTGTAGTACTTTGATATATAAAGCCATGCATACACACATTTATTTATTATTTTGGGTAGAGGGCAAGGAAGGGTCATGAGGGATTAGAGTCTTATGCCCAGGTCACTAGAGGAATACATGGCTCAGTGAACTTGTTTACATTACTAACAAGCTATAAGATTAACCTTTGGGTTGCAAGATTAGATAAAAGTCATCTGTCCAGAGTATGTCCGTATTGTAAAAGTCATTACCACAGTCCACCATTGTTGATCTGGCAGTTCCCAAAGATGTAAGTTTGCAAAGCACAATTTTTGAGTTTTGATATATTATTTACTGTACACAGTTCTGTGAGGTTGATA
>NW_008340915.1:1263242-1266973 GCF_000622305.1 Nannospalax galili | reverse complement strand
CCTGGACCCTGGACCCCAGACTCAGTTGATTTACAATGTGTCCTGTAGGCCTGTTTGCACATACCAGATAACCGATAAGGAACAAAGAGAAGGAAGTTGCACCAGGCTTACACCAGATCTAGCCTTCCTGGAAAAGATGTTTAACCGAAACTATAGCTTTTAGAAGATGTTTGATCAAAGTGTCTGCTGAGGAATGCTTTTTGTGTAATGACTATGTGGGCCTATATAATCTGTATCTGAAACTGAATGGGGGTCGATCGTTCTGACCAGACTTGCATGTCTTGGGAAGCCGGTCGACCCCAGCTAGCTGGAAAGTAAAGACTCTGCTTGATTTTTACATCTCCAATCCCGTGTATTTGTTACCTGGAGGGGACCCATCGAGTCACGGACCCTAACAGATAATAGTATCTCCACTTTACATTTGAAAAATAGAGACCCTGTAATATTAAATGACTTGGGCAAGATCACACAACAGGAAAGTGTAGAGCCGATGATCAAAGTCAAAAGTATAAGACTTTAAGCTCTTAATCTTTCTGCTATATTCTGCTGTCTATCCAAATAAGTGAACTTAAAAAAATTAACAATGAATTGCAACCTAGTATGTTTTAGTCATTATCAATATAAACTATCAGTTTATTAATCTGTTGTAACCCTCCTCTTATCCTGTGTCCTAGTTTGTCTGTCCATTGCTGTAACAAAACACTCTGACCAATACCAACTTGGGGAGGAAAGGGTTTATTCAATTTACATCTCTGGGTCACAGTTCATCAGGGAGCCCAAGGTCAGAACTCAGGGCAGGAACCTGGAGGCAGGAGTTGGAGCACAGGCCATGGAGGAACTCTGCTTACTGGCTTGCTCCCCTGGCCCCTGCTCAGCTTGCTCTCTTATGCAACACAGGCCCACCTGCCCAGGGTGGCACCACCCACAATGGGCTGGGCCCTCCCATATCATTCAGCAATCCAGAAGATGCCCCACAGACATAGCCACAGGCCAGTCCAATGAAGGCAGTTCCCCAGTTGAGGCTCCCCCAACCCAGGTGTGTCAAGTTGACACCAAAGCTATCCAGCACATCCTGTATCCCAGTTCTATTTTAGTAGCCATCTTGAATGTTACTTCTGGACCTTCAAAGGTTCTTGCTCAGAATGAGTTTATGCACATCAAGTTCTATCCCACGGGAAACAGATTCAAAAGATCCTAGTTTTGTTTTTTGGTTTTGTCCTTGTACCCTTCCTTTCCCCAAATCAAGTTTACATTTTTCCCTTCAAAGCCCACATTTACCATGAAAGGACTAATGTGCACTCAATGCTTTCAAAACCTCTTCATGTTTCGTTCCTCTTCTGTGGATTGATATCTTCGTTCTGTCTGCTACCATGGTCTTAACCTGAGGCTGGGCAAACTCTGTTCATAGAAATGAACAGCTTTTGACGGCCTCTTTTTCTGGTTTGGGGTGTTCTTTTGTCTGTAGGTTTCTTTAAAGTAATTTAATCTGCACCTTAGGGGTGCTTAGTTAACATTTTTGAAGTACCTTAATCAGGAATCTACACTCCAGGGGTAGTTAGTTAACATTTGAAAGACCCTAATCAAGATTCTATACTCCAGAGGCAACCAGTGCATCAGATACTGCTCTCAGTTTGCCCCTGTGGGTGCATTAATTAGAATAAAAAATGTAAGAAGTAATTTTTCACCAGTCAAAGGAGTGGTATTTAAGACTTGTAGTTGACCAAGAATTTCCACAGAGACATGGGCAATGAGGCTTTAGTAAGGTTAGGCATTCTAGCCCAAGAAGGAGCTTAATTTGCTCCTGGGCATACAGTCCTCTATGTTGAATGGATTTCTCAGGCCAGTGGAGCACAATTGTCTGTTACCCCAGGTGGGCCAAACCCAGCCCACTTCTGTCTTTTTCTTCACTCAGAGCTGACTGGACCCACACTCTGGCTACACTCACTGTTCCTATTTCTTGTCTTCAGCAGTGTTGCTCTCTATTTTCAGGCAGACTATTTCTTTTTCATTTCATGGATTATGTTTAATGTGTAATTAAGTTATAAGCAAATTGTATATCTCAAGAATGTGAATTATAATGTGTGACTTTGAAGCACATAAATTACTTTTAAGTGGTAACTTTTTTATTGGGAACATTGTCAGTGTTCTGAGGCAAGTTTCCATCTGTGGTGTAGAATTGCAGATAGATAATTTGTTTGATACTTTAGTGGTCTAATTAAACTTGGCAAGTTTTTCAAAGGCACCTTTTTAATTTTGAATTCTGATCTCTACTGATGGGCAGCTCATATGTTATATAGGGTAATATTTTTTAATAAGGCCTATAATTCAAGCTATGTAGATTGAAATTATATATTGTATATGAATGTTAAATAATTTATGTACCATGTATAATATAATGAATTATGTCTGTCAAGAGGTCCTGTAGTAAACACTACCATTGTATCATGACTTAATTGACACGTACAAAGAGAAATGATAGATGATAGGTATAATATGGCATATTCAGTATGAATTGGTGTTTCACCTAGGGCCTTATCTTCTGTGGGCTTGTGATATGTGCATATAAGCCATGATACAGGTTAATGGCCTTGTCTTACAAATATTTAGTGAAGAGAGCAGCCATAGTATAGTCTAGATTGTTTTCTGTACTCATTGGTGAAGTAGTTTTTTTTTAAAAAAATTATTGTTTATTTTTATTTTATGTGTATGTGTGTATTTCCTGCATGTATATAAGTGCACCCATGCCCTGCAGTGTCCGTTGAATCCTCTGGAACTGGAGTTACAGATGTTGTGCCCAGAGAACGGACTCCCAAGAATTAACCACGGAATCCAGAGGGCATGCAAGAACAAAGAGCCTTTATTCCGGCTTAAGCTCGGCTCTCAGACCTCACCACACAATGGATCTGTGCTGAGAGCCCTGATTACTGGGGGAGGAGGTCTTTTATAGGTTTTAGACCAAGGCAGGAGGGGAAAACAGAGTCACATCTTGATTGGTCCGAGGAACCCGCGTGCGCCAACACACTTTTGAATTGATTGGTTACAAGGGATGCAGTCCTGGGGGTTTCTCATTGGTGCGTGCTACCCTCAGAGCTATGGAATGTGCTGACTGTTATCTGTGAGGCCAGAAGTCTCTGTTCTTACCTTATAAGGCTGCTATATGCCTGGGCTTGCTTGATCTATAGCCTCCTGGGGTGGGGGTAGTAGGTGGAGATTAGGACATGCCTGGACAGGTCCAGGCTTGCCTGAAACAACTAGTCAAAATGGGGTCAGTGCAGTTTGTCCTCTCAGCCTAGCAATCAAGCGGTTTACAGAAGCGAGAAAGAGCCATTATTCCTAAAGAGGGGCAGGGGTCTCAGGAGTTCAGGGCAAGGGGCCATGGAGGAGGGTTTCACAACAGACAGTTGTTAGCTGCCATGTGGGTGCTGGGATTTGAACCCAAGTCCTCTGTAAGAACAGCCAGCATTCTTATCTGCTGAGCCATCTGTCCAACCCAAAGAAACGTACAGACAGTGTAACACCCCATGTACCAGAAAAGAGGTCTCCAAAGTTTTGTTTATAGAAGTATTTTACTGCATGCATGAAATGATTATTCCTTTTCTTCAACTACTATTTTTTAAGTTTATATATATATTTATTATTATTTAAAAAATTTTTAATAACTACATGATTAGAAGAAGCTTTTCATTACAGCTTTAACATATTCAGTAACACACTCCAGAGCAAGAGTACAT
>NW_008340915.1:1260515-1262870 GCF_000622305.1 Nannospalax galili | reverse complement strand
TTGGTGTGTGTGTGTGTGTGTGTGTGTGTGTGTGTGTGTGTGTATCACACAGAATATCCCAAACCATCTTATTCAACTATACACCTGCTTCCCATATGGCACCCTCCCATAGCCTCCCTCCCCCTGCTAGAGCCCTTATACTCTGATATCCCTGCTACTGTCTGCTGTGTTGTCAGTACCTCCAGCCATTCCCCACTGCTTGCCCTTATGGTGAATCTAGTCAGCCTTTCTAGAGGTCTTTGTTTTAGGAGGGTCAGCTTTTCCTCATCTAGTAGCAATCAGTTGTCAATATTCTGCTGTTCATTTTCCCAGTTCTATGCTGGGATACTATCTGGGAGTCCCTTTTACCACCCTGGCCAACAACTCAAAAGAAGGTATTTCCTATCTGGCATTGTTGCTTGTTATGTAGCCTTTAGCTATGCATATGACCTCTTAATAAATTATATTGGCCCCTTCAATCTTTGGTTATACTTTCCTTTTGGGTTTTTAAGGCCATACAGTTGGCCCAGATAAACCAATTTATTTTTATTCTTAAGGTCATTTGAGGATCTGTTCCTCAGGGGTCACATGGGCTTGGGAGGAGCCCTTGGCTCCTTTATTTTACCAGTTCCGCCTATGTGAAGATAAGTCAGAGGTCCTGCTCTACTATGGTTGGCTTTACTTGGAAGCATGGAGGAAATGATTCCTCTGTGTTGACCCTCCTCTTTGTAGACTGGACACTGGTTCAAGTCCATCTGGTGGGGTCTCCTCGGCCTCCTTGATCAAGAGTACAGGATACTCAACACAATTACATGACATTTTGAGAGATCCTCATAGTCCCCTGGAATTAGTGGACCTAGGAGGGCAAGGAGCAAAAACTGTCCTTTATGTCCCTCTGACCAAATTAGTATAGGCCTCAAAGTATGTCTGTTAAACATCCAAGAAGGTAAGTTCCACCAGTCTGGTACTTTTAATTACTGTGTGTCATGTAGATAAATCTTTGGCAAAGACCAATCGTTCTCAGATAAATGTTACCTAGACGTATATTTCTTGATCTGCTATGTATAATTTGTCAGTAGGTTGTAGGAGTAATATGGTTCCCTCTGGTTTTCAAACCTAGCTAGGCATTGTTTATCTCTCACAGTGTCTCACCCCTCCGTCATGGTTTTTCCACTTAAGGTGTCCCCATTTCCACCCCCCTTTCTCCCTTAATAATACCCTTCTCCTATGGTCCTACCTGTCTTGAGCTCCTTCTTTCCCTTTATACCCTGGGTTCCTTGTAGACCCTTCCCTCTCTGCTCCCTTAAACTAACCCAGTTTTTATCCATAGCTCCCTTATTAACACCTGTTTGCTACTGTTCTTCTCTTGCAGGTTCTTTCTTTTTCATTACCTCCCTGTTTCCTTTCCATTATCCTGGTTCCTGTAGTTATGTCTGGGTACATACTCACTTCTCAGAGTTTGGTTCTAGAACCCACATATGAGGGAAAACATATGTCGATTTTTTTTCTGAGTCTGTGTTACTTCACCTAGTATAACAGTTTCTAGTTCCATCCATTTACCTTCAAATTTCATGATTTCATCTTTCTTTACTGCTGAGTAAAACTCCATTGTGTAAATGAACCACATTTTCATTATCCAATCGTCAATTGAGGGACACTTAGGTTGCTTCCATCTCTTAGCTATTGTGAAAAGAACAGCAACAAACATGGATGTACAAGTGTCTCTGCAATAGGATGAGTTCTTTGGGTATATGCCAAGGAGTGGTATAACTGGGTCAAATGGTAGGTTCATTTGTAGTTTTTTAAGAGTTCTCCACACTGCTTTCCATAAGGGTTGCACAAGTTTGCAGCCCTACCAGCAATGGATGAATGTTCCCCTTTCCCCTTATCATCTCCAACATTTGTTATCATTTGTTCTCTTTATCTTAGCCAGTCTGACTGGGGTAAGGTGAAATCTTAAAGTGGTTTTAATTTGCATTTCCCCAGTTATTAGTGATGTTGAACATCTTTTAAGATGTTTCATAGTCATCTTAACTTCTTCTGAGAACTCTGTTTAGCTCCTTAGCCCATTTTTTAATTGGGTTACTTCCTGTCTTGATTCTGTTTTTTGAGTTCGTTATATGTTCTGGATATTAAGCCTCTTGTCAGATGTGTCGATGGTGAAGATTTTCTTCCATTCTGTGGGTTTTCTGTTTGCTTCCCTGCTTGCCTCCTTTGATGTACAGAAGCTTTTTAGTTTAATGAGGTCCGATTTGTTAATTCTTGCCCTTGTTTCCTGAGCAATTGATGTCCGTTTTAGAAAATCCTTTCCTACGCCTATATCTTGTAGGTTTTTCCCAAAGTTTTCTTCTAATAGTTTCAGAGTTTCCAGCTTTA
>NW_008340915.1:1260094-1260500 GCF_000622305.1 Nannospalax galili | reverse complement strand
TTGAGGTCTTTGATCTATTTGGAATTGACTTTTGTGCAGGGTGAAAGATAGTGGTTTAGTTTTATTCTTCTATAGGTGGAGATCCAATTTTGCCAGCACCGTTTGCTGAACATGCTGTCTTTCCTTGAGTGAATATTCTTGGCCCCTTTGTCAAATATCAGGTGCCTGAAATTGCATTTACTCATATTTAGGTCTTCAATTTTGTTCCATTGATCTATGGGTCTGTTTTTATGCTGGTACCATGTTGTTTTTATGACAGTAGCTCTGTAATATAGCTTAAAGTCTGGTATAGTAATCCCCTAAGCATTGCTCTTAGTGCTCATGGTTGCCTTGACTACCTGAGGTCTTTTGTGCTTCCATATGACTCTTAGGATGTTTTTCCCCAACTCTGTGAATAACGTTATGG
>NW_008340915.1:1259828-1259984 GCF_000622305.1 Nannospalax galili | reverse complement strand
TGATGTCTTACTCAGTCTCTTTCTTTAAAGATTTAAAATTTTCATTGTAGAGCTCTTGAATATGTTTGATCAGGTTTATTCTGAGATTTTTTTTTTTTCAGGCAGCTATTGTGAAGGAGAGGGTTTCCATGGGCTCTTTTTCTGTTTGCTTTTTTT
>NW_008340915.1:1232946-1259333 GCF_000622305.1 Nannospalax galili | reverse complement strand
CCTTTACTGGCTGGGTTATCTCACCCCCCCGTCACATTTTTTTTTTTTCTTTCTTTCTTTTTTTTTTTTCGGTCTTTTTGAAGCAGGGTCTCACTGTAGCCCCAGCTTTCCTGGAACTCACTATGTAGACCAACCTGGCCTTGAACTCACAGAGATCCACCTGCCTCTGCCTCCCAAGTGCTGGGACTACAGGTGTGTGCCACCACAACCGGCTAATTTATTGTCACTTTTTAAGATCTTTAGAACAAAAGAAAAATCAAATGTAGGAATTACAGAAGACAGTAAAAATTTTCCAATGTTAACATGTCTAATATCTATGCACTAAGTATATCTTACAGCAGTCTAGGTGTTCGGGAATGATCTGGACTTAAGTAGTATGGGAAATGGGCCCTTTTTTGTTCTAATTGTTGTGTGAAGCCTTACTGAATTTCAGTTTAATTATTTTTGTACAGCTTCATTTTTTCCTGTAAAGCTCCAATAATACTCTCTGGCCTCGTAGGGCTTTTGTGAATATTAGACTAGTCATGGTTGATTATATTATCCTTTCAAATTGCCTTTTAATTTTCAGCTGATATAAGTGAAACTGATGATATAAATTAATTAATTTTGGATCTCTTCAGTGTTTATCCTCTAGGAGATTTCAGGAGATAAACAGGAAGGCAAGGTTCTAAATGACATGCCATTGGGTCTGTGGCATTTTATTATTCTTTCCTTGCTTTTTTGCTTCTAATGTGCTATCTTTTACTGTGCACATAAGTAGCTACATGTATGCTATCTCAGGCCTGATTGATTTAAACTGCATTGACCTCATCACCAGTCACACTGCTGGTAGGTAGCTGTGATGTGTAGGTGACTCTTTGAATGTGTTCTGTTTGTGACTTGTGCACTTTTCACAAAGTGCATTTTATGCCAGGTAAATTTCTGTGAGTTTTTTCTTGCCTGAAGCCCTGCTTATGGTCTAGCTTTATTTCCTCCTGTACTGTGTGAGCTTAGGTGGCTCCCTGAGTATCAGGTACTTTCCCCACCTTGTTGTGGGGTTGGATTTGCTGTGTAGAATACTTCTGTGGAAGGTTTCTTCTGTCTGCCACTGTTTCTTGTTATGTAGTCAAGCTATACTCACAGACTTACGTGGAGATATTGTATGTGTAATTTTTCAGTAGGTTTTTGGACTAACACAGTTCACTCTGATTTTTTTATACTAGCTAGGCACTATATCTCCTCGTTCTCACCTTGTCTTATTCTCCCTGTCTTATTCTCCCTCCTGCCCTCCCCATTTAAAGTCTCTCCATTTCTTCCTTGATAATTTCCAAGTTGTTGGCCTGGGTATCCAAGAGACTCCCAGAATTACACAGGATATTGTCACAGTCCTTGATTGCCTCCCAGAACTTGATGGTAAGACCCTATTGCTGAAGACAGGACATACTTTAGACACAGGATTTAGAGAAATGGAGCTGGAACTCACTTGGAAATCACCTCCCATGAAGGCTAGCTCTCATAGCTTTGGAGAGCACTACAGAAGCTGCTAATGGAGATGTCAATCTATGGTCCAACCCCAGCTTCAAGGCCTAAAATCACATCAATGACCAGCACAGCAAATGATATTCGTGCACAGGGGCACTTTTATTTGGGGATAATCACAGCTACCTAGTTGGACTCAGAGCTCACTCAAAGCTCACTCATTGGGACGAAACTCATGTCTGGTACTGTAAACTTAGCCAAATACAGATAGCCAGAGAGGTCATATTGTTAGGGTCTGTGACTCGGTGGGTCTCTTCTGGAGAACAAATGCACGAGTATGGAGATGCAACAATCAAGCAGAGTTTTATTAAACTAGCTAGCTGGGGCTGACCATCCTTCCAAGACACGCAGGTCTGGTTAGAGCGATTGACCCTGAGGCAATTTCAGGTAAAGATTATATAGGCTCCCACAACCGTTACACAAAAGCCCGCATTTATACAACCAATAGTTTCAAAGCAAGCATTTCACAAACCGATAACTTCAAGAAAAATGTTACAACTCCCTTCAGGTGTCCCAATCGGGGAGGGATGGGTGGTATGTGCCTGGCACAGCCCTTCCTTGTTATCTTGTGTAAGCAGACATGCCTACAGACATGACACAATGGGAGGAAACTCATCTGGTACTGTAAACCTAGCCAAATACACATGGCTGGAGAGGTCATAGATCTTAGAGAAAACCCCAAGGCTCTCATATCCCTAGACAAATGTAATTTCTTACTATATGCAAACTATGGATCCTAAAATTTAAAGACAAGTATCCCAGTTACCACCCATCAAAGTAGCTTCTTTTTCAACAGACAGAAATTATATTAGAGTTACACTGCTGGTCAAACACAGAGATTTTCTGTGAATTGCCCAAGTCTAAGTGGCACATCTAGGATGCAACCTCTTTACCTAAGGCTCATGGAACATAGAACAAGGGATGAAGAGAACACTAATGCATCTTTCAATTCTCATCAATGAAACTCCCTCATACAGCCAGAGGGTCAGGAATGCAAAAGGCCACAAATGGCCAAAACACAGAGAATAAATGTCTGCAGAATGTGGGATTTTGGTCAGGACTCCTATATTAAAATTCACCCACCCAGGGCTCAGGGACCATTGTGGAAGAGGGCATGGAAAGATGGTAAGAACCAGGAGGTGCATGACCATACAGAAATAGTCCACAGGCCTCTGGGACCTTCTCATACAATCCTATAGCAATGGTATCAGCATGCATAAGACCCATGCAGACTTAAACAGACACAAACCCAACACAGAACTGTGGAAATGAACAGCAGGCCCCAATCTTAGCCAAAGAACTAGTAGCATCTAATTACTGCTCAGTGAGGAAGAGCTAATCTTCTTAAAAGGAAGGGCACTGTATAGATTGACTAGATGCCAGTGGATGAACTTGCACTGAGGGACATCTGGGAATATAACATGATAGGCCTTAACACAAATGACAGAATGTATGAACTCCAGTTGGGGGTGCTATGGGAGGGTGCCAAAGGAGAAGGGGGTATAAAGATAATTTTTCTGTATGAAATACACAAAAATTCATAAAAAATTAAAAATGAAGAATACTTCTGTGACCTGAAGTAGCTAGCTTCTTCATGTATAAAACAAAAATAGGACTGAAATATATATTCTGGGAATACATTTTGAAATATTGATGATGGTTTAAAAATTTTCCTTCAGATTTTCACCTCTAGAGACTAGGCCTTCTTGATTCTATTTCCAGTTTCATTAGTATTAACATATGCTTATTAAGTACCACATCATTATATGCTCTCTACTGTAAGGAAAACTGTATGAATATGATCTCTCTGAGTTTCTGAGAGCCTGCTAAGTCTAATAAGGCATTATAGATAAGTAGATCATTTATTTGTAAGAATGAACTTGTGTAAGTATTTTTATCTTGCATGCAATTAAAATGTCGTTGGTTCATACTTAAGTGTTTATTTTTATTATGTTAAAATATACATATCATTAATCACTTGAAGTGTACAGATCAGTTGTATTCAGTACATTCATAGTGTGAGCAGCCAATATCCCTGTCTATCTGTATAACTTTTCATTTTGTAAACCTCAAATTTTTACTCATTAAACAATAATTCCCCCTTCTCTTCCTTCCCTTATCCCATGGCAACCATACGTCTAACTCCCTGTTTCTAAGAATTTGGCCACTCTAAGTGCCTTAATTATAGGTGGAATGATACAGCATTTATCTTTTATGATTGTCTTATTTCACTTAACACAATGTATTCAAGTTTCATCCATATTGGAGTTTGTCAGACTTTCCTGGTTTTAAAAATGGTGTGCTAAGGGTCTGGAGAGATGGCTTAGTGGTTAAGAGCACTGACTGCGCTTTCAGAGGACCCAGGTTTGATTCTTAGCACATGGCAGTTAACAACCATCTGTGACTCCAGTTCCAGGGGATCCAATGCCCTTTTCTGGCCTCTGTGGCCATTGCACGACATGGGTGCAGCTACCTACATGCAAGCAGTACGTGAATACACAATATAAAAATAATAAATAAAAATACTTTGGGACTGGAGAGATGACTCAGCAGTTGAGAACCTCGTTGCTCTTGCAGAGGACCTAGGTTTGATTTCCAATACTCACATGGTAGCTGATACCATCTGTAACTCCAGTTCCAGGGGATCTGACACTGTCTTCTTACCTCCACGGGCATTGCATGACATGAGTGTACTCACACAAACATGTAGGCAATACACTTTTACAAATAAATAAAACTGTCATTAAAATATTAAATTTTTTTTACATGATGTGACATGCCACTCTTGCATGCATAGACTGCATTTTGCTTATCTAATCATGTGTTGATGAGCACTTGAATTCCTTCCACATTTTGGTGATTATCAATAATGCTGCTATTATAATACTGAATACCTTGAGTAATGAACAATTATGGGTATAAATATATGTATTTGAGAAACATTATTCATAATAGATACCAGTTTGTATCTTTCTTGTTGTCTTTGTATGACTTTAATATCAAAGTAATGCTAACTTCATAGAATGAGTTAAGAATCTTTTCTTGTGCTCTAAGTTTTTGGAAAAGTTTGGGGATTGTTTCAGGTTCTTTAAATGTTTGTTAGAATCCACCATGAACTCATCAGGTTCCAGACTCCTTTGTCAGATTTTTCCTTCTTTTATAAAATATATGTGAGTGTTCTGCCTACATGTATCCAAGTATACTTGTGTGTGCAATGCCCATGGAAACCAGAAAAGGGCATCCAGTTCCCTGGAACTGGAGTTACTGAAGATTGCCACCTACCATGTGGGTGCTGGGAACTGAACCCTGTCCTCTGTAAGAGCAGCCAGTGCCCTCAATTGCAGAGCTGTCTCTGTAGCTTCTGTCAGAAGGTTTTCTATGCTGATTCGATCTTACTAGCTTTAGGTCTTATTTGGATTTTCTCTTTCTTCATGATTTGGTATGATTTTATGTTTCTAGGAATTTATTTTCATTTCATCTAGGTTATAAACCTTGCTACTAATATATGGCTTTTAAAATTTAAAATATTTATTGTTTTGAAAATTTTATACATGAGGGGCTGGAGAAATGGCTTAGTGGTTAAGAACACTGGTTCTTGCAGAAGACCCGGGTTCGA
Source organism: Nannospalax galili (assembly GCF_000622305.1). Taxonomy (NCBI): domain Eukaryota; kingdom Metazoa; phylum Chordata; class Mammalia; order Rodentia; family Spalacidae; genus Nannospalax; species Nannospalax galili. Next base: position 1,254,199 of record NW_008340915.1, on the reverse strand, counting down.
ATCCCACACCCACATGGCAGCTAACAACTGTCCGTTAAGTCCAGTCCCAGGGGATCTGATGGCCTCTTCTGACCTCCATGGGCATTGCACAACATGGGTACACTTACCTACATGCAGGCAATACATGCATACTCATAAAATAAAAATAACAAATAAAATTAAAAAAAGAAAATTTTATACATGAGTATTGTATTTACATCATTTCCATCTATCTCTTTCTCCTTCTAACGCCTCCCAACTCCTCCCACCTTACTGATCTCTTCTCTAATTATTATTGCTGTGTGTGTGTGTGTGTGTGTGTGTGTGTGTGTCTAATATGAACAACCTACTGAGTCTATTTAGTGGTGCTAATATGCACAGGTTTTTGGGCTGACCACTTGGGATTAGATGACCTATCAGGGAGCTTATCCCTGGAGAAAGCTGATTCTTCCTCTCTTAGCAGCCATTAATAAGTTCCTATAGCTCTTCATCTAGAGGTGTGACCTTGTGAAATGTCCCCCACCCACGTTGGCATGTAAGCTGGTTGTCATTATATAGGTCTTGTTTAGGCATCCATATTGCTGAGATTTCATGGATGTAGTTTCTCTGTCATGTCTGGAAGACATTGTCTAGCAGCAGGTGTCCTGGTCCTCTGGATATGGGCTATTGCCATTGTTCTTGGTTGCCTTTCAGAACCTGTAGGCAAGACCCTGTTGCTGAAGACAGCACACACATTGGGCATAGGACTTGGAGGAATTGAGCTGGACTGAACTGAAACCCTTCTCTCTGAGGACCAGGTCTCATGCTATTGGAATGTCACATGCAAGCTGTCAAGGGAGAAAAGCAATCAGTAGTCTTATCCATCTGTAAAGCCTAAACCCTATAAACCCAAAAATGACTGGCCCTGCAAGATATTCTTAATGGTGTAATTGTGTCTCTTTTATCTTGGGCCTTACCAGCAGTTCTCTAATTGGACTTAAGGCCTGCTCAATAGGAGAGAATCCATGCTTAGTACTGTAAACCTAGTCAAATACTCATGGCTGAAAAGGTTATAGACCCTAGAGGAGAACCTACCACTATTTCCCCTAACAGTACAATTTATAACTATGTTCTAAAAGCTTATCCTTAAACTCACAGGTAAGTGTAGGTCTCACCCCTCATCAAGCTTCTTTTTGCAAGAGATGGGGATGATTACAGAGAGCCACAACTGGTTAAAATGCAGGCAATAGGTACTGGAGAGGTGGCTCAGCAGTTAAGAGAACTGGCTGCTCTGGAAGAGGACCTGGGTTTGATTCCCAGCACCAACATGGCAGCTAACAACCGTGTGTAACTCCAGTTCCAGGGGATCTGATGCCTTGTGACCTCCACGGGCACTGCATGACACAGGTGCACTTACGGACCTGCAGGCAACACTCGTACACATAAAATAGAAATAGTAAAATAGTGCAAAAATGTAGACAACAGGTGACCATGTGGTACCCAGCCTCAAGTGATACATCTAAAATGTAACCCCTACACCTAAGACTCAGGGAACATCATGGAGGAGGAGGCAGAAAAATTGTAAGAACCATATATGGCTTTAAACAACTTTTGTATGCATCCATATGAGTGTGTATGTGGGTGTGTGTACCTTGTGTGCATGTAGAGAAGCCAGAAAAGGGTGTTGAGTGTTCTCTTCTATCACTCTTCTCCCATTCTTTTGAAGCAGGGTCTCTCCCTGAGCCTGGGGTTCCTACTAGGCTAGGCTGGAAGCCAGCAAGCCCCAGTGGTTCTTGTGTCACCACCTTCCTAGGAGTTGGGCTCATAAGTATCTGTGGGGCTATCCAGTTTGTTAGGTGGTTTCTGGGATCTAAACTCCAGTCCTCATGATTGTGGAGCAAATGGTCTTAATTGATGAGCCATCTCTACATACCATAGATGACTTTTATTATGTTTATTTAGTTGTCTTTTGTTCTTAGTTTGTTGGCTGATTTTGTCACAGAAGAGTATTAAAATCTTTTGGTTGGTTTTCTTTGCATCAGCAGATAATTATATGGTCCGTTCCCATTTTTTGATACTCATTATTGCATTTGGTCATGGTGCGTACTCTTGTAGGTATGCTCCAAGATTCAGTTTGTTCATTATTTTGTTGGCTTAATATACTAAGGCCCCCATTTCCTTATTTTATGTCTGGTTGTTGTGTTCATTAATGACAGTAGGGTATTGAAATCGCCCTTATTGTAGAACTGCCTGTTTCTCCTAGCATTTCTGTCACCTTATGCTTCTTATTTCACCAGTGTTATACCTTTCTGTACTGAACTCTTTTTAATTTTAATTTTTATTTTATGTGTATGAGTGTATTGCCTGCATGTATGTGAGTGCACCCATGTCGTGCAATGCCGCAGAGGTCAGAAGGGGGCTTCGGATTCCCCTGGAACTAGAGTTAAGGATGGTTTGTAGCCGCCATGTGGTGCTGGGAATCGAACCCAGGTCCTCTGCAAGAGCAGTCAGTGCTCTTAACCACTGAGCCATCTCTCCAGCCTCTAAGCTTTTAACAATATGTGATGTCTTTGTGCCTTGAAATGCTTTTTGATTTGAAGTCTGTTTTGTCTTATGTGTTAGCATATCTACTCATGCTCCATTTTTGTTATTGTTTCTGTGGAATGTCTTTTCATGTTTTTTTACATTCAGTCCATCCTAATTTATTTTTTTATTTTATTTTATGTGTATGAGTGTATTGCCTGCATGTAGGTAAGTGCGCCCATGTCATGCAATGCCCATGGAAGTCAGAAGAGGCTGTCGGATCCCCTGGGACACTAGTTACGGACAGTTGTTAGCTGCCATGTGCTTTTTTTTGTTTGTTTGTTTTTTGTTTTTTTTTTGAGACAGGGTCTCCTTGTAACCCCAGCTGGCCTGGAACTTATTATGTAGACTAAACTGTCCTTGAATTCACAGAGATCCACCTTTCTCTCTTTGTCTCCTGAGTGCTGGGATTAAAGGTATGTGCCACCATACGCAGCCTTACATCATAATTTTTTTAAGAATTCATTCTCCAACCTCTATGGTTTTCTTTTTTTTTATTGTCTTTTTGAGGCAGGGTCTCCCTGTAGCTCTAGCTGTCCTGGAACTCACTATGTAGACCAGGCTGGCCTTGAACTCATAGAGATCTGCCTGCCTCTGCCTCCAGAGTGCTGGGATTAATGCACCACCACGCCTGGCCTCCAACCTCTGTGTTTTGATTGGAGATTTTAACCCATTTACATTTAAAGTAATTGCTGATAAGAAAAGACTTTGTTTTTTTTTGTTTTATTTTATGTGTATGAGCATTTTGCCTACATGTATGTAGGTGCACCATGTCCTGCTGTGCCTGCAGAGTTCAGAAGAGTGCATTGAATTGCCCTGGAACTTAAGTTATTGATGGTTGTTAGCCTCCAAGAGGGTGCTGGGAATTGAACCTGTGTCCTCTGCAAGAGCAGCCAGTGCTTTAACTGCTGAACCATCTCTTCAGTCCTGACTTTTGTCATTTTGAAACTTAAAAAGTATATGGTGGCGTACACCTGTAGTCCCAGCACTTGAGAGGCAGAGGCAGGCGTATCTCTGTGAGTTCAAGGCCAGCGTGGTTTACATAGTGAGTTCCAGGACAGCTGGGACTACAGGGAGACCCTCCTTCTAAAAGACACACACACACACACACACACACACACACACACACACACACACACACAAGTATTTGTTTGTTTGTTTATTCTGCATGTGTGATGGCTTAAACCTGCCATGGCAGGTATGTGGACATTAGGGGACAACTTGTGGGACGCTCTGAGGATTCGACTCACATTGTCAGGCTTGATGTCAAGCACCTTTGTCATTTTTGTATTTGTTTTCTATATGTTTAATAGGTCTTTTTTTTTTGTTACTCATATCCTAGATTAATCTCTATTGTGTTTCGTTTACTGTTTATGTAATGAAACATTTAAATTCTCTTTTCTGTAGCTATTTTCTTTGAAGTTACCTCAGGGTTATTAAGACCTCTAATTATAACATTCTAACTGAATTTATATCAGTTTAAATACAATAACATACCAAATTCTGCTCATTTAACAATTATTTCCATTCGTTGTTGATGCTATAAATTACATCTTTATATGTTGTCTGTCCCAAATAGTAAACTAATAATTCTTTTTTTTTTTTTTTTTAGCTAGTTTTAAAAAACCAGAGGGAACCATATTAGTCCAACAACCTACTGACAAATTATACATACAACTAGTTCAAGGAACAAAATATATGTCTAGTCAAGGTTTATCTGAGAACATTTGGTTTTTGCCCAGGCTTTATCTACATGGCACATGGTAATTAAAAGAACTAGACTAACCTTCTTGGATGTTTAACAGCCATACTTTGAGGCTTATACTAATCTGGTCAGGGGGACTTAAAGGAAAGTTTTTGCTTCTTGCCCTCCGAGGTCGACTAAGTTCCAGGGGACTATGGAGTATCTCTCAAAATGTCAAAATGTGGTGAGTCACCTGTCTTCTTGTTCAGGGAGGCCATGGAGATCCCACCAGATGAATGTGAACCAGTGTCCAGTCTACAAAGAGGAGGGTCAACACAGAGGAAACATTTCCTCCATGCTTCCTAGTGAAGCCAGCCATGGTTGAGCAGGACCTTTGATTTATCTTCACATAGATGGAACTGGTAAAAAAAAGGAGCCAGGGCTCCTTCCAAGCCCATTTGACCCCTGAGGAACAGATCCTCAAATGACCTTAAGAGTGAAAATAAATTGGTTTATTTGGGCCAACTGTATCATCTTAAACACCCAAAAGGAAAGTATAACCAAAGATTAAAGTGATTAATCAGTATATTTCTTTAAGAGTCCATGTGCGTGATGGGGCTGTATAGATGGCTCAGCAGTTAAGAACACTGGCTGTTCTTGCAGAAGACCCGGATTCGAATCCCAGCACCCACATGGCAGCTAATAACTGTCTGTAATTCCAGTTCCAGGGGATTCAACAGCCTCTTCTGTCCACTGCAGGCATTGTACAACACGGTTGCACTTACCTACATGCAGGCAATATGTACATACACTTAAAATTAAAAAAACGATATTAAGAGTCCATGTGTATATAGCTAAAGGCTACGTAACAAGAAACAATGCCAGTCAGGAGATACCTTCCTTTGAGTTGTTGGCCAAGGTGGCCCAAGAACAGCAGACCCCAATCTTATCTAAAGGAATATTGACAACTGATTGCTGCTAGATGAGGAAGTGCTGATCTTCCTAAAACAAGGAACTCTTGGTAGGCTGAGTAGATTCAGTGGATGGACTAGCACTGGGTAACAGCGAGGGACATTGATAACATGCTGGACAGTAACAGGGATAACAAAGTATATGGGCTCTCGGGGTGGGATGGGGTGAGGGGAATCTATGGGAGGGTGCCATTTGGGATTCGGGTGTAAAGATAAGATTGTTTGGGATGTTCTGTATGAAATACACACACACACAATCAATAAAAAATAAAAATTAATTAAAAAAGATGAATAATATTGTTTGGGATGTTCTGTATGAAATACACCAAAAAATAAATTAAAAAATTTCCTGGGGGTGGGGGGACATAAACTAATAACTCTTTTAAATGTGTTAATCTCTGAAATTATCAAATTTGCAGTTAAGTTACAACATTGCTAGATTTCATACTAACTGTGTTTTAAGAATGTTTTAGTTTCTTGAATCATGTAGAAAACAAAATTCAGTTATAAATGGAGACTGTTGACTTTTCTAATTACCCAGGTGTTCATCTTCACTGAGACCTTTCTTTCTACATACAGCCTGTAGTTACTATCTGTTCTCCTTTTATTGTGTCCTTTATAGCTCCCTTGAGTATTTCTTATGGGTAAGGTCTAGCAGTAATGAACTGTCTTTTTGTTTATTTAGGAATGTCTTGAAGGACTGTTTGAAGGCTCTTTAGGTTTCTTAGTTTTCTGAGACTTTATCACATCTCATAATATTAGTATCATAAATGTATCATTAATGTTAGTGAGATTTAGGTCAAGGTGGTCTGTGTAAAACTGAAGATTTGTGTCTTTTGTAGATGATTGCTTCTACCTCTTACTACTAACCAATGAGTATGATTTGAATACATGAATACTGTTTTATGAATCTTGCATATTACTGTGTAAATTAACAGAAAAATTCTCTGATTCCTTTAGGGGGAGTAACCAAACTGATTTTTTTTTTAATTTTCAAAAAATTTATTATTTTATGTGTATGAGTATATTGCCTTCATGTATGTGAGTGCATTGCCACAGCAATCAGAAGAGAGTGTTGGATTCCCCTGGAACTGGAGTTAAGGACAGTTCATAGCCACCATGTGGGTGCTGGGAATCGAACCCAGGTTCTCTGCAAGAGCAGTCAGTACTCTTAACCTCTGAGCCATCTCTCCAGCCCCAACAGTGAATTCTTTTATAAGTCTGCTGTACTTTTGAATTTAATAGTGGAAACTGGATCTGTTACTGTTACTGTTTCTTCTTTGGCAGTGAGGGAGAACAACCTGCAGGAAATCAAGGAGGACTTGGAATTGGATCCAGAGGAGAACAGCACCCTTTTTATGGGTATCCTTATCAAGGGGCTGGCCAAACTGAAGAAGGTCCCAGAGACAGTTAAGGCCATCAAAGAACGCTTGGAGCAGGAGCTAAAGCAGATTGTGAAACGGTCAACGACCCAGGTGGCAGACAGTGGCTATCAGAGGGGAGAGAACCTCACTGTGGAGAATCAGCCAAGGTAAATGGGGTATAGTTTTGTTTTGTTATCTCTATTTATTGTACATTTTCTAGGGTGGAGAGTAAATAACTTTGGTGTTGGTAGTCTTTTCTTTAACATGGTTTACTATATTCCATAGAGACTCAAGCCAGACATTATTCTGTTTTGTGTTGATGCTGTTGTGAAATTTAAATATATTGTCCATATTCACATACAATGAATGAGAGATATAGATACATCCATAATGAAGATTTATGTTCTGATGTATTGAGTGAATAAATGACAAAGGAGAATGTGGCAGTTGTTGAACATGCGTTGGTTACCAAGCAGTTGTTAAATAATTTATGTGTATTACCTCATTTAGATCTTACTACTGCTCTGTGAGATACTACATCTTATAGTAGGAGATTTGAGATGCAGACACAGGTATTTGCTGAAGCTTGTGCAACAGGAGGCTGGTCTTGGAATTGAATACAAGCCCATTTGATTCTGAACTCTGAGGTCTTCTCTCATGCTTTCTTCTTTATGCTGGTGATATTTGCTAATAGGTAAATATCAGAAATTCCTAAATTTACTCAAAACAATAGCTAGGATTTGAATTTCAAAATTTTTGTTTCATAAGGAGAAAATGGAAATTGTATTCAGATATCCTAAGCCTGTGAATATTATACATTGGGAGAACATGTTTGTCAAATCAGATGTTAGGGAACAGTAGTCCAATATTGTTTGACAGTATTTGAAATTGGTATTTCCCTGAAAATCAGATTCACTGTAAAGGGGTTTATCTCACCGTCACCTGCTCCCCCCACAAACTCCCACCTACACAAGGCATGTACAGAGGCAGGAATTTGGCATGAAAAACAAAAGTTAATGGGCATTTCAGTTTTATTAGAGAATAGAAGGCAAGTGGATGTAGTGGAGGTGAGGCCTAAGAATCTGGAGTTAGAGGGCAGCCTCGGCTACATGGGGAGACCCCTGTCTCAAGAAAAAAAGAATCACATGAGTATCAAAGAGAAAAAGGTAGTTTTCTCATTTACTCAGATGGATGTGCTCCTGGGAAATGTTAGCACATGAAGGGCTATAATCTTGTTAATGAGCTGTTAAGGAGACTCTACTGTTTTTACTTAATGCTTACACTTTAAAAAATACATTAAAAAGAATTAAGAAGAAAGAATAGTAACTCACATAGACTTTCTAAGATTTATTTTAATATTTTAGAAAAACTGACATATTCTTTTTATATTTTCAATTTTTTTTGTATATCTAAGTAAGACTAATTTTAATTGATGTGAAAGCCCTTCAGAAACAATTTTCGTGTGAGCTTCATTCAAAAATACTATGGCTGGTGAAAGAAAACAAAACAATAGCAACAAATAATATAAACATCTGCCTGGGTGTCTCCTGTTAGAACGAACCAAAGCAGGTGGTTGATGAGCATGGGTTTTAGAGCAGATCTGACAGTGTTTGAGCTTGATACTTCCCTTATAGGGCTGCCTTCTTTAGAAGAGGCTATCTGGTTATGTTGCTTAGCAAGTACATTGTACACATTCATCTCTATACCAATACATGTGTTTGTTACTGGTGCCTTCTTCAGTTTCCGTGTTTTTCATCACTCATGTCATGATCCAGAGAAGTTAGGGAATGGTTCAGAATTGAGCTTTTCTTTTTTCTTTGCTTGGTGCCTGGATTTCCACCCAGACCTTTTGACTTCTTGCTAATGAATACTCTAAAATTCTGCTTTGCTATTTGCCCTATTGCTGCAAGTCCCCAGAAAACTAGACTGAACTTTCATAGGGAAATAACATTACTATAATATATACTGGAAATAAAGCAAAAGGGCACAGATCAATAACTTTCCTGCAGATCTCATTATAGTGCCCTTAAAAACATTGTGCCTTTCACAGGATTTTGACTTCTTCTTCTTCCATTGCCTCAACTGCTTCCAGAATTCAGGAGTGAAAATTACATCAGTAGAAGTAGAAATTCAGCTTCTTGCCCCAGGAAATTAAAAATGATTCTCTGTGATGAATGAGTCAGCAGCAGGTTTTCTATTCTTTCCCCTCTTTAAGTTTGGGGGGGAGGTGGGCAGGAAATATTGGATGCTAAGGAAGTGAGCAAATTGTTCATCTCTGCTTTTTTTGTCTGTAGTATAATCCTAGTTTATAAAACCCCCAATCTAAAATACTTTGACCGGAACCCTTTATTATATGATAAAATATTACAGAGAAAACAAACACAGGATAAACCATGTCATTTGAAGATGAAAGATTAAATTATTAAACTAGGATTCTAAATGACTGACAGTTTTGAGCTGGCCTTTGGTAGCTAGTTTATGATAGCTATCAGATGCCTTAATACTTCTTTTTTTTAAAAAAATATTTTATTTAGTATTTTTATTTTATGTGTGTGAGTGTTATGCCTGTGTGTAAGTAAGTGCACCCATGTCATGCAATGCCTGTGGAGGACAAAAGAGGCTGTTGGATCCCCTGGAACTGGAGTTACGGACAGTTGTTAGCTGCCATGTGGGTGCTGGGATTCAAACCTGGGTCTTCTGCAAGAACAGTCAGTGTTCTTAACTGCTGACTCATCTCTCCAGCCCAGCCTTAATATTTCTTAAGAATTAATTCCCTTGAGGTAATCAGACATTCAAAAATGACTAGCATTGTTGCTTCTAGGGGATTGGAATTTGGGAAAGGATATTATCAAATGGTCCCTTAAGTGTGTTTATACATGCTTATGTGCATACACATACATGCGTGTGTGCATCAGACTTTACTTAGATGCTAGTGACATCTGTTTCAGAGAGAAGTAAAATCACAGTATTTGTTATTATTATTATCATAATTACTATTATTTTACCATTTTGAGAATGTTATGGCTATAGGTAGAAGAATTTGTTTTCCATAAGCATAATAGATGTATAGGTAAAAAGAACCATCCATTCCCAACTTGGATATTCTCTGGTCTACCTCCTAATGAACTATCTTATTCCAAAATATTAATATGTAAATGCTACATACACTGAGGCAAGATGCCAGTACTGTAAGTTTCCCTAAAAGTTTCATTGTTCACCATCTTGTTAAATATATTCTGGTTGTGATACATTGCAGGCCTGTTTCTTTTTGTCTTTATTCAAAGGGAATTAATGTTCTGTGTTATTTTGCTAGAAATGGAGAATGAACCATGCTAGTGAATTCTGTCTTGCTTTAATTTCTGCAGAGCCAGAATACTACCTTTGCCACTTAAAAAAATATCACTTTGGTAACCTACTTTTATTTTTCATCTCCCCTAACTGTCCATTAACTAGTCTTTGGAATATTCCATCTCTTCTGTGCTTTCATTATGTGTTGGTATCTATAAGCGTCTACACACTGTTAAAGGAAAATAGTCAATGCCTTTTATCCTGAACTTGTGTTAACATGAGAGTGATATGAGCCTCACTAATCTATCAGAACCACCTGCTACCCATTGTTTACTCTCAAGGGTTGCAGCTTCAACTTCAGATGGCAAACATGGCTTGCAGCCTCTGTAGTTAAGAACCAGTTTCTTCAATTCCTGCTGCCTTATTGTTGATTATTTCCCCAAATTCTAGCTTATGAGATTTTTGTATCATTTTTGTTCAAAGAAGTTGGAAGAAGTTCTGTAATCACAAATACTAAAAGCAAAAGGAAAAGACTGAAGGAAAAGATTTTCCCATAAGTGTGAAGTTTTGTCAAGAATAAGGAAGAGAACAGGATGTGGGACAGGAATGATTGGGGAGTGGGGTGTGACAAGCACTCTTTTTGAAAATAGTTCTGTCTATACATGAAGCCAACATGCATTGCAGGGAGTGATGCTAAAGGCCTGTTCCACTGTGGTGAACTGTTGTTCTAGAACAGGACAGAAAGAACTGAGGGAGCTGGAGCTGTTGGGGACCCCTGCTGTGAAGTAGAAGTCCCTTCACGTCCGGACAGCTCACGCAGCTCGGATTCATGTGCTGAGACTCCTTTCAGCAGAGTACCTGGCATCCTTCCTGACTCCTTTTGAAGTGCCCGCCACAAATGCTCTAATAAACATGGCCTTTGGCACTGAAAGATACCATGCTTTCCTGTGTGATTTTTCCATGCAGTCAGCAGTCTAGCAGCGTGGAAGAAATCCACTTCCATATGTAAATAGAATGTCTCACAGAATATCTATCAGCCAAAGCTTTTACCACTACCCCCATGGTATAAATATCCCAGTCTTTCTCTAAATATCAGAGAGCTGGGTCGCAGAGCTGCTGAATCACCGAGAGCAGAGACACTTAATAAAGCTGTAACACAGACTAAGCCGAGTCTTGAGTCTTGTGTCTTACTACCGGCGACCTAGCCTCTCCGGGGGGCAGCACTCCTCCGTTACCGACTTGCGGACATTCCTAGCTTTTGCCGTTCTTGTACTCTTCCCACGTGGTCCAATGGCCAGTGGACCTCGCTTCCTGAGGAAAGTACATGGGTAAATTAAGGGCAGGATTCGGCTGGACAACGCTCCAGCAGCAGAGGAACTTTCAGCACCGGAGCGGTGGACGCGCAGGACCCAAAGCGGCTGAAAAGCCCGTGGGACACCCGCCGCAGCTCCCAGAGAGGCGCAGCCAGAGCCAGACCCGCGCCGCAACTCGCCAGGTGTGGCGGGGACCTCGAGATACCCGCGCACCCCACGCCTGGGGCCCAGAGTGACCCCTGTATGGAGCCATGGCTGCCAGGGAGAACGTTCTCCCTTTTGAGGGAGACTATTTTGCAGTGTTAGAGACCACTAATATGAAGAAGGATAATTAATTGTCAGTTTTGAAAACAAAGAGAATTACATGTTTTGTAAGATGGTATTTTTAAGAAGAAAAACCATGGAAAACACTAGAACAAAATATACTTTAATGGTTAAAGTGGTAAGGCTATAGGTTCTGGTACCCTGTGAACTCATTTTACAGCTTGTATTAACGTGTCAAAAAATTGAAAAATAGAAATTAATTTAAATAACTATTTTAACCAGAAGAAATTAATAATGAAAATGCTTCTAGGGAGTATAAATTTTCCATAAAACTAAATTTAAATGTGGAAAATGTCATGTTTGTTTTTAGATCCATGAGACATTGTTCTTTACATATGCATCTATCTGTATATATTTGGTTGTTGACTGTCCCTAGAATGGAAGAGAAGAGGGAACTAAGTGTCTCACTTAGTCCCATGGCTTTGAATCTAGCATAGTGCCTACCAGGTTCGGAGTAAATATTTGTGAATGAAATAATTCTGCATAGACTGTATTTCAGCTATGGACCAGACACTGGACTGAAATGCCAAACAAATCAGACATAGCCTTGTCCTCATGGAGTTTAAAGGTGAATAAAGACATCCTCAGATCAATGTACTGCTCTGAATTGTAACATGATATATCAAGGGCGGGTGAAAGGTATAGCCACCACAGCACCTGACCATGGGTCCCTTATGTAGTCTGACTAGGGACATAGATGGAGATAGTTGGTGTTATTATTTTGAAAAAAAGGCAGCATTCACTGTTGTTTTATTTTAGTTGTAGTTGTCAAACTCCATTCGTTTGATGGCACCTACTACTGGTTCTTTTAGTTAGTGTGACATCAGCATCTGAGATGTGAGAAGGACCCACTAGACTCTTGACATGCCATTTTCATACCTCTGTGGCTGGTTAAACTGTGATGAATATTACCAGGGGTGCTTTTCTTAGAGACAGCATCATTTCAAGTCATGGATCATGTTTGAGGGCTCCTATATTTCTTTGTCATTGCATTACGTTGTTTTATGTTTACCAGTCTTGAGAGGTGAAAATGTGAAAACTGGTATTTCCAGTATGGTTTGGGTTTGCATTTTCTTATGTGTGCGATTACACTTTTCTGTCTTTTCTTTTTTTTTTTTAGATAGGCTCTCCCTGTAGCCCCAGATGGTCTGGAACTCACTTTGTAGACCAGGGTGGCCTCGAACTCACAGAGATCCGCCTGCCTCTGCCTCCCAAGTGCTGGGATTATAGGCATGCGCCACCACGCCCGGCTGTTTTTGGTCTTTTTAAGACAGGGTCTCCCTGTAGCCCCAACTGGCCTGGAACTCACTATGTAGACCAGGTTGGCCTTGAGCTCACAGAGATCCACCTGCCTCTGCCTCCCAAGCACTGGGCCTAAAGGCATGTGCCACGACATCCAGCTAAGATTACACTTTTCATTTCTGTAAAAGAAAGTTGTCTGTTGTGGTGTCTGGGTTCTATCTGGACATAATGCTTCAAAATAAACTGGATTAAGAGTGGACTATGGGGTGGGGTGGGGGAGGCAATGATGATGACGACCAGAGAAAGGACACTTAATGAGTCCAGCAAGGTGCTGGATAAAGGATGGCTTACTATCTTTTTACCTTCACTTCTTTGATGTGTTTTTTCCCCACATGCATACAGAGTCCACAGATTACTGATGCAGCTAAGTGACTAACAGATAGTATACAGAGTAGATATTCTGGATGAGGGCTCATTTCATCTTACTACTTAGAAATGGCACACAGATTTAAAACTCTTTAATTATTTCTGGAATTTTCTATTTAAAATTTTAGGACTGTAATTGGCAATGGATAACTAAAATCACAGAACAGAACCACATATAAGCAGGTACAACATATATCTAGGTGGACTCTGAAGGAGGGTGTTGGGTACCCCTTTTATTTAGGGTAGCAGTCTCCCCATGTCTGGATAGCCGTAAGCCGGCTCGGTGCATATGGGGAGACTCCCCTTCTCAGCAGGGCGCCTTCTGCTCTCCTCCCTGACTTACTTTTGAAATGCCCGTCACAGATACATGCCCTCTGGCACAAAAACTACCAGGCTTTAATCAGGCATTATCTGATAATAGAAGCCCACGGCCCTATGTAAATGAAGAATTCCAGGAGCACCTATCAGCTAAGGCTTTTTCTACTGTCTCCACACTATAAATAATCCTAGTTTTACCCCAATAAAGTTGGAGCTGGAGCTGAATTACTGAGATCTGAGCTGAGTCACTTGTCTGAAGCTGTAACACTAAATCCTGTGATCCAGTCTCCCCGGGGGGTGCTATCCTTCCGTCATCGACTCATGAAGACCCTGCTTTCGCTGTTTCTCACACCTCCCCTTGTGACCTGGTGGCCACCGGGTCTCGAACCCTAGAAGGAGTGCACGGTGGAAATTGAAACGGAACCCGACCGGGCAGCTGACAGCGGTCCTAGAGCCGCCAGCTCCGGTAGCAGAGACCCTCAGCAACGCGGTGCAAGAAACCCGCGCACCCCAGTGGCGGAGAGCCAGGGACCCAAACAGCAGACGCGGCCCGCGGGACCCGCCACACTCCAGCGACGTGTGGGAGACTGGCGCCACGCCCAGCAGCTGGCCCCCGAGATTCCCGCACGCCCATAGAGGGGACACGTACTTTTAATCAGATCTGACACTTATTACAGTAGATCGTAATGGGCTATTCACCCCTTTCATTCTGCCTGCTAGGTATCTAACCTGTAATTGATTGTCAGGGTTAGTTCTGGCCTAACTAACCCTGAGCAATTCTAATTTCTATGCACTTGTTAGATTCACTTACCTTTTTTATAACCATGATTCTTTCCAAGATTAATATTTGCCTCATTTCCCAAAATTACCCCAAATTACCCTTCCCCCTGGTTTCTCAGCCTATGAAAGCTGTAGAATTTTCCAGAAATGCATTTAATTATTCCTCTAAAATTTGAAAATGTACACCTTTATAATACTTTTAAAATTTGGAGTCCAGAACTTAGTTAGGAAATCCTACTCATATACAAAGGCATTCTTTTTTTTAAAAATCTTTTTGAGAGAGGGTCTCCCTGTAGCCCCAGCTGGCCTGGATCTTGCTATGTAGACCCAGCTAGCCTTGAACTCACAGAGATCCCGTCTGCCTCCCAAGTGCTAGGACCAAAGGTGTGCGTCCTTTTTTTTTAAAAAAAAAAAAAAATGTGTATGCATGTATTGCCTGCATGTAGGTAAGTGCACCCATGTCATGCATTGCCCGTAGAGGTCAGAGGAGGCTGTTGGATCCCTTGGGACTAGAATTATCGATAGTTGTTAGCTGCCATGTGAGTGCTGGGATTCGAACCCAGGTCTTCTGCAAGAACAACCAGTTCTTAACTGCTAAGCCATCTCTCCAGCCCCCAATTTTTATTTTATTTTATGTGTATGCGTATGTTGCTTGTGTGTAGGTAAGTGCACCTGTGTTGTGCAATGCCTGTGGAGGACAGAAGAAGCTGTTGGATCCCCTGGAACTGGAGTTAACGGACAATTGTTAGCTGCCATGTGGGTGCTGGGATTTGAACTGGGTCTTCTTCAAGAACAGCCAGTGTTTTTAACTGCTGAGCCATCTTTCCAGCCCCCAGGTGTGTGTTCTTATAAAGTGGTTTTTATTTTTGAGGAAGCCTACAGGCTCAGGCCCCAAGGTTAATTTGATAGTACAAGTGCAGTGTTATGGAAAGGGAAAGAAATGAAACATTCTTCATGTTTTCTTTTAGATCTGTAACTAGAATCAGGCATGTTTTTCCTTTTCAAATACGTAATATTTTCTTTCCTCTCTTCATTCCCATATTAGGTACTCTTCTCCTAAGTGTCTGAAATGCAGGACTTGGTGGAAATTGGTCATTTTATTTTACAGAAAAGTCATTAAGAGCAGTGTTGAAGGAAGGTCAGGCATATGTCCTTGTGGCTTCTTGTAGCCATTCCCAGGCACTGCATGTAGCACCTGGACATGCTTGGAATTAGGAAGGGCCTCAATGTAATTTAGATGAAGAGTTAATTCAAATCAAAGCAAGCGGGAAGCAAGTAAATTTAACTTCATTGATTATGATTCCGTTTGATTAAATCTCTACTTTTGATTACACGTATCAGTGAGAACATGCTTTAAATATACCCAACTATTAAATATTAAAGGGTATGAATAGGATGAACCAGGCACATAGTAAGGAAATTCCACCATTTTTTAAACTAGGGTGTATCACTCATAGCTATACTGTTTTTTTAAAACAAATGAAAGGAATTAAGTCTCTTGTATATGGGAATTATTACTACAATTATTATCTAAGGTATATAATTCATTACATGGATGGTCCTAAGTCTATGTACTTTCTAGTAAGACTTAAAATAATTAATAGCAGCACTATAACAGATAAGTTAGTAATATCAACATGCTTGTGGTTAGTCTGTAAAGATAAAGCTGGATAGCTGTCTTTGGGTTGTATATTGTCCTTGCTTAAAGTCTCTAGAAAAGGGGCTGGTGAGTGAATGGGGCAGAGATACTATTCAGTACTACATTTCTTTAAAGCTTTGTTTTGTGTTTGACAAGGTTAAAAACCCATCTGCTCTTGATTTCTCTATAACAAGTTTAGAGACTGGACCAGTAAAGGGAATAATGGATAGGATCTCATTCATGGTTGTTGTAACTGTTTCAGTGTCACCCTTCATGCTGCATCAGGGTTGCTTCCCTGTTTAACAGACAGTGGAGGCTGCCTTATGTCTTGCCATTTTCTGTGCACTTGTTAGATTCATAATGCAAAAGGTGCTTCAAGCTCAAGCAGATACCTGATCTTTTCATTATAGAAACAAACACAGACAAAGAAACACTTACCCCTTGATGCTATATAGGGGGGATGCCAGGTGTGATTAAAACCTCTTTATTTATATTTCTGGTTATCATGGGTGCCTCTTAACTCTTGACCTACCACTTTGTTATGGTCTAATCAGATTGGTCTGTGAGTTTGTAATATGGGGGTTAGCTTTGTGTTGTTAGCTTTGTTTAGGATTATGCCCAATACTTTTAACAACTGAATAAGTATGATAAAGAATCAAATAACATAATGTTTTAATAGGAAGTGAATTAAAAAAATTCTCAGCACTATTCACATGGTGTCTGAGGAGTTATACTAACTTGAGAGATAGAAATGCAGATAGTCTGCATGGGGGAGTGAATAAACTGGAATCTGGGTGCAGAGCTATAGAACCCTGTGTTAGATGAGTCTTACGGACACATTCATGCTTACAAAGCAGACTGCCAACTGTTATCTCACCTGAGTGAGTCTCACATCTGGCCTCATCATAGGCAGGGCATTATTACTAATCCCAGATTTATTCATAGAAACGTAAAAACTGAAATAATTTGACATTTCAGAAAGCTTGTTGGTAGTAGACTTCACATTAGAAGTGGTCTTTTTCTACCATGTAAGCTTGCTCCTGGTTTATATATGCATGATGTTTCTAGCTTCTTTCCTGGACTTAATTTTGGTTTTCCTTAGAAAAGAACAATGTTTATACTGACAAATCCATTCTCCCACTATACCTGTCCACCCCATTGTGATCCATGCATGGTAGGCCTCTCAGAGATAACTGGACATGTTAAGAAGTGGGATCAGCAGTGACAGAGAAAATGAATCCTAATTAGCTCAAATTTAGTTATTTACTCAAATTTAGTTATTTCAACAGTTCCTGTAGAGACTTTGTACATTCTCATGCTAAATAATATACAACCAAGTACTAGGAATATGCATCTAAAACCTTAAGGTTTCTTCTTTCGTAGAAGGAGATTTATGGGTACTTGAAAAAAAATGTTCTGATATGATGAAATACTATTTTTGAAATAGGGAAAAGACCTTTAAAATAGTGACACCAGTACTTTAAAAGAAAGAAGCCTGGATTTATTTTCTAATTTCAGTCATTAGCCACACATTAGAGTTAAAGTTCATTCAAAGTCATTTTTCTGGAATTCAGAAGCCTGACGTGAAGGGAGGTAACATAGGAAGAACTGATTAGAGCTGTTCTGTTTTTTTCTGTTCTTTTCATAGTGCAGATGGAGGATTAGTCAGCATTCTTCAAATAACTTCATTTTTGTTTTTACATGAAGCCTATCATTAATGTGGTAAAACCTATCTCTCTGCCTGTAAAAGTAGGTTTTGGATAACCTTGATGATTAAATGGAGGTTATGTCCTGTTTGAAATGAAAGATAGTTGGTCAGCAAAGTTAAGAAAATGTGTCTCTGAAATATAGGCAGGCAGAGCAAAGACCTTGTTATGATGTAGCTGATGATTAATTCATTTAATGTTTCATTTAAAATATAAACTCAGAGTCTAGTACTTTTTTACTATTTAGAACATAGTGGTTGGGAGATAAATATTCTGTGGTTGTTGCCCTTGTCTGTCAGTAGGAAAATGCAGAACCCTGGTACTATAGTCTCAGCAGATAAATAGTGACCAGAACCACTTTTCTGCATTGTGTGTCTTTACTTCCTGAGCAAGTCAGGCAGTTTCTTGGCTGCCAACATGGGTTTCCAGACAAATGACTAATTCAAGGTTCTCTGGATGTTATATTTAGATTCACATTATGCTTATCTAACCTTAAATATTGAACATTTTTCACAGCTTGATGATGGGAGCTTTGTACATGAATTCTTGCCGTCCCGAATAAGAGACTGCTCCTTGACATTTTCTTATTAGCCCTCTGCTTTTTTCCTTGATGGCACTTGAAGATGGGAGCCACAGGGATGGCTACAGGTACAAAGTTAGTAGAAGAGCCAGGAGGATAAGTGCTTCACTTATACTCATAAGAAGACTGATTTCAAACCAGCCAAGTAGTTGGATATGTGTGTAAAGAAAAAATGCTTCCGTCTTCACACTTTTTTGGTTTCTTTTTTCCATTTAAAATAGATTTTATTACAGTATTATTAAAATTAATTCTGAACATATGTCTTTCAGCTTATGACTTTATGTTCTCATAACTTGTTTATGTTCTCATGTTTTGGTTGATAAAGTTACTTTTTTTTTGAGACAGGGTTTCCTTGTAGCACCAGCTGGCCTGGTACTCGCTGTTGTGGACCAGTAGACCAGGCCCGCCTCAAACCTGCCTCCCAAGTGCTGGGATTAGAGGCATGTACCACCAAGCCCAAATGATGAAGTTACATTTCTGAGAGCATGTTTTTGCATGAAATTTTTAAAAATCATGTGCTTCTAAAACTATTAAATTATATAAAGCACTTGTTTCTTCACCACTCTTATTTGTAATCTTCCTCTAATTTTGCCAGAGTTCATTTTCATTCCTTCATTCAACAAATATTTACTGACTACTGCATATTATGACAAGTACTGGTATGCAGTCATAAATGAGAAATAGTTCTTAGCCTCAGTGAGTTGGTAGTCTAGAAGAAATAGGATTGAAGGTAGATGCACTAGCCTGAGGATTGTTCTTATTCTGGGATGAGAGGGTATGTGAAGGTAGTCGGGTAGTAGTGGCAGCGGGATGACACAGGCTGCCTTGAGAGAGAGAGTGAGAAGAGGTGGAAAAGTAAGGGAACTTGGCAAATGCTTGGATATGAGGCAGAAGAGGGCAGTGTGACAAGATACTGGTTTAGATAATGCGGAGAAATGGGTCTAGGAAAGGAGATGGTGAGTTCTGTTTTGGGTCATGAGTGAGGTGTGCAGCTCAGGAGAGGGACCCCACCAGGAGGTATGCTTGGAAGTCCCTGCAGATGATAAAGAAGACAGTGTGATTTGTGAACTCACTAAGGCAGACTCCAGAGACCCATATCCTACTAGCTTAGCCAAAGCGGCATTTTAAATTTCAGTGTCTCTGTGTGTATGCATAGGTGTGTGTTCATATGTATCGGTGCGTGTGAGTGTAGCTGCACATGTACCATGGCACATGTAATCTGCCTTCAGCCTTGTTTGAGTCAGGTTCTCTTTGCTGCTGCGTGTATACCAGGCTAGGTGGCCTGTGAACTGAAATTTCTTCTGTTCTCCCCCACCCCCTACCTAAAAGGAGCCTTGGGATTACGGAAATGTGTGTTAAGGCTTCTGGCTTTACATTGTTATGGGGATCTGAACTCAGATCCTCACTTGATTTATCCATTGAACCATCTTCTGAACAGGACTTAATAAACCAGACTGTGGGAAGAAGCATTGTAGCTGGGCCTCAGAGTATCTAGACTATCTCTCATCTCCTTTTTTCCTTTCCAAATGGTAAATGTACACAATCTCTTTATTATATTTTTAAGGTTTTTAAAAAATGCATTCTCATTCTCGTATGTTTTGTGTATAACTCTCACAATCACTTTGCAAGTAGTAAATTTTCATGAGGAACCCAAGCGAAAGCCTCATGGCTGTTTAGTAAAAGACGGGTATTTAAATCCAGCATTCTAATGCTAGTGCTCTGTGCTAGGCTTGGATCCTTGCCATGTGAGCACTCCTATTTCCTTCCATGCTGTTGTATTGGTGTAGTGCTACATACTGTTTATGTCTCTGGATTAAAACCTGTAAAGGTGTTACTTTTTTCTGAATAGTAGAAATTTCAATAAATTTAAATTTAGATCCCCAAGTTTATGAGGTCTCTTTAGGAAAAGGCCTCATTCAGTACAGCTAAAAGAATCATAGGTAATTTAATTATGTTTGTGGTATTGTCAGATTTGTGGTAAAAGTCCATAGATCCAAACTGAACTTACATAGCTGAGCTAACTGTGATACAACATATTGCTCCTTCTCCTACTTAATATTTTGTGGTGGAGAATGATTTTAGGGAGACTGCATTTTAAGTTCATCGTGAGTGTGTCTGCAGCTAAATGCACACGTTTTCAGTCTTGTGTTATGTGGGCAGTGGAGAGTATATATGAATATTAACAGCATATTTATTTCTGGGAGCTTTAACTTGGGCCAGACTAGTGTAGATTTGTGCTCTGTATATGTGGGTGGTTTCTTATCTCTTTTTTCAGTTCCTTGATGCATGATGGCAGCATCCGCTTTTTATATTTTCCTGTTTTAAGGAGAGTGTGTGCTGACGAGGAACAGTGTGCCCTTGAAGAGCATGTGACTGCTTTATTCTCCCTTATTAGCTACCCTCTGCTCACCCGACTCAGTCCACCTTCCATTGTTCCCTGAAAGCTTGCTTGCCCTGGTCCCAGGGGATGTGTGAGTTGTAAATTTCTCTTTCCCTTACCTGACCTCCTTGAAGCCCTTGATCCTGCTGGTAGTTCTCTTTGGTCTTCTAAAAATCTCTCTGACTACCTTCTTCTCTAGTATCTTGCTAAGCATCCCTTTTCCATGGTACTCTTTCTAGGAGTTTTGGCTCAGGCCTTGCTTGCTTTTCTAGCTGCTTAGTATATTTAATTACATCTTCTCAAATATTTATGCTTTTTACATTTCAAGTATCAGTCTCTCTCTTGAGCTCCTGACTTGCATATCCAAGCACCCATGGCCATGATAACCTTAAATTTAGCATATCCAGATTTAAACCAATACTTTCCCTTCTAAATTTCTGTTTTCACTTTATTTTTCCACCTCTTTCTCCCTTTCTTCCTCCTTATTTCTTCCTCCCTCTCCCCCGTTCTCTCTCTGAGGAAATGTTAGCATCACCTTTGGTATTATTCAAGCCAGAAGCCTAGACAGAGGGATTCTACAGGAGTGGCTGATGCTAGCACTGTTCCAGCATTCACTTTATTAAGTAGTGGTCTTACCTCCACAGTAATAGATACTCTGAATCTAATCTTACACGTCTTACATGTCTTTCCCCATTGG
>NW_008340915.1:1228274-1232649 GCF_000622305.1 Nannospalax galili | reverse complement strand
CTCTGCCTCCTGAGTGCTGGGATTAAAGGCATGTGCCACCATGCCAGGCTACTCTATTTATTTTTTTTTTTTAAATATTTTATTCTTTTTTAACAAAGCATAGGGTAGGGGTTTATTTACATAAGGGTGGGTGCCCCATATTGACACCTGTACTGTGATGAATGTGTATTTAAGTCCACACTCAAATACAGATCCTGTGACCTCCTGACAGCTGCACAAAATGGTGAGGGAGGTGCCTCTTGGTATTCTCAGCTTTTATATTCTTTGCCCTTCCCCCCACATGCAGCTAAGGTGGACTGATTGGATGGGAGGGGTATGTGACCTCCCCCCCCCCACTCCTTGATGATCATGGGAAGGAGGTGTGACTAGAGCTTGCTGGCATAGTGGTTAGAGGACACTTACAGGTAACATTCCACCCCTTCTTCTGGCTCTTACATTCTTTCTGCCAACCTCTTCCCCCAAAGTCCCTGAGCCTTGGAGGGAATGGCAGGTGTGGGATGATCTTTCTCCCATTGTGGCAAGGCACTGAACTTTCAGGTCTCTGCATGATCTGTTTTCCATGGGCTGTTGGCCAGTTTCAGTGGGATTCCATCTGCTATAAAAACACACACAGTAAGAAGCAAGAACATCTAAACAATGACTGCTATAATAACTTAACCTATGGGTGTAAACACAAATGCTTGGTTAACACTTTAGCAGAGGCACCATGTTCATCTAACAAAGCAATTGCAGTGACTATTTTATTTCTTATATTTATTTTTTTATGTGTATGTTTTGTCTGCTTGTATGTAAGTGCACTGTGTGCATGCAGTGCCCACAGAGGCTATAAGATGACATAAGATCCCCTGGCGCTGGAGTTACAGATGGTTGTAAGCCACCATGTGGTTGCTGGGACCCTGCAAGAGCAGCAAGTGCTCTTAACTGCTGAGCCATCTCTCTAGCCCCTGGGTCTCTTCTAAATGAGCTCTGCTCCTGCGTATTAAGCTACTCTTGTACCTGACAGATAAGATGCGGAGCCATGGAGTTTGGTGGTCTTGAAGACAATATTTAGAAGAGCCACTTCACTTCTTAGACTTCTGCTCCTTCATTAATTCACAGCTCTGACCCTAGAACTTCAAGCCACTGGGATGTTGGGCCACAGTATCCTCCAGGTTTCTGAGTGTCATAGATCAATTTGTTTTAAAAAATGTTAAGTATAACATATGGCCATCAAACTTTAATTTTGTCATATAAGGACATTTGTCAGTATAACTACCATCAGAAAACCAAACCAGACCAAACCAACCAACCAACCAACCAACCAGCCAACCAACCAACCCTGTGATTTCCCTATCAAAAAAATATAAAACATGTCAAATATACCTTTATGAGACTTAATACATTTATTTGTTTATTTTTCTTATCTTGCTATCCATCTCTGAAAAATATGTATTTTCTGCAGACTCATACTCAGTAAGCATAGTCTCAAATTCTTAATGGAAACTTCAGGTAGCCTAGTATTTACTGTATATGATGTCAGTTACCAGGTTTATATCAGTTACTTTCCAGCATTGAATGAACTGTTTTAGCTGTTATGTTTAATTAGACAAATATTCCTATATTTTATATTTCTCTCTGCTGGTATTAATAAAACAGAAAAAAGTGGCATATGTAGGTATGAATATGAGCTAGCATTTAGAAGATAAATTTGTCACTCAAATGGTAGAATAACTGATTTACCTACACAACATGTAATTTCTAAATTTTATATATGTTCATCTATCATCTATCTGTCTGTCTATCTATCATCTGTCTATCTATCTATCTATCTATATCTCACTATGTAGACAAGGCTATCCTCCCACTTGCTATGCAGGCCAGGCTGTCCCTCAAGCTCATAGTAATCCTCCTTCTTTAGTATCCCCAGTTCTGGAATAACCTCTATCTATCTATCTATCTATCTATCATCTATCTATCTATCATCTATCTATCTATCTATCTATCTATCATCTATCTATCATCTCTCTCTCTCTCTCTTAGGCTGTAGTACTACATAAATTCTATTGATTCTCTTTAATTGGAATTTCAGTGTCAAATAGAGTTTTATTATAAGACAGTTACGGGCTGTCATATTGTCACATTAATTTTAATAATTGTTCAGTAAAGAAGCCATAGGAATAGATAATATGATGTGCATTTTGATGAGGTTGTAGTTGTAACCTCTGTTTATGGCAGCAAAGTTTTGTTAACTGACAAGCTGTCAAGCACTTTGGGTTTTCCTTTCTATTTTCCAGGTTGGTTTATCAGTCTGTTCAGGAGCTGTGAACTGAGAGCCACATAATGAGGCTCCTATACCAGGGTTTTCTATCCTTATTCATGATATACACACTGAATTCATACAGCAAATATTTGTTAACCATGTTCTAAATGCTGTTGAATATAGAAATACATAGACATGTTCTACTTGAGAGTGATAACAGAGAGGCAGAATACCTATGTATAGGTGAATGTGACCCACATTTATTAAGCCATGATGTAAACCTTATGTGGTAAGTTCTTAAGAGAAGGCTAGACTACTATCGAAGTTGAGAGGAGGAAATGATTCTAGGCCTAGGTGATCAGGGAAATGATGAAGCTCAGTGGTGGAAGAATTATTTTGTATCCATAACATAAAGCTTTGTGCTGTCTCTAAATACACATCTATATTCTGGAATGATGGTGAAAGGTAGGTGGCTAAATGCACTGGCTTGGAAATCAACTTTTGTTCCAGGCCCAGCTGCCTTGAAACCTCATTTTATGCCCTTGAGTGTATAAAATCTATGTAATAATATGTGTCCAGCATATCTCACTATGATAAATGAGATAATATGAATGCCTAAGCTGCTCCCTGTAGTGAAAGTCAGATTGCTTGGCAGGTGTCTATTTTTTTTTTCCAGACACCTCAGGCCATACATTTGAATGATAGTAAGCACAGCTTCCCATGACTAACAGGATTAGTGTCCTTACCAAAGCGCTCAATTTATTGCTAGGGAATAGCATATTCTGTTAGCATCTGAACTGTTGTTTGAAAAAATTGTCGTATTTATTCCTTAGAGAAGATGCCTGCATGAATACAGAGCAGTATTGCTGAAATCACTGGAATATGCTA
Organism: Nannospalax galili; assembly: GCF_000622305.1. Taxonomy (NCBI): domain Eukaryota; kingdom Metazoa; phylum Chordata; class Mammalia; order Rodentia; family Spalacidae; genus Nannospalax; species Nannospalax galili. The sequence goes on along the minus strand of NW_008340915.1, from coordinate 1,229,522 downwards.
AAAAGGAAACAAACGCTTATTGGGCTGCTGCTGGTTTAGGGACTTTACAATAGTTTATAAATTCTTAAGTCATCTTCACTTAATAGCAGAGTAAACTGAGGCTTAGGTAAATTTTAGAAGGTTGCTTCGCTCCTGCAGCTGTCTGAAAGTTATCTGTTGGAACATGTTAGTATTGTGATGTACTCCTCACTCCAGTTTAATGTCTTTCTTACAGGCTAGTAGTGTAAAGCAACTATGTTCCTGGTGTGTGTGTGTGTGTGTGTGTGTGTGTGTGTGTGTGTGTGTGTGTGTACACATTTCTATGTTGCTTATTTGTTGGTCTGCTTGTCCATAGGTTACTTCTAGAACTGCTGGAGCTGCTGTTTGACAAGTTTAATGCTGTAGCCAGTGCACACTCTGTGGTGCTGGGGTACCTGCAGGACTCTGTTGGGACCCAGCCAACACAGCAGGAGGAAATCAAATTATATGATATGGCAGATGTGTGGGTGAAGATCCAAGATGTGCTGCAGGTAAGGGAAGGCTGTCTTCTTGATTTGGGACAATAGTTTAGAACAATAGAAAGCCATTACCCAAAGTAATTAAGAAGCATAAACAAAATGAGGAAGTAAAGCTTTCATTTAAAGATGATGTCATTAACTTTTAGCATCTTCAAAGGAACTTTTAACAATTTGTTTTTTTACTTCTTGGCCAGGCTTTAAAAATAAGAACCACTTTTCAATATGTAGCAATCAAAGATATATACTATCTGGCTTTCTGTTCTAATGTTCTTTACTTCACTGGAATCAGTCACATGCTTAGGAAATAAATGGCCTGGGTTGCTAACGGAGGAAGATCATGAATGTGAGACCATTCTAAGTTCTACAAGGAGTTCAATGACAGCTTTTGACTGTGGAGTGAGACTTGTTGCAAAAGAAGGAGACGGAGGGGGAGATAACAAATATTAAAATGTACTTAAATGCTATTTCATGAACATGAATGAGCTTAATTTTACTGATCATTTTCTTAACAATAACTTTTCCATGCATTGGGCTACATGATAGGTCAAGGGCTTATTCTGAGAGATGAGAATAAATCTATAAGGTAGAAATGTATCATTTGGTTGATTTGTTGATCTCTAGAGAAATGATAATACTGTTTGATGTACTGTTGAGATGGCCTTTAGAAATTATATTACCTATTTTTCTTTGCTAGCAGAATGTACCTGATATGGCCAGATGAAAATTAGAAGTACAATTAGAGTTATCTGAA
>NW_008340915.1:1190793-1226899 GCF_000622305.1 Nannospalax galili | reverse complement strand
TAAAAAGTATAACTGTGTAGGAATGAAATTACTTGAATGGTAAATTGGAGTCTTTGCAATGAAAAATAAATCATGAATGCAGATTGTAGTCACTTTTGAGAATTTAGGTAGACTCCTGGTAGATTGGATGATTGATTCTTATTAATTGCTTACTATACTTATTTTGGTAGTGAGGTACAGTACATTTGTTGCAGAAATTATATGAGTTGAAACTACTTTTTATGAATTCTTCTTACTTTCAATTACTATGTGCCTATAGTGGGACTATTTGTGTATTGAATTAAATGTCTTTATGGAATGGAAATGGGTTATTTAACAGTTTGTATCTTGGTTTGCCAGACTGCCACATGGAAATAATGTTTCTTTCAGCCGGGCATGATGGTGCATGCCTGTAGTCCCAGCACTTGGAAGGCAGAGGCAGGTGTATCTCTGTGAGTTCAAGGCCAGCCTGGTCTACATAGTGAGTTCCAGGCCAGCTGGGGCTACAAGGAGACCCTGTTTCAAAAAGACCAAAAAAACCCCATGTCTTTCATGTCATGAAATAACACATGTTAAAAGCTGGGCATGGTTGTGCATGCCTTTTATCCCAGGCAGATGCAGGCGGATCTCTGTGAGTTGAAGGCCAGCCTGGTCTACATAGTGAGTTCCAGACCAGCTGGGGCTTTAGGGAGACCCTGTCTCAAAAAGACCAAAAAATAAAAATAAAATAAAATAAAAATAACACAGTTAAAGCTATTTAAACTCTTTTGGAATTGTTGACTTCCAGTTCTGACCATGTTGAACTCTCCTTTCATAGTAACCAGTTATAAATTGGAATGGACTCGGTCAAATCTACGCCCACTCCCTTCCCTCCATTGGTTAGCAGAATGCAGAGAACATGTGGTTAGCTCCACTTTCTTCCCTGCTTCTTCTAGTGTGTGCTTTTCAAGCTATGTTATAGATAAGTGGAGTCCAATAGAGAACACTAGACTATCTTAGCAGAGGAGGCAGAGCTCCAAGTTCAGGGATATAGAAGCATCTGAAATTTGTGGTTAGGACATAGAAGATGAGGAGCTTGCATGGAAAAGGGGCCCTGGAAAATTTAATGCAGAGTGCCACTGAGCCTTTCTCAAACACGGAGCTGTGCACAGACCACAAGCAGCCACTCTGGTACTGGGAACTGATTGGAGATTCTGAAAGGTTATAAATGCTTGGGAATGTTGGCCTTCAGATCAGCTGAAAAGATGTGACTTCAGAAAGGTCATACCATAGGAATATGGTCCTTCTAAGCACAGAGTGAAGGTTAATTTTACAGAAGAAAACCCCAAAGTCCTTCTTGATTCAGCCTGATCTACCTATAAACTAATTGACAGATCAAAAGTTTATCTTACTAAACTAAGATAAAGCAATCCAGATTTCCAATAGTGAAGCATCCAGAATATCTATCATACAGTTATTGCACTTGTGAAAAAGTCTGAAAGTGTGACTCATAAGCGGGATAAAAATTAATAAAAATTAGTATTTGAGATGAAAACATCATTATCTGGAAGTAGCAGTGAATTGTGTACTCTAGAAGAATCGATGAACTTGGAGACACAGTGATGTAAACCATCCAAACCAACCACAGTGAGATGATAGACCAAAAAGAAAAGTGAAAGAAGCCACTAGTCTTCTGGGACAATATCATTCAATCTAGCAATTACGTAGTTGTCGTGGTAGAAGAAAAGACAGACTAAGGGAGAAAAATATTAGAAGAAATCATGGCTAAAGAAGTTGAAAAATATAAACCCAAAGGTGCAAGAAGTTCCGTAAACTGCAAACAAAATCAACAAGAAGAAAGTGAGTGCCTGGACAGTTGTACCATTGTCAGTGTGTCTAAGATGGAAGGAAAGTCACAGAGCTATTCAGAGGAGGAAAGCGTGTATCACCTACAGGGAAGACCCTGATAAAATTATTACTGACTTCTCATCAGAAACAATATAAGCCAGAAATCAGTGGGTTATCATCTTGAAAGTGCCAGGAAAAAAAAAAAATGTCAATCTAGAATGTTTTTTTCAACTGAAAATATCCTTTGGAATGAAGATAAACTAAAGACATTTTCAAATGAATTGAAGCTGAAAGGACTTGTCCCTACTACACCAGCATTTAAGAAATGTAGAAAGTTTTTTCGAGTCACCTTTCTGTGTGCCTCCTGGACACAAACCAGCTCTGGAGTGGAATTTTTAAGCTGAAGGAAAGTGGTACCAGATGGCAACACATGTCTACAGGAAAAAATGACATGGGCAAAAGTGAAATACTACTTTTCTTATTTTTACTTCATTTTTCTTAATGGGCTTTCTTCATTTATGTTTAAAGCAAAACCATTAACATATGTTAGTTTTATAGCATATATGAAGGTAAAATATATGACAATAATTGCACAAAGAATGTATGTCTGATAAACAGGTCTGTATTGGTAAGTTTCTTACACTACATGTGAAGAGGTATAATGGTTAGAATAAACTATGATAAATTCAGAATGCACAATTTAATCCCAAGAGCACTGTAACAAAATAGACGTATGACTAAAAATCTAGCCAGGAGATAAAACAGAAAATAATTATTAATCACAATGAAAGCAGGAAAGGAAGAAAAAAGAATGAAGAAGAGAGAAAAGATAAAATACCAAACAAAGGTGTTATGTCTAGAATACAAATAGTAAGTTAGACTTAAACCAGGTATATAATTACACTAAATATAAATGATTCAACATCTAGATTAAACAGCAGAGATCATACCAGATTAAAGACAAGACTTACACATGCAATTATCAATGGATGTGTTTATTTTATTTTTATTTATTTTTGAATTAAAAAAAATTTTACCTTATGTGTATAAATGTTATGCCTGTATGGTGTGTCATGCACTGTCCGCAGAAGACAGAAGGAGGCGTCAGATCCCCTGGAACTGGAGTTACAGATGATTCTTAGGCATCATGTGGTTGCTAGGATTCAAAACCAGGTCTTCTGCAAGAACAGCCAGTGCTCTTAACTGTGAGCCATCTCTGTAGCTCCCTTTATTTCTTTTTTAAAAAAGAATATTTATTTATTTATTTATTTTTATGTTTATGCATGTATTGCCTGCATGTAGGTAAGTGCAACTGTGTCGTGCAGTACCGGCGGAGGACAGAAGAGGCTGTCAGATCCCCTGGGACTGGAGTTACGGACAGTTGTTAGCTGCCATGTGGGTGATGGGATTCGAACCTGGGTCTTCTGCAAGAACAACCAATGTTCTTAACCACTGAACCGCCTCTCCAGCCCCCCTTTATTACTTTTTAAACTCTTAAATAGAGTACCCTATAAGTCTTTGTTGAGATTCACTTCTATTAGCATTTTACTACTTTATCAGTTGTTCTCTCTATACACACATTCAGACACATACACACACACACACAGTCTTTGAAAAATTGATAGATATTAATCTAATTGACTGTATATAGCCATGTTTTGACATATGACCAATACATATTTATTTTATTACCATATTAACTGTACAGGATAAAGGACTTAATTATGACATTATTTTATGTGCAAATGTAGCAATTCTTTTGCTGCAGTAGAGAAAATAGTCTAGGTTCAAGTATTGCATTTAATTTCTTTTGAACTTCATCATTTTCACTTTTTCTTTCCTTTTATTACAGTGGAATTTTTTGAAACATAAACCGCTCTTAACATAACTTTCTTATTTTGAATTAAAAGACACTCTTGAGAAAGTACATATATTAAATAAGATTTATCATGAAATATTAATCTATTAATCAACAAATAAGATATTATTGAAGTATATATTATCAAATGGAACTCTCTATTATAGTTCTTGTGACATTTAAATCTTGAGTACATGAAGACTTAGAAAATGCAGCTGGCCTTGAACTCACACAGATCTACCTGCCTCTGCCTCCTGAGTGCTGTGATTGAAGGCATGTGCCACCATGCCTGGCTTTTATTTTTATTTTTTAAAATATTTTATTATTTTTGTTTTATGTGTATGTGTATATTGCCTGCATGTAGGTAAGTGCACCCATATCTTGCAGTGCCCACGGAGGACAGAAGAGACTGTCGGATCCCCTGGAACTGGAGTTACAGAAAGTAGTTAGCTGCCACGTGGGTGCTGGGAACCAAACCTGGGTCTTCTGCAAGAACAGTCAGTGTTCTTAACTGCTGATCCATCTCTCCAGCCCCTGTGTTGTAGACTCTTTAATTCTTCTTTGGTAAAGTTATAAAAATATTTTCCGAATAGATTTATAAACTTGGACTAACATTTCTAAGTTCCAAACAACAGTCAAATTTATTAGGATCCTAATGATACCATGACCAGGGAGCCATTATGGTTATGACCAATATAGGGTAGCCTGTCTTCTTTTCTTACAGCAGCTTTATCAAATGTTCCTACACCTTTGAGAACAGAACCAATATCTCATCTTGAAATTGATTATAATAGGAGACTGGAGAGATGGTTCAGAAGTTAGGAACACTGGCTGCTCTTACAGAGGACCCAAATTCCATTCCCAGCACCCACATGTGGCTAATGACCCTCTGTGACTCCAGTTACAGAGGACCTGATGCCCTCTTCTGACCTCCGTGGGCATTGCACAACGTGGGTTCACTTTACGTGCATGCAGGCAATGTACTCATACACATAAAATAAAAATTATAATAAAACTTTAAAATGATTATAATGAAGGAAACAACTTTAAATTCCACTAGCCAATATATTGAATATATAAAATTTTAAAATATGTATTTCTGGATTATTAAATGAGCTATGCCTTACATAGTTTAAAATAGGTGATTTGGAGATCCTGTTTTCATGTAATAGAATGAGGTATTTGGTAGATTTAATAGGATATATGCTGTAAAGTTCCCTCATTTAAAGTATAGGTTTCTCAGTGTTCTGTGCATTTATGGAATTGGGCAGCTATCACCACATGATATTTTGAAACATTGTCCTCACTTCACAAAGAAACTTCTGTCTATTAGTACTCACTTCCATTCCCCTCTGTAGCAGTCACAGACGACTACTACTCATTAATCTCTCTAGAAATGACTTATTTTAATTACAGATCCAAAGGTCTCTCTCTGGTCTTTTAATTTTCTTTAGTTTGGATATTTGGAAATCTTACAGCTTAATATAAAGCTAAAGACACTAAAAAGGTATTGGGTATGTGTCATTTCTGTTCAGAAACTTGTAGTCCTCCAAATTATATACTTGGCAAACTGTTGGTAGTTCATGTTAATGCATACAAATAACAATACCTTGAGCTCTTGACAGGTAAAGTGTATAAAAGCTGAAAGTGGTTTAGTAGTGAAACGTGTGTGTTCCAGCACTTTATTTTGTTTAATTGGCTTGAGATCAAGCTGTAACATTGGTCATTGTTTTTCTTTCCTTTTCTATAAATCTTTTTTCCCATTCAGCTATCTTCTTTTCTGCCCTCATTTTTTTTTCTTAAAAACATGTTTTTGTAGAATATCTTTCATCATGACTTGATCTTTTGGTGATTGTGAGTTGATTAAAAAAATTTTATTATTTTTTTGTTGGTGATTTAGCTCAGCGGTAGAGCACTTGCTTAGCAAGCACAAGGCCCTGGGTTCGGTCCTCAGCTCCAGAAAAAAAAAAAAAGACAAAAAATGTTTGATTATTTTTGTTTTATGTGTATGTGTGTATTTTCTGCATGTAGGTAAGTACACCCTTGTCATGCAATGCCCACAGAGGTCAGGAGAGGCTGTCAGATCCCTTAGGACTGGAGTTACAGACAGTTGTAGCTGCCATGTGGGTGCTGGGATTTGAACCCAGGTCTTCTGTAAGAACAACCAGTGTTCTTAACTGCTGAGCCATCTCTCCAGCCCCGAGTTATTTGGTTTGTTCATCTTTATTAATCTATAGCTTTGAGAAGAAAACATTTTAGAATGAGAAGTTTATCTACATATTTTAAACTGTTTTTATAATACAGGAAAAACTGACAGCTTTTGAATTATTTTTAGATTTCCCTTTTCTAATTCCATCATGTGTAGGACAATCACTCTGAGAGAGTTTTGAGCTTGATGATTCATGTGGATTCCTAGAGGCAGAGAATGTGGGGAATTGCACCACTGAGCGGTCCAAAGCTACTGAGATAATATTGGTAAATAGCACAAAAAGGAGTGGACTATGGGTCTTAGTGATAAGAGGAAGGATTTAACTGCAACACAGGTTCATTTTGTGGAGTAGAAGAGAAGCTTGGGTTGATAGATTTGGATGTAAGTTATGGGAAACGCTTTGTGTCATCCAGGGATTTGTAATTTGTCTTTAAATTAATAGTCTCTGCATCCTGCTGCATACCAGATTCACTTAGGGATTGGCTCTTAGCCCCACCTTACACTCTCTGAACAGTGATTACTGTGGATAGTGATTAGATTCTATTCATTTTAGATCCTGAGGTGATTGAGATATATTCCTTTAGTATCCTATTTTGGGTGATCATTAATTCAATCCAGTGGTTCTTAAACAATGTTTTTCTGGACTAGCAGCACCAGTATAATTTGCAAACATATTAATATGAAAACTTACTCTCCACCCCATTTACTGAACCAGAAACTTTGAGGCAGGGTAGGTCACTAGTCACTAGTCTTTTTTTTTTTTTTTAACAAGCCCTTCAGATGATTAAAAAAAATTATTTTTATTTTGTGTGTATGAGTGTATTGCCTGCATGTATGTTTTGCAATGCCTGTGGAGGTCAGAAGAGATCATCAGATTCTTCTGGAACTCGAGTTATAGATGGTTGTTAGCCACAATGTGGGTGCTGGGAATCAAACTCAGTCCTCTGCAAGAGCAGCCAGTGCTCTTAACCACTGATCCATCGTTCATGATTTTTATGCATACATACTGAAGTTTGAAGATCTTTGCTTAGGCACTACTGAAACTTTGAGCATTTTGCTGGTTTATGATGAAATGAAGACAGGTCAGCAGTAGCAGTGAGAAGCTCTGAGTCGATGAGAGAAAGCCTACAGAGTAAAGCATGCAAACTGCTTTGGAGAACAGTGGAAAGTCTGTGATTTATATTACTTGAGGGATTGTCTAATACTGAAATAAACAAGACAGACATTGATGGGCAATGGTGAAAGAATATAGAGAAAGAAAAGAACTTGTCAACCTTTTGAGCATGCTTTAGAAAACTTGTAAAGTAGTATGATTGACCTGCCAGTTTTGGCTGCAGTAGGATGTATATTTTAATGGTGGATTAGTATTAAATTATTGGGACTATCTGCTAAGTACTAAGGAATAAAGTTGGACAAAAGGTAGTTTGCCCACTCCAATGAGGCCAGAGAGAGCCTCTAGTAGTTTGTAATGTCCTATTAAATTCAGGTTGAGTGGTCCTGTATGAGTAGTACCTCAGGAAAGCCCTGGCTAGAAAATACGTTTGGCTAGATGGAGGGTTTAGGGCAAAAGAAGAATTTTGGTTTAGTTTCCATGTAGAGTTTATGTATAGGGCCAATTTCGTTCTTGTGTACTTCTTGGAAGAATGACCTTTGGCTCAAGAATGATAGTTGGGGCATCAAATAATTGAAAAAAAGTAGACATGTGCATTTTATACATCAATGAAAATAAAATAACATGATGAATGGAGTTATAGGTGCTCAGAGTTCAGTTTTCAGTGTTTCTTTGAATAGAAAACATTTCTTGCTAAAAAAATTAGGATTTCTTTCCCCCTCCATTAAATCTTGGAGAAGTTAATTTTTGATACTTTAAAAACTTAGGCAGTTTCTCTCTATTGGAACCTGGGCCATCCCTGGTAGGCAGAAGCAGTCCTTCAGTTGGAAAGCTCACTTGTCTCAGCAAGTTTGTGTCTGGAGACAGACAGTGAGGAAACAGAAAGGTCACAGCTACCACATTAACAAGGTGTCATGGTTTTCCCCTGGTGTCAGCCCTGTGACCACACACCATTGCACTCCTTTTTTTGGTTTTATACTCTTTTGAAACTGTGGTAATAGAAATACGTTTTGCCCTTCTGAGCAGCAGCAGAACCTTCCAAAATGTCACTTACTTGCTGACAGGCCTATCATACTCGTGGATGCACATTTTCAAGTGTGTAAGACTGGGGTCCACTAGAAACAAAATATTAACTTCTTAGTGAATTCTGCATAATAGGAAATAAGGGGGTCACTTTGAACAATCTAATCCTCCTAGCTGTATGATTCTGAGAAGACATAATTTTTTCATATCTGGTTTCAAACTAAAACTGTCCATTTAACCATTATTGGCTGTGTGTAATCTGTTGGTGTGCTAAGCAGTGTCTACAGATGGAGGCAGAAGGCTCTAACACTCTATTTACAGCTAATAGTGGCCCCTGGAACGTGCCATTCCTATTTTAGTGCCTTATTTCTTTTTCCAGAGAGTAACAAAGACAAAGTGTAAAATCATTTTACTTTTGTTAACTGTCACATAAATGTTTAAATAGTGATAAAATTAGCCTCATGGAGAGAACTTGGAGTTTGCTCTCAGGTAAGAAAATCCACAAAATTACTGGTACTGATCATGACCTAATAGGGATTTTTAAGGAGACAAACCATTTCTATTTTGATTTTAGGCCTGGAACTGGGTTATTCTTGGTTTTGTTGCATTCAGTATTTTAGTTCACTAAGGATATCCTTCCTTAAAGTGAAAGCAGATTTTTAAAATATTGTAGGCCAGATAACTTATGAGAGTATTCTTTCAGAAACATTTTTTCTTCATTTCTCAGTCTTTAAAACTTTTTGATGACCCCCTATTTGCATAGTGTAGTGAAGCTGTCAACCAGGGACATATTTTCCAGAGTACCCCTTCTTGATATTTTTCTTGTGTGTTACTAGTGGATGGCATGACACACAATGAGTAGAATTCAATTAACATTTGAAAGGCAATTTGCAAATTTCCCTCCAAATTGAAGTTAATTTGTACAGTACCAAGATTCTTCCAGTTTTATTTCATGTTTACCACTAATTCTTCAAACAGGAATTGATGGGCAGCCATCACAGCCTAGCATGGATGTGGCAGATGCCCAAGGCAAAGTCCTAGAGTATCCAACAAATGCTCAGTGAAACCTGTTGTAAGTGGGGACAGTTAATAACAGTGACAAACTTTAGAAAATAGAAGCTTGGCAGAGCATACCTTGGAGTAGGGCGATGTGGTGGCAAGTCTGCTCTCCTTGTATTTCTAGACACCCAGGATGAGCTTGCTTGGGTCCGATTACATCTTGGTCTAAAAGATCACAGGCAGAAATAACAGGTCTTCCTTCCAACCTGTCACCTGCAAAGCACATCTGTCTAATTTTGTCTGGGATTTTAGAGGACGAACCATTTAATGCTAAGTTGTCTTGTCACAGTCCTGCTGGTACTGCTGCTCGAAATGTGCTTTGATTTGGTGCACCTGACCTGACAAGAGGGTGTCTAGGAGTGAGGGGCCACAGTAAGTGCTGTGATGGATTGGTAGTAGGTAATAGGTGAAATACTGTGCTGTATGTAGAAGGTCCCATATGACTTGCATCAGATTAACCAACAACCACCATTCCCTTCACTGACAGTGAACATGTCTAGCAGAGATTTAGAGCAATACCAATTTTATTTTTCTGAATTGGTAACCTTTTAAAAACTTGTTTTAAGGGCTGGAGATATGACTCAGTGGTTAAGAGCATGTACTGCTCTTGCAGAGGACCTGAGTTCAATTGCTAACATCCTTGTCAAGTGGCTCACAACTGCTGGCAACTCCAGCTCCAGAGAATCTAATACCTGCTTCTGGCCTCCACGGGTACCTGTACTCATATGTGTGCATACCCACCCACAGACACATGTAAACTCATCATTGAAACTACACTAAATCTTTAAAAATTTTGGTTTAAAATTTATTTTTTCTTAAACTCATTGAATTGTGGAAAAATATGTCTGTGTTTTTGGCAATAGTGATAGTTCTTTTGGCTTGGTTTTCTGTTGTTACAGTCAGAATTATTGAGAAAGTTTGTGGCTTCAAGCAACCACCGTTTTATTTCACAGTTTTGTGAGTCAGAAATGCGTGGATGTGCAGCTGCGGTGATTCTGCTTTACATGGTGCCAGCTGTGATCACTTGCTTGTCTGTTCCAGCTGCAATGTGGACAGACACTTCCTGTGTGAAAGGCACCTTCGTGTTTCCACACAGCATCTTCCTCCTTGTGACTTTGCAGCATGCTGGTCTCAGGGCTATTGGACTCCCAGCATGGTGGTTGGCTTATAGTAGGGGACATTCTACAGGGTAATGCTAGAGATGTTTTCAAGTCCAACCTTGGAGATGGCATCAATTATATTCTTTCAGTTGGTAGAGTGGCTCAGGTTCAAGTGGAAGGAAAATAGAGTGTAGTGTACAGTTAGTCAGTGGGAAGAATAGCACTGAAGCAAGGAGTTTGCAGCTGTTCTTTTTGAAGTACTGGGGTTTGAACTCAGGACCTTGTACATGCTAGATAAACACTCTACCACTGAGCTATAGCCATCACAACAACATTGTGGGTCCTGAGGTTGCTTTCATAGATCATCCAGAGTTTGACATCAACGTGAAATTTCTTGTTGGTATTTGTCCCAAGATAAAAACCTATATTTTTCCTTGCTGACTTACTTTAATTGGTTAGAGAGTATTTAAAACGATTACCAGGTTCAGAAAATTTTACTACTTTAAAGACCAGGAAACATTTAGGAAAATATAAGACTTTAAAAAAATTGCTTTGTTCAAATGAGTTTATGAAAATTCTTATAGTAATTACACTTTTTCCTTCACTTTAGATAGGGCACCAGAGTGACTTCTTACAGCTTAATCGCTTAGATCTTTCTGTTATCACCATATTGTCTCCCTATTGCAGATGGTAAACTGACATAATGAGTTTTAAACATGTTTTCAGTACTAAAAAGCCATATGTAAAACTCACCTTGCCATATCTTTCTTTATAAAACTTTTTATTTTATTATTTTTTGAGATAGGGTCTCATGTAGCCCAGGATGGTCCAAGTCTGGCTTTAATCTCGTGATCCTTCTGTCTCCACCTTCCAAGTGCACTACTATACCTGACCTCATAATTTTTAAAGCATTGATTAGCAGGCTTATATTAGATTTATATTTTGGCATTTTGACACTTAATTTAAAAGGTTCTGTGGTAATCTTTGGTTGATTCATTAGTTTTAGCTCACATGTTTTTCATTTTTATTTAATTTTATTTATTTTGAAAATTGATTTAAATTTTAAAAAATTTATGTGTGTGACTGACTGTATGTGGGTGTGTGCATATGAGTGCAGGTCCCTGAGGCCAGAAAAGGGCATTGAATTCCCTGGAGGTTGAGTTACAGGCAGTTGTGAGCTGACTAACGTGGGTGCTGGGAACTGAGCTCAAGTCCTCTGGAAGAGCAGTGAGCACTCTTAACTGCTGAGCCATGTCTTCAGCCCCAGTTCACATATTCCTTTAAAAAAATATTATTTTTATTTTATGTGCATGATTGTATTGCCCACGTGTAAGTGCACCCGTGTCTTGCAGTGCCTGTGGAGGTTAGAAGAGGACATTAGATTCCCCTGGAACTGGAGTTATGGATAGTTGTTTGCCGCCACATGGGTGCTGGGAATCGAACCCAGGTTGTCTGCCATTTCTCCAGTCCTCACGTATTCTTTAAATGATCAGTTCATGTTAAGAAATATTCCTCACCAAATATCTTACTAAATGTAATAAATTGTATTTATGTGTAGATTTATTTATACTTATACCTATATACAAGTATGATTATTTTCCAAGGGTGAAGAATCAGGATTTCAGAATTATAAAACCAACAGAGTCTGTATGGAGCTTTGGCTTTTTTTCTGAAATGGCAACTGTTTCGATAGATACCCTTATATTTGTTTAAACTTTTGCGTTGCCTTGTTGCGTCATTTATGTTACTGGCAGTAGCTGTAAAGTGCCTAATCTGAATGTTTTGAATGTTGATCAGCCCAGCATTCACTAGGCCTTCCTTCATCCTTCTCAGACTCCAGAGGTAGCTGTGACTCCCTGCTTCTCTCTCCTCTTCCCTCCCTCCATTCCTTCTCTCTGTATTTTTAGAGGTAGTTTTTTTCCCCTTGTATATCTTGCTTTTATTAAATTGTTACTGGCAGAGAGCACAAGAGCCTTTGAGGATGTGCATTTTTTGTCCATTTTTCACTCCAGCAAGTCTACATTCTAGTGGTGAAGGGAATGACTCTTGCGTTGTTGTTTAACCATGTTGGTTCCACTGCTTATACTCTTGTTCTGGAGTAATGGGTGGGATATTCAAAGGTGGAATATTACTGATATGTTTGTCATATTATAAGTAGATGTAAAGCATAATTCTAAAATGGAGTAAAGGGCTGGAGAGATCATTCAGTTGCTGGTTGCTCTTGCAGAAGACCCTGGTTTGATTCCCAGCACTCACATGGTGGCTAACAACTGTCCATAATTCCAGTTCTAGGGGATCTGATGCCCTTTTCTGACCTCCGTGGGCATTTCACAACACAGGTGCCCTTACATACATGCAGGCAGTACACTTCATGCACATAAAATAAAACAAATGATTTTTTAACTGGAGTGGAAGTTAAAGACAGGATGTTAGTATTTTATATCCTTAGCCTTAGACCTGAGGTAAAGGTGATGTAGAACCTGCTGTAGAGTATTTCATCTGACCTTGGTCTGCAAAATCTCTATGAGTTGTGCCAGTGAATAAGTACTGAAAGTTGAGATTTTCTCTGAAGCTCAGCTGGGTAGGCAGGACCTGGTTCCAGGGGTTAAGGGGTGACAAGACACACACAGATGGTGAAAATGGAGATAAGTTCTGTGTTCTACGGAGTCCCATTATTTGATGTGCTTTAAACATATAGATAATCTGATCACTGAAGTCTCTGGATTCTGTTTTTTAGTCATGGTCAGTGTTAAGTGTTGTCATCTATACTCTCTTAAAGTCATGATTCTGCCAAGGGTACATAGCCACAGTTAGCCTATGGACTCCTTTTGGAGAGCCTGCTTTGAGGAATTCTGACTGTAATGTACACTCCTGGTTCAGAGGCAGGATTAGCAAGTACTATAGGTTTGGTTATATTAAAACCAAGACCATTGTTATGTGACTTAGCTGAGAGATGTTAAGAAATACAGTTTACACCCTACATAGAGAGGCCACTGACAGCCCAAAGCAGAGTCCATCCATTGTATTTATTAGGGTTTCTTATAGGAGCACCTTCAACTTGTTGACAGCTACACTTCCCAGGTTCCCCAGGCAATCTATGGGAAGCAACACCACCAAGAGCTTCCATCCCAGTCAGCTGTTTAGCTTTTATGGAGTGTTGATTAGAAACTTGTAGAGGGGCCCTACAAGCCCATGGCACCCTCTCCACAAGGGAATGTTAATGGACCTGGTCTCCTGAGATTCTCCTATGGGTCATCACAGTAGCTGTGCTTCAAAATGATGATAGTCTTGTCCAGTCCAGAGAAAATAGCTGCATTACATCCATGAAAGAGTCTCAGCAATGAGAAAAGTATACGAATACTGAATTTTGATTAATTTTTAAAGATACATCAGTGTTGCACATTTGGGAAATTGTCCATGTTCTGCTACTGTATAGCAAACGATGATAGGATGAAGAAACTGCGCAGATAGAGCAGACGTTCAGTATCTGCATACTTGATAGGATTAAGAAAAAGTAAGCAATTGTGCTATCACTGATCTCCATTGAAAATATTGGTCAACTTTACAGTTACAGCCCAAAGTTAGAAAGCATAGGTAGTTTATGTTTCTGACACCAATAGTTTAAAATATTGACAAATGCATTCTTTCATTCAAGACTTTTTTTGACTAGAAACAATGACATCACAATGCTAGAGGTTATTGTGTCTTATTTTAAAAGGACAGTTTTTAGATTGCTTCTCCTAATCCAGTCCCACTTAATTGTATGTGATTTTTGTGTTTATATTATCAGTGAGTGTTCTTTTTCCTATTTTTAGTAATTAGGTTTAAAAAGATACTTCTAATAATTGCTATAGAAATAATTTTAGAAATAAATTTGATCTTCAGGGTAACTAAAACAAAGTAGATCAAGAACAATTAATAGTAATTTACAGACCCATTAAACAATGTTCAGTATGAGCACAAGTACTGGAGAAGACCTTATGAAGATGAGCTCAGAGTGGTTTCAAGTACTTACATTCGTTAGTGATGTGAGAGTTGTCAAATTTTAACATGGCTCAAGCTAAATATATGATGGGACTAGAGTGTAGAAGTGGGTTTTGTTGTTGTTATTGTAAATTTGTCTTTTAAGAAAATATTACTACCATCACCAACCAACCAACCAACAACAACAAAAAACCCCAAACAGAATAATTTTGAATTTTAAGGAGCTCTTTAGGCAGTGTTTTTTATTTAACCACTTCAGACAGTAGTTGTCATTATAGTTTTTTGTTTGTTTGTTTGTTTACTTTTTTACATTATGGAAAATTTCAACCATGTTCACACACAGATGGAGTGTTATGATGGATTCCATGTACTCACTATCCACTTTCACCAGTCATCAGTTTATGGCAGAGGTGATTTTTCTCTTCATTTTCCTATTTTGAAAGAGTCTTAAAAATAATACTCTTTTGTCTGTACTTCAGTATGCATTTTTAAAAGATAAGAACGACCTTATAAAAACATAACCATAGCTAAAGCTAAAATGTTCTTATCAAGAATCTACTAATGCTCCCATTCAAATGTGACAATTGCATGGTTTTACATGGTTTTGTTTGAGTTGGGATCCAAATAAAGTTGAGATGTTGTAGTTTAAATTTCTTAAGACTTTCAGTCTATCAATTCTTCCATTCCTTTATTTTCACCCCTTGATATTTATTTATTGATGAAACTCAGACATTTATCCTGCAGAATTTCCTGAAGGCTGGCTTTTGTTGATTGCTCAGTGTCATTTGCTATTTACCTTCACAGTCTAACTTGAGGATAGAGGCTTTATCAGTTTTGAATTGATGTTGGAGGTCATGATGACTTCATAGGTGGTAGCAGATACTCTCTGCTTTTGTTAAAGGACTAATATGGTTAAGTAATTTATTTTGGGTGATCTGGCAACAGTGTGCAGAAAGCATTGGTGGAGAAGGAAACAGATGGAGAGACACCATCAGAAGGCAAGTTCAATCAGTGTATGTAGGGGAGCAGGGCAGTGAAAGAAAGGAGATAGAGATTAGAGGTTTTTGAAAGGACCATGGCTTTTCAAAACCTTTTAACATTGACTCTAGCAGATGAAGCTTCCTAAGTCAGGGGAAGGTGAAGTTTGAAACCTGGGTGATTGAGAATTAGGGTCAGAAAGATGGTGGTTTATGTGTGTTAAAGTTGAAGTATTGGCAGAATATACCTGTAGAATTGTGTTAGAAACAGCTGATTGAACAGGGGAGGCTGGGGGAGAAGTTAGAGTGGGAGATACTGTTTCAGGTCAGTCTGCCTGGGAATAATGGTTGAAATTATACAAATGGACCTCTCAGAAATTAAGGGGTGGAATGAGAAGTAATATCCATGGTTGTCACAAGCAGACACAGTCTCTAGAGACTGGAGTTTCTTGTGATGACACCACATTTTGCCTTTTTCTCCTGCATGCTTGCATCATATGGATGAATAGGGAACATGGATACAAATACTTTGTATTTTCTGTGTGTTGAGGTGTTGTCTTTCAGAAGTTTGTGTTTCCTTCAGGCACATGGACTAATAGCTTATGGGTGAGATGTATGCTGGATCCATAAGTGAGCCTGGAAGAGTTAGCAACACAAAGTATATGAGGCACTGGGTTGGGGGATTGGATATACTTTGCCTAGTGCTCTTTGCCTTGTGGTCCTGCCTGATCCCTCCACTGCTGAGAACCTGGTAGAATAGAAGGCAAGAATTTCCAAATGGCCTCTCTTAGTCCTTCTTTCTCTCACATCTGTCAAAGCTCAGCGTGTGGTTCATGGGAAGTTACAAAAATTGTGTACAATCTTTTAAAAAGTCATTGCTAACCAACTGAAAGGATTCTAAGAAGATACAGTTTTCTTAAACTGTTAAACAGTGTTGTATTCACTCCTGCCTTTATGTACCTCTCACCTATTGTAGTAGGGCAGCAAAATACATTTTTGCTATCAAATCAACATGTGTAATTAAATGAAGTCTTAGATGGGCCTTCTTCACAGCTATGTTCAAAATTCTCTTCAATTTTTTTATTCTCAGTATGATTATATAGCAAATATTGTAACACTCAAAGGTTTAATTTTTTTCTAACTCATTCTAGGCTTCTCATAATTATTTGTTGGTACTGTAGGGAATTATTCACATAGTGAGTGGCGTGCCCTTCTTTTAGAGTAGCTATTCAGAAGCTTTGGATGTCTTTGAAAATATGAAGTGAACAGTAACACAATCCGTGCTCTGGGTATGATTCTGTAGGAAAAAGAGGGCTGCTGCAGAGTGAAACAGAGCAGATGACGAAGGCTCAGCACGAAGTAGACTGCCTCACGGAGGTGATGAATGACAACACTTAGACACGTGTCAGCAGCGTGATACGGCAATGCTAAAGGACAACACTATTTTTGGCTGTGCTGCACCAAACAGCATGTCATCACCAAGCTGGGCTGATCATCCCTTTCTTCCAGCCCTCAGGAGGCAGCATCTGGGTGACTGTTGTGAGGGCTGGGCACATGGCACCGGGAAGATAGACAAATGGGTAGGAGTCCCAGGCACAGCATCTTCAGTGACTGAGGATTTCAGATAAGGCACATTTTGCTGCTTTTCAGAGAAATGACACATTTTGGGAATGTGCATGGTAAGAGGGATTAACCTTTTTAGAGACAGAGATGTTGACTCAATAGCATCACTGTAAAGTTGGTTACTAAGAAGAGTAAATAGTTGGCATGTGTTTAATAGCATGCACTTCCATAGACAACAAATCATCAAAAAGGGGCTCTAAAGGAAAATTAAGCAAGAGACTTGTTTATGGTCATTTTTTCTTATCTTACCAGCATTGGCAGTGCGTGATATAATGATAAGAGGATGCAAAGTAATAGGTCAGGTGTAGGTGAGGTGCTTTTTTTTTGCTTTTTTTGGGGGTCTTTTTGAGACAGGGTCTCCCTGTAGCCCCAGCTGTCCTGGAACTCACTATGTAGACCAGGCTGGCCTTGAACTCACAGAGATCTGCCTGCCTCTGCCTCCCAAGGGCTGGGATTAAAGGTGTGCAACACCAGGCCTGGCTAGGTCAGGTGCTTTTGATGCAGCATTCAGATGCAAATAGTAAACTTGGGAACAATGGGGACTGAATAGTTCTTTGTAATAATCTTTGGAAATTTCAAATAGGAAGTTGAGGAATTATTTACTTCCCACAGTAGTGTAAGCTGACATAGCAGAAAGACAGAAATGCAGAATGTAAATGGAATGTCAGGGCATATTTTTACAACAAGAACTATTGGACCATAGAATGTTCTCCTGGGAAAATACAGTTGAATTTCATTGGACATTTGACCTGGACAATTGACTGCATGTCAGTTAGAAAATAGAACATTCCTATGGGTACTTTTCATTTACGTTGTCTCTAATTCTTGACCCTTGTTGATGATCTCATCATCTGCTGTGATCAGAAGGAAATTTTCTCTCGTTTTGTTCACTCAAGCATATTCTAGGTGCTTTCCAGATTGACATGGACTTAACAGAGACAATTCATTACCGTGGGATTGATCTGACACCCTTTCCTCTAATTTTATGGAATGACTCCTTTGGGACACAGTGCTAGTCCCCTACTGAAGATGTCTAAATTTAATAGAGTGGGTTGGTGTATTTGAGGGTCAGTGTCTTTTTCAAAGATACCTCCTAACCCAACGGGGCTGCCAGGTAGCCTCTCTGAGGTGTTTTGGATTTCAGAAGAGCTTTCTCCACTTTCCCTAGGATTTTCCAGGAGTATTCAGCAGACCAGGTGGCCATAGACTCTTTGCTCTGTAGAAATGTACTCATTTTGCGTTCCTGGTTAGGGAAAGTCTACTGAAGGTGCACTTGACTCCTACATATGGTTTTAGCATGTCTACCAGTCTCTGTCTGTAGTACTAACTTTGTATAGTCAAAAGAAGTAAGCTGAAAATGCAAACACAGTTTTAGGTTCACTACTTATATGTAGTGTTTCTTCACAATAAACTAATCGATTGAAGAACACTGCATTCTTAGCTTGGCAGCTATATTCAAATTAAATCAGTCTTCCTCCCCCCACCCTGTTTTAGGTCTTTGCCCTCATCCCTGAAGCCTTTTCTCATGGGCTCCAACTCTCTGTAGTTTTCCTCTGAACCACTCATTCCTCATTTCCTTTCAGGAACTCCATGCCCTTTTTGTTTTACTACTGTACTCATTTGATATATCTAATGGTTGTATTTGCCTAAATCTGTGGAAATTTAATCAGATTACAGGTCCCCCTAGGAGAGGACCATTTCTTATACATCCTTTAATTTCTCAGTGCTTTTGTACTTTTGTTTTTCAATTTGTTATTAAACTAGCCTTAAGCCTTTTGAGAGAAGAAGATATAATGTATTTACTGGTCCCTAGCCCTGAGTTTAGCACAGTCCTTAACATGCGGTGTGCACCTGCTCCTTCAGTGAATGAGTAGCACACACTCCACACTTATCTGTTGATTGCTTGGTTTAAGCTTTGCTACCGACTAAATTTTTTTTTCCCCTCAAATTCATATGTTTGAGCCTAATTCCTAATGTGATGATACTGGGAGGTGGGGACCTTTGTGAAGGAAGTAGCTATTGAAAGCAGAGCCCTCAAGAATGGAATTAGTGTCCTGTAATATGCCCCAGAGCGCTCCCTCTGCCATGGGAATATACAGCTAGAATGTGACTGGCTCTCATAAAATACCATATTAGCTTCCAAATACCGTTTTAGCTTCCAAAACTGTGATGGAATAAATTTCTGTTGTTTATGAGCTACCCAGTCTGTGGTATTTTGTTATAGTATCCCTAACAAGGACAAAATTAAATTTGAAATGACTTTTAAATGTGATGAACTTTGTAGATTTAAAAATGTATACCACAGAAATCATAAAACTGAAAGTTTGTCTTGTTCCAGGAGACCAGTTCATCTTGATTTCCCTTAGACGGCCCTGTAGTTAAATTCTTCGAATATGAAATGGTTCTCCTGGTCAAGCAGCCTGGCTCAGACAAGGAGAGTAAATTATTGTTAGCAAGAGAAATAATTAGCAATTGAGACTTTACAGTATTGTTCCTGTATAACTGATGCTCGGTCATTTTCATCATGGTTATGACATAATACACTTGGAAGAATCGTGAAACATTTGATAGTAGGTTAAGTTACAATAAAGCTATCTGAGATTTTCCTTTCCTTTTGTAAAAGGACATTTAAAATTGTGATTTTTTTTTTAACCTGTACTAGAAAAATGTTCTCTAAATCTTACCTTAACTGAAACTCACTTGTGCTAAATTAAATCCATTTCTTCCAGTGATGTCTTTGGTATGTAATTGCCTTCTTTAAGTGTTGAGTCTTTCTTTAGAAGGACTGGAGCTTCTATTATGCAGCTCTTCGGAGTAAATGCTAGTTAATCAGAGCATACATATATAGGAAGGGTAGCTACTAGTGAGTGGTGAGCAGGTCCTGCTTTTGAATGTGGTTTGACAGGGGTTTTGTGGTTTCTCTGAGAGGTGAGGTGCTGTGGAAGTGTAAGACTTTTACTGCAGTTCCTCACCTACTGTAAAGAACCATGCTAACAGCATTGATGGTTCTTTTACGTAGTCAAAGAATTAAACAGAAAAGTCATATTAATTTTCAGCTCCGTTAGAGATGCAAGAATCAAAAAAGATGTTTGCCAAATGGGAAGGGACTAAATTGGTAAGAAAAAGAATTCTAATTTCAAGCTTCAAGTGAATGTTACAAATAATCTAGCATGAAAAGACCCTACTAAAAGTGTCTGACTGCCCTTTCTAAATACCAGCAATGTGAAAAGGGAGAGAAAAGTGGGGAAAAAAAGGCAAACTATAAGAATATGAAATGAAATGAAAGTAACTAGAATTGTAGTAATTTATTTATGAGTCTTCAGTGTAAAGCTGTTCAGCCTTTGGTAGTTAGTATAATTTTGCATGATCACCATGTTTAACCTTTCTTGTTGCTTTGAAAAAATACCTGACAGAAGCGGCTTTACAGAAAAGAGGTTTATTTTGGCTCACAATTTCAGATGGTACAGTCCACCATGATGAGAAGGTGTGACATCTGGCAAGGTCTGATCTGTGGCCATGGGAGCTTATAAAGTGGCTTGTTCACATCTTGGTTGATTAGGAAGCAGAAAACCTTGTTGGAAGCAACACATGACTTTAACTCACAGAAGCCTTCCCCTGTTACCCTCTTCTCCAGCTGAACCTCCTGCCCCAAAGTTTCCACAACCTCCCTAGACAGGTCACCAGCTGCGCAGGAAGAATTCAAACACAGAGCCTGTGGGGGCTGTTTTAGATTCAAACTGTAGCAGTCATTGTCTTGATATTGCCTTTTTTTCTTACTTGACATCAATTGAAGATAACTCCTTTTCCATGTAGAAGGGCAAGTACCAACTTCCTGAATGGAAATGGGGACATTAAAGTACTCAAATTATGAAAAGTTTGTGTTTTCAATATACAGTAGTCTTAACAGTTTTCTAGTTCTCACTTAGAGGCACCATCCCAGTATGTGAGAAAAGCTGTTCATCTTCTGAGGTCATTAACCAGAGGTCAGAGAGAAGAGGGCGGATACGCAGTAAAGAGCATTGCTCTTTCTATTGAAATAGAAACTTACTGGCAGCCAGGAGAACTTGAGAAAAATCTTTATCTGTTCTCTTGGATTTGTGTTTATTATATCTCCCTTCATTTATGGCTCCTGGAATGCCAATAGGGCTTTAGCACTTCAGGGTATCAAAAGGAGCAAGTGATTCCAACCAGAGCTGTGGTGTGAAATTACTGGATGAGTTAGGTTAAGGTCCTGTGAGACTCTAGAGGCACTGAGTTTTACTATTCACGTTAGAAGAGAAAGACTTCTTTGTATATGAGACACACACACCATAGCATATAGGAAGGAAAAGGCCATCTGCTCATTCTTTCTGCATTTCTGTGGAGATTTGTTCTCAATGCAGCAGATGTGTGTTTTTTTTTTTTTTAACTACACTGATACATGACAATATATGATGAAGTTTTCTCTCTTTCTTTTTTTTAATGTTAGCCTTTTCTGAGTCTTTATTGGAGATGCTTGTTCTTTTGTCTTATGAAAGTTTCTCAGGGTCAGTGTTGTCATCAGGAATGACCTTTGATAAACAAGTACTTTTCAAAATATACTTTCCAGACCAGCAGCATTTGCATCACTTGGGGACTGGTTAGAAATGCAAATTCTTGTGTTCTGTCCTATACTATTGGCAGAGAAAGAGGCTGGGGCTTTGCAATCTGTGTTGAACTATTTGTGGCTAGAGGCCATGGAATCCAACACTAGACTGGGGTGACAAAATGCTCTTGTTATTTCAGAAAACTCAACATACAGGCTCATGCTGGTGAATGTAACCTGGTCCAAGCTTTACATATCCTTCAATGTCTCAGCCCTTCTGGAAGCTTGCTGTTTATTCCTTTGTTTGATGGTGACATTGTGTCCAAGCCCATATGCTTGGTAAGCAGCTGGGCCAGGCTAAGAACATTGATGTGATATCAACGTCAATTTTCTTTACTTCTGTCGAACAGGAAGATTTTTATTATTTTTTAAATAAAAGCTTATTTGTTTATTTGTTTATTTATTTATTTTTGAGGCAGGGTCTCCCTGCAGCCCCAGCTGACCAGATTTTCCTGTGTAGACCAGGCTGAAGTCAGTCTCAACAGTGATCCACCTGTCTCTGCTTCTCAAGTACTGGGACTAAAAGTGTGTGCCACCACAATGGGCTTGAAACAGGGAGATTTTAAAAATAATGATTTTAAGTGACTATTCTTGGGACTTTTTATAACTCAGTATCCTATCCATTAGGAAGGCACCCACAAAGTCAAGCTTTAAGATTGTGCCAAAGGAAACCATGGTATAAAAGTGGAACTATGTAGTTCTAGTTCCAGCTCTGCCTACACCCTCTCTGACTCATCTAACCAACCCAATACCCTTTTTTCTCACCAAGCTGGCTTCCTTTTGTGGATCTTGTTCATTAGATGACAGTAAGCATGCCTTATTTTACAACCAGATTGTCCACATCAGACT
This sequence comes from Nannospalax galili, assembly GCF_000622305.1. Classification (NCBI taxonomy): domain Eukaryota; kingdom Metazoa; phylum Chordata; class Mammalia; order Rodentia; family Spalacidae; genus Nannospalax; species Nannospalax galili. Next base: position 1,204,676 of record NW_008340915.1, on the reverse strand, counting down.
GGAAAAGTTAGCATAGTAGAGTAGCTTTCAAGTTCACGATCCTCTTTCAGTAAGAGCTCTGGTTTGGTTCTATTGATACCGGTGTTGTAAGGCTACAAATTTGCCACTATCCTTTAAAATTTTTCTTTTCTTTTTTTTTTTTTTTTGGTCTTTTTGAGACAGGGTCCTGGAACTCACTGTGTAGACCAGGCTGGCCTTGAACTCACAGAGATCTGCCTGCCTCTGCCTCCTGAATGCTGGGATTAAAGTTGTGCGCCACCATGCCCAGCCTTGTTTTTCTTAAGACAAGGTCTCACTGCACTGCAGGCTGGTCTGAAAATCACTATCTAGCCTAGGATAGAATCCCCCTACCTCAGCCTCCTAAGTGCTGGTGTTATAGGCACTCACCACCACACTGCTTGCTGCCCCCGTCAATGCAGACTAACTGAGATTTTCAAGTTAACTTTTACCTGTGATTTACCTAGCAGTTCACTGCAAGCTTGAAGCATTTCTTTGATTTGCACCTTTGCTCTCAACATCATCATGGTTCTCTCTATCTCAAGGCTGGATTCAGATGGCCTTTGATCCAGCCTAGAGCTACCCTAGAGCTCACCTAATCTCCTAAGCAAGCTTGTAGACAGCTTTTTATTTGCCACATAAGGTTTCAGTGTCTAGCTGAATTACTGTCCCTCTGAATGATTTTTTTTTTTTTCCTCCCTGTAGCCCCAGCTGGCCTGGAACTCACAGAGATGCACCTGCTTCCGCCTCCTGAGTGCTGGGATTAAAGACATGCCCCACCATGCCTGGCCATAGAATGACTTCCTTACTGTGTGTGTGTGTGTGTGTGTGTGTGTGTGTGTGTTCATAAGTATGTGTTCTTGTGGAGGGCGGAAGGCATTGTTTATTCTTTATCTGTTTCTACCTTATTTTTAGCAGTGTCCCATCTCTGCTAGACTGGCTAGCCAGGGAGTCTTTAGGATTCACTTGTCTACCAAGTGTCCATCTTTTATGTGGAATCCACATTCAGATTTCTTTCTTCTTAAAGTGCATAGCAAGCACACAGTAGCTGCTCAATAATTTCATAACCAAATTATTTCGGTTCTTCCTTACAGTGCTATGTCTTCTTACTATTTTCAAGCTTGTCCCGTGTGTTATTCTGTATATCTTGCATTATTGGTGATTTTTCTTGTTTCCTCTGAGCATTTGTACTTGCCATTCCCCTGGTGCAGATACGTCATTTGTTTCTTCTCTTTTATTTCCACGAATTAAAAGCATTAAAAATTGCAGCTAATAGTTAATGAACAACAGTTATAACACTAGTTGTTTACTACCACACATACATTATCTTATGTGAACCCCACATTAATAATGCCATTATTATTATTCATAAGTGACATAAATGACATAAAGAGGTTTAAGTGACTTGCCCAGCTATTCAATGGTGAGGGCTGAGATAGAAAATTAGCGTTTTTTAGTCAGGCGTGGTGGCACACGCCTTTAATCCCAGCACTTGGGAGGCAGAGGCAGGCAGATCTTTGTGAGTTCGAGGCCAGCCTGGTCTACATAGTAAGTTCTAGGACAGCTGGGGCTACAGGGAGACCCTGTCTCAAAAAGACAAAGAAAAAGACAAAAAAAAAAAAAAAGAAAATTAGCCTGCCTTTTCTGATTTGATTTAGATGCTTAACCAGTATGTGTAGTCTAGGCTTTGAACTCAGAGCAACCTTCCTACCTCACCCTTTCAAGTGCTAGAATTACAAATATGTCTCACCATAACTGGCTGGTTTTCAAAATACATGTAAATCTTTATGGGTTTGCCTGCTTTGATTTATTATGGTATCTTACTCATGTATTAGGCTTAACCTGCTTATTGTAGTCATGAAAAATAATGTTTAGAGACTTTATTTTTCTTGTTTTGTGACAAGTTCTTCCTATAATCCCAGCTGGCCCAGAACGTAGACAAAGCTGGCCTCGGTCTCATAGAAATCTTTCCCTGTCTGCCTTCTGAGTGCTGGCATTAAAGGCATACACCACCATGCCTGGCTTATGTATAGAGACGTTTATGCACGCCTTCTGGGCTAGAAGTCTCACACCTAGAATCCTGGGTTCTTATGTCAGAAAGACCAGAAGGCGAAAGTGATCATGATTTCTACAACCTTCAAGTTAAGGTTTATTTCATGTGACTCACACTGACTGTGATGGTATGCACTTATATTTATAGCACTCAACAAGCTGAGGCAGAAAGATTGCTTAAGCCCAGGAGTTCAGGCAAATAGTGAGACTTTGTCTAAACAAATAGGTAGGTGACAGACAGACAGACAGACAGACAGATTTATCTCTCATGGCTCAAGTCATTTCCTTTTTGTAGAAATGGCAGTGCTTGTGTATATGCTCAGACTTATGTTTAAGTTTGGGTGCCATTTTCATTTATTATAGTATAAAGTAAGGACAAGTGTTAGAAATAAAATCGGAGATCCAAGGACTCCAATAATACCACACAAAGAATACAGTAAAAGTGAAAGTGAAACTAACTTGGCAAGGCAGATTTTACTCTTGTGGAAGGGTGTGTTGCACAGTCAGTCAAATCCAGCAAGCACACAGGACCTGGAAACTTGGTAGGCTTTTATCCTTAATGCAAGAGTACAACCTCACAGTCTTTCCTGGTTGACTGATTTAAAAGAATGAGTGCAAAGTGGGGGAGAAGAACTGTACTGCCCCAGGTCATTATGTTCAAGAAAGCATTAGTGCCAGGCCTTAAACAAAAGATTTACAGAGTGTGGTGGGATTAAAAGATTAGCATTTTTTTGTCATGAGCCAAGTTCCAAGTTTTACAGGTTTGAAAGAAAAGTGTAGTATTTACTATTTCTTACACAAGGATGCATACACAGTCCTAGAGTGAAATATCACTCTTATCAGCCTTTTCTCGGTGTAGTTATTTCCTTCTGGTATGTCAAACAATGCCTTTCAGTCTAGGATCTGTCATTTTCCTTTTTCAGTGCTTGGGATTGAACCAAGGGCCACACACATTAGGCAAGTGAAGTGCTACTGAGTCATATTCTCCAGCCCTCTTCTGGGATCCTAGTGTCTTTGTGCATTTACAGTAAATGTTCTTAGTTCATGTTCACTCTTTGCATTTGTTTTATTCATTTGGTTTGAACTTAGTATAGACTAGAGTGCATAGTGGGGCCAGATCTTTAATTTTAGTAACATTTCCTCTCCAAATTCTCCTTGGTAATCTTTGACTAAAACAGTTTTATAGAGGGAACTGAAATTAGAAATAGAATGTGGAATTTATGTTGTTCTCTTTGGTTTATTTTAGTACATTCCATTTCTCAACTGAATTTTGAAGGATCAAAGAGACTGGATTACTTAGTTCCTTTCAGTGAAACCTAACGTGGTAACTTGATTTCTGGTTTCTCTAAATGGAAATATTTACATATATTTGGGTACATGCCTTGTGGCTTAATTAGCTTCTAGAAACTGATTAGAGAATGTAAAATGATATTTAAGCACTTATCTTTTAATTATATTTGTAAAGGTTAAAATACAACTAGCTCACCATTTTTATCATTTAGAATTTGTATGCTATTTACATTTCCAAAGTGCTTCATTCATGTAATTTACCTCCTTCTCCTGTCCTCCTGGCAAAGGGAAAGAAGGAGCTCAAGAAAGGTAGGACCATAGAAAAAGGGAATTATTAAGGGAGAAGTGGGAAAAATGGGGCACCTTAATTGGGGGAAACTATGATGGAAGGGTTAGACAATGTGAGAGATAAATAATGCCTAGCTAGTTTTAAAAACCAGAGGGAACCATGTTAGTCTAACAACCTACTGACAAACTATATATACCCTCAAGAAATATATGTCTAGGCAAGGTTTATCTGAGAACAGTTGGTCTTTACCCAAGCCTTATCTACATAGCACATGATAATTAAAAGTACCAGACTGGTGGAACTAACCTTCTTGGATGTTTATTTTGAGGCCTATAAAAATTTGGTCAGAGGGACATAAAGGACAGTTTTTGCTCCTTGTCCTCCTAGTTCGACTAGTTCCAGGGGACTATAAGCACCTCTCAAAATGTCCTGTAAACCTGTCCTCTTGATCAAGGAGGCTGTGGAGACCCCACAAGATGGACTTGAACCAGTGTCCAGTCTACACAGAGGAGGGTCAACAGAAGAAACATTTCCTCCATGCTTTTAAGCAAACCCAGCCATGGGTGAGCAGTACCGTAGACGGAACTGGTAAAAGGACCAGGGCTCCTCCCAAGCCCATGTGATTCCTGAGGAACAGATCCTCAAACGGCCTTAAGAGTAAAAATAAATTGCTTCTAAACACCCAAAAGGAAAGTATAACCAAAGATTAAAGGGGCCAATATAATTTTTTAAGAGTCCATATGTATAGCTAAAGGCTACAGAACAAGAAACAATGTCAGATAGGAGATACCTTCTTTTGAGTTGTTGGCCAGTGTGGCCCAAGAGACTCCCAGATAGTAACCCAGAATAAAACTGGGAAGATGAACAGCAGACCCTAATCTTATACAAAGGAATATTGACAACTGATTACTGCTAGATGAGGAACAGCTGACCTTCTTAAAACAAAGACCTCTAGATAGGCTGACTGAATTCACTGGATGGACAAGTACTGGGGAACGGCGGTGGGTGCTGACAACACAGCGGACAGTATCAGGGAAGAGTAAAAGGGCTCTAGTTGGGTGGGGGGAGGCTATGGGAGGGTACCATCTGGGAAGTGGGTATATAGATGAATAAGATTGGGATGTTCCATGTGATATACACGGCAAAAAATCATATTAAAAAAATGAGTTATATTTAAGGAGGAAGCATAAAAATTTACATCATATTAATTAGTAGAGGTGGTAAACATTACCATTGAAATCTACCTGATGACTTTATATCCATACACAGGTGCCAAGGATCCGAGTGCAACCAACTGTGACTAGTAATAATACACATACAGATTAGAGACGCATGCACCAATATCTGAGTGCTAGCAAAAACAATGAGTCTTTCTGTGAGAAACAGTGTATTCTAAAATGCGATGGAGATCTTCTTTAAAGGTTAAAATCTCATTCAATTTAAGTCTTACAGGGTCTATACTGAGTTCAATATTGTATAACTGTATTAATTCAACTGTTAACCTAAAAATTTTATAGCCACTTTTGAAGGAGATGTATCTTTGCTCTTGAAATTGTTATTGAGTACGTTAAAGCTGTAATGAAATGCTTCTTCTTTGAAAAAAAAAAAAGGAACAAGGGGCTGGAGAGATGGCTCAGCAGTTAAGAGCACTGGCTGCTCTTGCTGAGGATCCAGATTTGATTCCCAGTGCCCACATGGTGGCTAAGAACTGTCTGTAACTCTAGTTCTAGGAGGATCTGATGCCCTTGCCTGACCTCTGTGGGCATTGCAGGACACAGGTATCCTTGCATACATGTAAGCAATACACTCATACATAAAAAATAAAAATAAATATTTTTTAAGTGGGAACATACTAACCATAGTGTTTTGTAGTCAGTCTTTTGTACTTACTATAAACAAATTTTCAGTCAATAAACATCTCCCTTAATCAGCAGTTTCAATGGTTGCCCCAATATCCCAATGTCTGGGTATAAAACATATAGAATGTTTTAAATGGTGTATTTATGTTGTTTTGATATATTTTTAATATTATGATAACTTTGTATATTTGTCTCTTTAAGATAAAAATATTCAAAAGGTAGCAAGCTTGGTTTTTGTTTTATATTTTTATTGGTTCTTTGAGATTTCCAACAACGTATTTTAATCATATTCAAACCCCCATTTCTGTCTCCAACTTACTAGTCCCCCACAACTTTTATGTCTTCTATTTCTTTTTTGGTCTTTTTGAGACAGGGTCTTCCTGTAGCCCCAGCTGTCCTGGAACTCACTATGTAGACCAGGCGGCCTTGAACTCACAGAAATCCGCCTGCCTCTGCCTCCTGAGTGCGCCACCACGCCCGGCCCCTTATTATTTTAACATTTTAAATTGTATTTTTATGAGTTTCATACAATATAATTTGATGGTGCCTATTTGCACCTTCCCTTATTGCACCCCACCCAATTTAATGTACTCTATTTTATATATATAATAAGGCCTATAGAGTAGAAAAAATTATGTCAGAATTATCCATGAAATATTGCCATTTTCAATTTATAGTTACTATTTTTCTTTTAGTTCAACTACATCTTGTCAAAAGGGTGAAATATATAATAACTTGGAAACCATATAAGGTCAACAAACACTCTTCAATGCTCTTGAAGATACCACTGGGTGTTGGAATCACTCAGGTGACTGGAACATGAATTCAGTTCATTTGTGCAGATTGTAGAGCCCCCCCCCCCACTGTCTCTTCTATTTGCTTTGTATTTTTTGATTCCTACAAAAATGTGTGCACTTTGTAAGTATACATTTTCATGAACTAAGCACACACACACATAATGAACATTTAGGTCAGGAAACAACACACTACCAGCCTCTCTCAAGCTTGTTTATTGAATCCCTGTGTGGATGCAAGAGTCTGTCTTATAGATACAAAATGAATACAGTTGGAATTATGGGCATAATGAGCTTTCATATTTAGGTGTTGCTTTGCTTATGAAATTCATTTCTATACATTCCACAAACATTATCTCACTATGCTTTTAAGTTGCACTAAACTTTCAAAGATAGAGATACACACAAGATAATTCTCTTTAATGATTAGACATTATATACTGATGGGTATTGTGGGAGAGAGTTTGGGTCCTTTCAGACATTATTCACCTAGAAGTGCAATTAGAGTTCATCTGCGTATTGGGGATGGAGGATTTGGACAGAAGACTAGGATTGAGTGAAGAGAAGAAAGAGATGGAGGGCCTGATGGAGTACTGGAGGCGGGAAGAAAGAAATGTTTTGCAGGGGAAAGGAGTTGGGTTGATGTAAGGGCTTGGTCACTGTCCAGTGTAAGAAATAAGTAGATTTTAAGGATCTTTAATGTCAGCTAAAGATTCATAGAGAATACCACTTATTCTTACTATTTCTTTGTTAGGAACAATGCTCAGCACTTTTATGTGTTTTGAGTTTACATTCAAGACAGTTGCACCTTTTGGGGCAGATGTTAGTGATATTCAATATTTGATCAACCTGAGAGAAAAATGGGGAGACAGAAATAGAGTAGACCATCGTGATCAGTCAGATGTGAGATGACTATCTAGATTAGGGTTGGTCCTAAGATTGATATTCAGCTACTTGACCAATCTTTAGGGACTGGAGAAATGGCTCAGCAGTTGAGTGCTTACTTGTCTTGCAGAGAACCTGGCCCTAGAAGATAGAGACTTTAGATGGTCTTAGTTACCCTGTATATGCATTATTAAGAATTTACAGTAATATAATGAATATTTACTTGACATACGCTTACTAAGATTCTACTGTGTATACAGTTGTGTTAGGTTTGATGGCCTCCTCAGTCTCTTCCTTTGCTTGTCATTTGTTAATTTGGGAACAACCACTTATTAAGTTACTTCCTAGTGTTTGTGTGCCTTTTATCATCCTACTGACTAAAGATTGGTTTTTATTTTATTTTTTATTTTATTTGTATTATTTTTACGTGTGTGTCTGTCCGTCCGTCCGTCCGACCATCTGTCTGTCTATGCACATGAGTGCAGGTGTCTGCAAAGGCCAGAGGCATTTGATACCCCTGGAGCTGAAGTCATAGGCAGTTGTAAGCTGCCTGAAATGGGTGCTGGGTACCAAACTCTGGTCTTCTGTAGGACCAGTAAGCCCTTAACTGCAGAGCCATTTCTCTAGCCCCTGAGGATTGGTTTTTATGATCTTTTCTCCTGTGTTTTTATCCTTAGGATTTCTTTTTTTCTTTTTTTTTGCTTGTCTTTTTGTTTAAAACAAAACAAAACAAACAAAACAAAACAACAGCATGCTCATGCCAGGTAATTGATTCTAGTTTATAGTCTCTTTTTGTCTCTTTCTGTCTCTGACTCCATCTTGTTCCCCCACTCCATTCTTTATCATTTTCAACATAAAAAGCCAACTCTCTGTGAGTGATTATCTTTGGCTCCTTTCTCCCAGCTTTAGTTCTTCTTGGCCATAATAGCCATCTAAGGTTCTTCTCAGACTCTCCTTCTCTTACCTCTGAGAAGTCTATTACTTTGTGCTGCCCAGTGGTTTAATGGAGTAAATAAATGAGAGGATGAACATAGAAATAGGTTCAGTGTATAGATTTGGGATGTTAACAGGTATTCTGGAAAATGAACTGTGTAAGAAAAATAGAGGCCTAAGAAACAGAAGCAGGTAAATGGAACATAGAGGATGAAAGTAGGAAAGAGCCAACAACAGGATGAAACCTCAGAGTGGTCACAGCAGCGCCTGTAGCCAGAGATTTCTCCTTGAAGTCAGATTTCTAAACTCTTAAGTTGTATAGGAAGAAGTAAAAGATACTGAAATGCCTTTCAAGTTATCTTTTCAGTGGATTAGTAGATTGGCCATAACTTTTGTTATCACTCTAGACCGTGGCTAGGTTTCACTCACCATCACTATTGGTGATGAACATTGTTTCTTGTTGTCATAGTCTGTGTTTCCGTTATTTGTCAGTCTGGAAAGACTGAGCCTCCTTGTAGCTTTTGTCCTACTAGTGATTCCAATCTTGTGTTTTCTTTTCTTTCCCATCTTGTCAGGTGTTTAACATCTCTGATTTTAATTGACGTGAAATTTGATCTTTATTAAAAAAAAAAACATTGCTAGTGTTTTATGTTCCCCAATAATTAGAGGATAAAACACGTCTGAATCGTTTTCATTGAAGATTTAATGTAAATAAAAATATTAGGTAGTAGTACAATGATTTTTGTTGACTTTTCTAGATTTTCTGCTTAGTTTCTTCATTTTAATCTGTTACTGAATGTGTTGTATTTAATAGATGTGCTGTTTTGCAGCTAGAATATTAATTATCCCTTTTAAAGTAACTCACTATACAAAACACATTAACTGTGCTTTATCTAAGAACCATGGTGACATATTTTCACCTGATAAAAGAGAGTGGGCAGAAAATTAGCTAATGAAATAATTGTTCCAGATTAATATGTAATTAAGAGGTTTGCAAAGCCCCTGGGGAAACTAGGAGCTAGAGAGGAGCTAAAAGTATGTAAGCTATATTAAGTAACTATATAGTGGTAATAAATTTTTCCTTAGAAAAGTACTTAAAGCAAGAACATACCATAGTTTTAGGTGTTTCACTGTTCCATCCTACCAGAGATGGGAAATACTGCATTACCTTTTTTTTTTTTTTTTGGTCTTTTTGAGATAGGGTCTCTCTGTAGCCCCAGCTGTCTTAGAACTCACTATGTAGATCAGGCTGACCTCAAACTCACAAAGATCCACCTGCCTCTGCCTCCCAAGTGCTGGAATTAAAGGTGTGCAACTAGTGTCTACTAAATTCTTGTGTGTATTGCTTTGTAAATGGTGTAATGAGTGGGCTTTGCTGAGTTACTCTTTCAGTCAAGTATGAGCTCAGCTATGGTTGCATTTTTCTGTTATCCGTAGAGAGTGAGTTGTGGACATTGATGGCTCTGAAGCTCTACCAAGTATGTGATCCCCTGGGGTCTTCTTCACATGTAGACTGTCACTCATTGTTTCTCAGTTAGGCTAGAGAAGTTGCATTTCTAAGAGGCCCTCAACTGATGCCATTGCTGCTTGAACCACATTTTGAATATGAGCAGGAAGACTTTAATGACTATTTCTGGAACAAGGAGAAAAATCTTGCTACTCATAGGAAACATACAGGCATCCTGCCTGCTGTCCTGTAGCATGGAGGTTCTGGGGGTCCTCATTCTTCAGTGTCTCTTTCCCCTAATTTCTATCCCACTGCATTTTTGGAAAAACTACTGGCCAGGCATCACATTTGACCCAACATTTAAGTTTTGAGTTTCTCTGTGGGTTGCCAGTGCTAGTAGAAATGAATTTAGCCTGCTGTATTGATTAGCCATTAGAGTGATGCCTGTTTGCTTAACTTAGTGCTGAGTGCTAAACCAGCTGCATTCAACAGCTTAGTGCTCTCAGAGTATTATTACTCCAGGTGTTCCATGTCACAAACATCACAAGCCAATCACAAAAATCTATAACATTTTTGCCCCATTCACATCTCAAGCCCTTCTGTCTCTCTTTCTCCATGACTACAGCTTTTGTTTGGGGGACCCTTTTCTCCATCTCACTGTCATCTTATTCATAGATCTAGCCCTGCTCTGATTTACTCTTCACATTGCAGTGGTACCATCTTTCTAAATGACAAATCTTAACATTCAAACTTAACATTCAAACTCTGCAGGCTTAGTCCTAAGTGCTTGGCATGGTATGAAGACCTTCCTCATATTCTACTGCAGTTACTGGGGAGTTCTGTTCTCTCATTCTCCCGAGCATTTGCCCATTCTTTACGCTCTATCTCGGAAAATTTTGCTTTGCCCTCTGGACTACTTACATGTCTTGTTGCTAATACCTAATGAAGCAATTTAAGGAAAGAAGGGTTTATTCTGGCTTACAGTTGGAGGAGATACTTTTTTTTTTTTTTTAATGATGAGGAAGGCATTCTAACAGGAGTAAGGGACTGTCTGATCACATTTCCTGTAGTCAGGAATAAGAGTGAATGCTGGTGCTCAGCTAGCTCTCCTTTGTATTCAGTTGTGGACTCTATCCCATGGAATGGTGCTGCCCACAGTTAGGGTGAGTCTTTCCAAATCAATTGTTAGCATCTAGAAAATACCTCATACACGCTTAGAGAGAGGCTTGTGTGATTCTCTAGGTCCTGTTAAGTTGACAGTATTTGTCATCACAGCTTCTTTACCTGGGAAAGTCTCATTTATTTGTCATTTCTCAGCTTTGGTAGAAAGCTTACTAGATGCCAGTTAACCTCCTGGGGAGGAATTGAAGTCCTCATTGTAAAATTCCCCAAATTCTTGTACTTTCCTATCCTAGCACCTTTGACCTTATATTGTCATTCTGTATTCTTGGCTTTACTGGAAAGGTTTCTTGGTCCAAGACCGCATCCTGTGCAGAGCTGTTTTCTTAGTGCGTGGCACATCGGAATACCAACTTTATGAGAGACTGACTGTGGTACTGGTAGTGGGGGTGGCGGCTTAAAACTTAGATACTTCACTTTGTTTAAGGAAGGATCTGCAGTGCTTCTGGGGTCATAAAAACTTTATATTAAAATCATACAACATTTAAATCAAGTTGTAATGATGTACAAATATTAAATGTCAACAAAATAAAATTTGTAATTCTGTTTGAGTCTGTAGGCAATGAGCTGTATTAATATGAAGAGGAGGGAAAGAGCTGGGGTGGTAATCATAGTAAATATCTGAATAGAGATAGAAAGCTTTGGTTTCTGTGTTTTAGATTATAATAAAACAAGTATTGCTGACAAATATTCATACTGTAATTTTTAAATGTGATTTTGCTTTGCATTTTGAGATTGTAGTTCAGAGCTATCAATATTCAGGCATCTGTGCACCTCACTTAGGGTTGAATGACTACTGTGAGGAAGGGACTGTGTTAGTACCAGAATTACAATCAAGATAAATGATCTTCACGATAACTATTTCCATAATTCACAAAAACACCTTTATTGTGAGCCTGTTTTTATATTCTAAAGATAAAAGTTAAAATTAACATTTATGTATTTCAGGGGCTGGAGAGATGACTCAGAGGTTAAGAGCACTTGCTGCTCTTGTAGAGTACCTGAATTCAGTTCCCAGCACCCAAATGGCAGTCTCTGACTGTAACTACAGTTCCATGGGATCCTACACCTTCTTCTGGCCTTCTGAAGTACCAGGCACACACATGGTACACATTCATACATGCAGGAAAAACATTCATATACATAAAAATTTTTAAAAAATCTTAAAAATGAATACATTATTAAAAAACTTCATACTTCAGATAGTGTGATTTGTGTTGTCTCCTCTTCCTCTACACCATAGATGAAGGATCTGAGACAAAGAACACTTTGCAGAAAGTCTCATGGCTACCCAGTGGAGAAAAATAAACTTAAATCCAGAGTAGACTCTGATTCCGAAGCCTCTGTTATTTTCTTAGACTGCTTTGTACTGTCTCTGTGGGTTGGTATTTCAATACCTTATGGCACCCTATCAAATTTTCAGGTGAACAATCTGAAAAATACCTTAAAAAATGTTATGGCATAAGTTCAGGGGATTATAATGTTTGGTGAATACTTATGTCCTTTATGTTACTTGTTGGGCCTCCACTGCTTAAAAGATTAGAAACATGACTTCACCTTTAGTGTTTACTAGTACTGTATTTTTTATTTAACTATAGAAGGATGACGCTGAAATTTCTTGTTTTATTTTCATTGATATATTCATATAGTCTAAAGTGTGAAATGAGTTTAGAAGGAAAACTGTGGGAAGAAATATATTGGACTATACCAGCAGATAAAGTACAAGTCTCATAGTTCACTTGAAATTATTTTTGTATCTGTTTATACAGAAAATCTTCATTTGGGCTCATAACAAGTTATATTGGTAGTATCAGCTGATGAAAACCAGTTACCTTGGATGGTAAATGTGCAATGCTCAGTAAGTGTAGCTGTGTGATTAGGCTACCTCTGGCCTTAAGCTGTGAACGAATGTTTACAGTCTGTTCAGTGACTCCTAATTAGGAGGCTCCTCTTCCCATGTGCAGGGCTTCTTTACTCTTGGACTTGACAAAGAATGTCTTTTTGACCAAACTTTAGTGGACTTCTCTCAGCCCTCTTTCCAGGTTGGCCTTGGCATTGAGTGTCTTTGACCGTCCATGTCCATCTTGTTGAGCCTAGTTTTAGCAAGAGACATTTTAGCGAGGATGGTTTCACATGTGACATCTGGTCAAATGCCTCATCTATCACCTTTACTGTACAAGTTTTTAAAAAAATTTTTACAAAAACTTTATTGAGAATTTCATACATGCATATAAAGTGTTTTGATCAAATCCATGCCCACTCCCTCCCCTCCAATATTCCTCCCTCTGAAGAGGTAATCCTAAAATCTTTTAAGGATTAGATACAAGCTCCCAAATACTTTTGACATTTTTGGCCTTTGGAACAGAATGTGTTGCTAACAGGCCCAAGGACATTTTGACTTTTAGCCAAGAAACTGGCTACATTTCTTTGGGGTCTTTTTACCCTAACTGCCTAACAAATTCCTACCTCCTATTCTTATCCAGCCATTCTCTGAAGGGGTTACCCAGATTGCCAATAGGGAATAGGGATGCAGACCGCTCTGGCTTCTTCCATGCTGAACAGGGACACAGGGTGAGGCAATTGGAGTACCCCTTCAGCGGGTCTATCTAAAAGACTCCCAAATTGGATAACTCTTGACTCTAAGGGGAAATGAAAGTCCTTGAATCATGAATAGGAGATGTGAAGGAGAAGTAAAGGCAAGAGTAATTAGCATTATAAGTTCTAGACAGGGAGCAAGAAAAAAGTCAGAACAGGGCAATTTTCAAATGTTCATATGAGAGTCCATTGGAGTTTCTTGACAAGGGCTTCCAAAAGCATCCCTCTATTGGGTTCTTCCTCATTTTTCTTTTGTCTTCCAAGGCTGGACTAGTTGGCTGGGAAGAGTGGCTGGACACTCAGGTGAGGGTCTAGTGACCCTGCTTGGCACTCCTTTAATGAATGAATACAACCGTCAGCAAGCCCTACTGTGACTATGTTTAGCAATCAGGCTCAGCCGAGGTCGTGATGATGGTAGTTATTTCATGCAGAAGGGACTGCTGTATAGTATCATCTTATTTAAAGGACCTGGGAGGACATATGAGGGAGAACATACGTTGTTTGTTTTTCTGAGTCTGTGTTACTTCACTTAGTATAACAGTTTCTAGATCCATCCATTTACC
>NW_008340915.1:1189948-1190609 GCF_000622305.1 Nannospalax galili | reverse complement strand
TGAGTCCTTTGGGTATATGCCAAGGAGTGGTATAACCAGGTCATATGGTAGGTTCATTTTTAGTTTTTTAAGAGTTCTCTACATGGTTTTCCATAGAGGCTGCACAAGTTTGCAATCCCACCAGCAGTGAATGAGCATTCCCTTTTCTCCATATCCTCACCAGTATTTGGTATCATTTGTTCTCTTGATCCTAGCCTGTCTGATTGGGGTAAGGTGATACCTTAGGGTAGTTTTAATTTGCATTTCCCTAATTACTAATGATGTTGAACACTTTTAGAGTCTTGGAGGTGTTTCTAAGCTATCATTATTTCTTCCTTGGCGAACTCTCTGTTTAGATCTTTAGCCTATCTTTTAATTGGGTCATTTGGTTTCTCACGTCTTTGTTTTTTGAGTTTTTTATTCTGCATGTTAAACCTCTATCAGATATGTCACTGGTGAAGATTTTTTCCCACTGTTTGATTGTTTCTTTTGCTGTACAGTAGCTTTTTAGTTTAATGAGGTCCCACTTAATGATTGCTGACCTTAATTCCTGAGCTACTTCTGACTTAGAAAATCCTTTCCTACACCTATATCTTGTAAGTTACTGCCAATATTTTCTTCTAATAGTTTCAGGGTTTCCAGTTTCACATTGAGGTCTTTGATCCATTTGGAGTTGGAAAGC
>NW_008340915.1:1159175-1189589 GCF_000622305.1 Nannospalax galili | reverse complement strand
GGATATGGATCTATAGTTTTCTTTTTGGGTTGTGTCTTTACCTGGTTTGGGTATTAGAGTGATGCTGGCTTCATAGAAGGAATTTGATAGTTCTCCCTCAGCTTCTATTGTTTTGAATAGTTTAAATAGTACTGGTTGGAGGTCTTTAAATGTCTGGTAAAATTCTGCTGTAAATCCATCTGGGCCTGGGCGTTTTTTAATTGGGAGGCTTTGTATTACTGTTTCAATTTCCTTATATGTTATGGGTCTGTTTAAACTGTTGCTCTCTTCTTGGTCTAACTTCGGTGGTTCCCATGATTTCAGATATCCATCCATTTCTTTTAGACTTTCAGATTTAGTAGTGTATAGGTTTTTAAAATATTCCCTTATAATGGTTTGGATCTTTTGGCTGTCTGTTGTGATTTTTCCCCTTTCATCTCTGACTTTGTTGATTTGGATTTGCTCTTTCTTTCTTTTGGTTAACTGGGCTAAGGGTCTGTCTATCTTGTTTAGCTTTTCAAAGAACCAGCTCTTAGATTCACTGATTCTTGTATTGTTTTCTTTGTTTCTATTTCATTAATTTCTGCTCTGATTTTTGTTATTTCTTCTCTTCTGCTGGGTTTGGGTTTCATTTGTTCTTGCCTTTCCAGTGCCTTGAGTTGCAGTGTTAGGTCATTTATTTGGGCTCTTTACAATAATTTAATGTAGGCACTTAGAGGTATAAACTTCCCTCTTAGGACTGCTTTTAATGTGTCCCAGAGTTTGTGTTGTGTTGTATTGTCCTTTAAGTTGAATTCCAGAAATTCTTTTATTTCTTTCTTAATTTCTCATTTGACCCACTCATTGTTTGGGAGTATGTTGTTCAATCTCCACGGGTTCGTGTAGTGGCTAGGTCTTCGTCCAGTGTTGATTTTGAGCTTTATTGCTTTGTGGTCTGATAGGATGCATGGAATTATTTCAGTTGTTTTGTATTTGTTGAGGTTTGTTTTGTGGCCCAGTATGTGGTCAATTTTTGAAAAAGTTCCATGAGGTTCTGAGTAGAAAGTGTATTCTTTGGCGTTTGGGGGGAATAATCGAAAGATGTCTGTTAGGTCCTGTCTTAGTTTGTTCTTCATTGCTGTTAGCATACTTGTTGAAATTTGAAATTTTACATTACTACTCATATTCTTTTCTGTCGTGTGTAAATTCAGTATACTTTCATCTGTTGTGAGGCTAGCCTTAGATCATGGCACTGTGAGCCCAGAAGATAATTTAATTACTATCAGTGATTCTTTTCATTTACTTTTGTGCATTTCAATGTTCATCACTTTCTACAATCAAAAGACCTTTCTGAACCTCTCTAAGTAGTTTGTGTTAGTACTGTTTCATGTAAACAATTTTTTCTTGTTGGGGAATCTGTAGTGATTGCATAAAAAGAGAGGTATAATCAGAACCACATAAAGCTCCCAGTAGTTTAATGTACAGATAAATCATTCTACTCATATACTGTGCCTTTGCAGTGCTTATAAGGGATTATGTAATAAAGTAGCTATTTTTTAAAATATTAAGTGAAAATACAATAAAATAATGGTCAAGTTTTATAACCACATTACTGAGGCTTTGTTTTCCTACCATATAATTGCCATCTTGTTTATCCACTAAAAGGAGAAGAATTTAGGTACATTGGGTTTACTCTTTTGCCCTAATTCTCTCTACAGATGTTTCCTACCACACAAATCAGAGAAGAGATCCTCATGTTAATGTCTGTCCTACACGTTGCAGTGTGATTTTTACCCCTATCTTCTTAAAGCAATTGTACGGAGTCTGACTGGTGAGGAGACAGTTGCGCTAAAGTCTGAGTTTCTTAGTTGATCTTCAGACATTTCCAGAAATGGCCAGAGGAATTGATTTGTTTTTGTTTCTTTGAGTGTTTTTATTACCACCTTTGGACACCACTGACTCATAACAGTGAACTGGCTCTCTGCTGTCCTCAACCTGACCTCTGCCTAACTTTTTCTTGCTGTGAGCATATTAACAACTGACTTAATGCAGACATTTGGCAGACTGTGGTTGTTCAATTCCTTTTTTCTATATAGCTTAATTACCCCAGGGAGCTGGTATTCTGAAGAATGTTCCCATTGGCTTGCTTCAGAAGTGTTGGAAATACTTTCTTCCTCATAGCTCTGAGTCAGTTAGCTTTGCTGGGGTAGAAAGGAGAGTTGAATTTAAGAAGTAGAAATTATGAGGTCTTACTTTGAGTAAGGCCTGGTGTCAGTTAACATTTTAAAAGAATTTGGCAGTTTCTTGTTTATTATTAATTAGCCTGCCTGTGTGATATTCTTAAAGCAGTATTCAAATTTTTAACTTGATCTTAAAGAAATAGAGACTCAGTGTAGATTTTCAGGGAGTTTTCTTTTGGTAGGAGAGGCTAAGCAATGAAATTCTAGTTTACCTGAGCCTGTCTTCCTATTGCCATTTTATTTTTCCACATCTCAGACCATCCACCCTGCTGAGCCCCATACACAGCAAGTATACTTTTGAGATGGTTTTATGTCTATGAGCACCACATGGTTAGCCTGCAGGAATCATAATAATGTGCTGGACATGTGTTTCAAGGTAGCTTAGAATCTTTTCATTAGTACTTATCTATCAAAGATTATCAAAGAAGGAAGGGAAGAAAACATCATGTTAGAGAAAAAGCATTATATTAGGGAAATTGGAGTTGTGCCTAAGGTTGTCAAATGAGCATTACAACTGAGATAATATGTCTATGTATCTGATTTTTTCTCCTCTGCATATGGTTATACAGTATGCACTCATTGATCTCCTGATTTATTTTTTGATTGTGTGGTACATACGGTATTATTATCTGGTACATCCAAGGTGTGATGATTAATCTTCATTGTCAGAGTGACTGAATTTGGAATCACCTAGGAGACATACCTCTGGGCATATATAGGAGTTTCTTCCTAAAGAGAGTTGGTTGAGGAAGGAAAGCCTACCCTGAATGTGGGTGGCACTGTCCTATGGGCTGGGGTCCTAGACTGAATGAAAATAAAAAGTCAGAAAAAAAGGAAGCCAGCTGAGTACCAGTATTCATCTCTACTTCCTGATGGAGATGTGATGTGACCAGCTGCCTTGCTCCTTCTGCACAGCTTGCTGCCATTTGTTCCCTTCCACAACGGATTATACTCTCAATGTGAGCAAAATAGACCCCTTCTTCCATAACCTGCTTTTGTCAGATATTTTGTTGTAGAAGTAAGAAAATTAATCCAAAAAGTTACTAGAAATGGTAATAAAATCCATTGTTTTAAATGGATTATTTATAATCAATAAATATAAGAGGATTTAAACTATGCTAGTTCGCTGGTGTTGTGGTACACACCTTTAATCCCAACACTCAGAAGGCAGAGGCAGGCAGATCTCAGTGGGTTTGAGATGATCCTGGTCTACATAGCAAGTTCCAGGACAGTTGGGGCTACAGGGAGACCCTATCTCAAGAAGACCAAATAATAATAATTATAATAAATAAATAAATAAAACAAATGGTGCTAGTTCAGTCTCTCTGATCTGCATTCAAGTTTCAGACATGTACTACATTGGATGGGACAGTGGTCTTAAGAGGCTGAAGTTACAGGTGCCAGTTATCTTTGGGTTAGTTTTCTTTGATTGATTTATTTAATTTTTGATACATTTTATCTGTTTCTATTTTATATGTATGAGTGTTTTGTCTGCATGTCTGTAAATGGACCTTGTGTATACAGTGCCTGCTAATGCCAGAGGAGGATATTGGATTCCCTAGAACTGGAATTACAGACAGTTGTTAACTACTATATAGGTGCTAGGAACTGAACCCAGGTCTTCTGTAAAAGATGGAAGTGCTTTTAACTGCTGAGCAGTCTCTCCATTTTTACTTTTATTTATTTATTTATTTGTTTATTATTTATTTATTTATTTATTTATTATTTTTTGAGAGAGGGTCTCCCTCTTTATCTAGTTGGCCTAGAATACATAGACTAGGCTGGCCTCTATCTCAAAAAGATCCTCCTGCCTTGGCCTCTGCCTCTGCCTCTGCCTCTCTGGCTTGCCTCTGCTTCTGCCAGGTTTGGCATGAGCTGCCACACCTGGCACTTTAGTTCATTTTTGACTATAATCTTTATCCAGAATTATTGTCAGATGTTGTATTAGTCACTTTTCTGTTGCCTTGATGGAAACACTGACCAAAGCAAGCGATGTGCTCCCTCCAGGATAGCCACACCTTCTAAAACCTCCCAAAATAGCGCCATCATCTGGGGACAAAATGTCCAAATACTTGGAGCCTATGGGGGACATTTTCCTTCAAACCATCACAGATGTCATGTAGATTTCCATTTTTTTTTCTATCCTGATGAATTTAGTCAAAGGAGATATATTAGTGTAAACTCATCTACATTTGTA
This sequence comes from Nannospalax galili, assembly GCF_000622305.1. Classification (NCBI taxonomy): domain Eukaryota; kingdom Metazoa; phylum Chordata; class Mammalia; order Rodentia; family Spalacidae; genus Nannospalax; species Nannospalax galili. The sequence continues at coordinate 1,185,194 of NW_008340915.1, read as the reverse complement.
AAGAAACATTTGCACTTCATATCTTACATTTATATAGTCATATTTTGCTACAGCGGAAGGCCGTTAGCTAGTTTGTGCAAAGTATTAGCCAAACATAAGGAAGCTAAAACATTTCTGAGTCAGCTTTTGATCACAAATCCAAATTGAAACCACCATCTCTGTATAGTGTATTCTGTAACACTTTGTTAGGTCAGAAATAAAGTTGAGCATTCTTATCATTAAACAGATTTACTATTAGTCATTTGTGAATTATAAAGGCAGCTCCCATGCCTTGTACATTTCCTGACCTCTGCCAGTACATTTATTTAGCACATCCCTGCACTTGCAGAATTCTAGCTAGATCATATCACATATTGTGTATCTATGGATTTAATGCTTTCAGGATTCATGATCAGCAAAAGTATAACAATTTCTTGGTCTTTGCATTTCATCTGAACATGTACTAATATACTCAAAGAAGTCACCTGAACAAAAATCTCACGATTCAATACCCCACTAAAGCCACTTTTAGGTGAAAATTGTGATCAGATTATGAGGGACTTATCTTCAAGGTCAGAAAAGTAAGTTGGCTGTAGTGAAGGCTGTGTGGCAATGTGAAGTGGAACGTGCTAGTTTATATGGAACCCATGCAGTGTTGTTTATACTGAAGTTTTTGTATATATTTGCTTGTCTGCTGCCTTTTCTTTTGCCCTTTAAAAATCATGGAGTATGTGCCAGGCATGGTGGCGCACACCTTTAATCCCAGTACTTAGGCAGAGGCAGGCAGATCTCTGTAAATTCAAGGCCAGCCTGGTCTACATAGTGAGTTCCAGGCCACCTGGGGCTACAGAGAGACCCTGTCTTAATAAAAATCATGGAATATATCAAAACTATTTTTTTCTTGATTTTTGAGTTGCAAGTTTTGTTCCTCTCTCATAATATAATTTACATCTAAGTGTGCCCTTTGAAAGGAAGCAGTGGGACTCTGACAGTGAGTCAGTGGGACTGGAGAGATGGCTCAGTGGCTAAGAGCGTTTACTGCTCTTGCAGAGGATCTCAAGCACCCACAGGTAGTTCACAACTGCCTGTAACTCCTAGCTACACCACCTCTGGCCTCTGTCTAGGGAGATACCTGCACTCATATGCACTTACCACAAGCAGACACATAAACATAATAAAAATATGTCTTTAAAAAGTGAGTCATTAATAATCACTTGCCAGTGAGCTTGATTGTAGGGCATGTTAGTTTCAAAAGATTGTTACTTGATTTCTCTGACAAAAGTAGTCTTGCTTTGCAATAGGCAACTTAACCCAGCCTTGAAAAAGCTTCTGGAGTATTCAAAATTTCTCATATTTACTGAATACTTTAAAATTCAGCTTAAAAATTTGGTCAATGGCATTTTGGCTAGCATTAGCTAGTAAAAAGTAGGTTTTATGTGGGGTGTGGTGGTTCTTGACTATAATCCTAGCATTTGGGGGTTAGAGGCAGGAGGATCTGGAGTTCAAGTCTACATAGCAAGTTGAAGGCCAGCCTGGGCTACAGGAGACCCTGTTCCAAAACAAAACAAATAGAAGTGATATGATGTGGAGGGACATTTTGGAGGACTGGATGTATTTTAATTTGGATGGAGTTGGATATTTTAATGTTTATATTTTTACTTAGGGTTTTCTGAATTATTTTCCATAATCAGGCGTTACATTTTCCTTTAAACACTACACACACACACACACACACACACACACACACACACAAACTATTGTGTAATGGAGTCTAATTCTTCAGTTTCACAATTGTCTATTAATTTCAAGCCACTCTACAAAATCAGATACTCTCCTAGTTAATTAAAGCACGGACTGTAAAATAAGTGTCATTCATAGTATGATATCAGGCATCTAAAAAAGTAGCAGTCAGCATATTCCCCCCTTGGAGCCTCTCATATTCTTGTGAGTTCTTTTTCTCTTAAATCTGTATCTATCTACTTAAAAGAAAACAAGCTAGCAATCATAAAGAATAATTTTCCATAAGTAAATCCTTGAATCATTGTGAAATTTAAGGGGAGAAATAAGCTTTGAGTTTTCTTTTTGCCCAGGAGACTGAAATAGAAAAGCGGTTTACTACTATTCTGCTGCTTTTTGCAAAACCATGGTTTGATGATGAAGTTCTAGGCAAGGACTGTCTCTTTCTTAGGGATGCTGAAAACGTAGTTGGTACCTTGTACACCTTTAATAACAACATAATTGAGGGTTGAAATATGGCTAGTACCTGAGGGTTAATGCTGGTGCACTAGGAAAAGGGGATTGGCATTTTGATCAGTGCCAGTGTGTGGAACCTTTGTGTGAGTGTGTGAGTCCCTGTTTCCAACTCTCCACATTTCCCTGCTGTGAGATTCAGCACTAATTCAGAGGGGAGAGCTCTATCTACTGAAGACCCTTTTCACAATTCTCCCTTCTGTTGACTTCAGTGATTTTCCCTTTGCACAGCTCATTGAATTTTCTTCTGATTTATAAGCTCCAGTAAAGATTATGTTGAAACTGGTAATTTGATCATTTCAAACACCAATTCCTTGTCATTTTTCTTAGTGCTTAAATTCAAAAGAGTACCAGGGGGCCCTCTTAGTTCACTCTGTTAAATAGTGTTTTGTTGTGCTCTGTGTGAATGACAAGACTACCTTTATGAAATTGTAGATGGCCTTTCTGTAGTCTCTCTAGCTGAGCAGTCCATATAATCACATTAGAATTTTCTTAGTCATATCATAAGAATGACATTGAGTTTGGTCAGATTTAAGCTTGACTTTCATCTTTTACAGTTTGGCTTGTAATAGGATATTGTGTAAGGGACTTAATTTTGTAAAGTTGAACTTCTCCATGGAAACTTGTGGACTATATTCACTGAGTTTGGACTTAGTTAGAAGGGCAGTAGAGCCTTTGGAGAGTTTTTAAGAAGAGATCATTCTTTTTAGTGCCTTGGACTTTAACTGTCACTCCCTTCAGAGGCTGCCAAAACTGGAGAGGACCATATTTCCCAAGACCATGCCCCTTCTTTGGTTGGTCTGCATTAACTAATTAGTGAGGGAGTAGAAACCAGGGTACCTCAGACAAACTCTGTTGTGTGAATTTTTCCTGTAGAGACAAACAAATACCTCTTCACCCAAGATAGGGTACCAGCACCAGACCAAATAAACAGTTCCATTCAAGTCTAGCTTGGTGAACTAGTAAGTTTAATTGGGGTTACTTTCATGACCATAGATGAGGGATTAACAGGAACATAGGCAACTTGTAAGCAGTTATACATACCACCAAAGAAAACACCTCTCTCTTTTTCTTTCTCTCCAAGCAACCTTTAACTGCCTGTGTATTGTTAGGGAGGGATGGGGCCTTGTGAGTTCTCCCTCTTCTCCTTATATTTTATGGACTAATCTTGTGCAAGTCTTGTCTGGGTTATAACAGCTGATGAGAATTCAAGAGGGCAATAGTCAAGTGATGATTGGAGGACATCATTCTACAATACTGTTCAACTCTGAAGGGCTATATATTTATGAACTTATGATAGGGAAGAATTATTTATTCAAGCCATAAGAACATTACAAACCCCTAAAGAAAAGGCTTACATCTTAATACAGTATTGTAAAAATATTCAATATAGCAAAAACATTAAAAACAAAATGAAAAATCAGGCCATAGGCTAGGAGCATATATTTGCAACTCTTGTAAATAATTTGAAATAAATAGCCAAATCTTCAATGCTGTCATGTAAATCAATAAAGAAAAGACAAACTTCTCAGCAGAAAACAGGTAAAGGATATGAGTAGGCAGTTCACATTGGAAGAAGACTGGATGCCCAATTATGAAAGTTTTTTTTACCCTCACCAATAGTTAATAAATCCCAGTGAGAGTCCATTTTACACTTATTGATTGGCATAGTGTAATAGGCTTGATGACACCAAGTGTTGGCAAGGATAAGAAGAAACAGAAACTCTTGTATAGTGTTGGAAATAAGTGGTAGCAAGCAATCTGGAAATACCTGGTAAAGTTGAAAATGTACAGATTTGGCAACTCAGCTATCTGCTTTTATGTGTTAGCCTAGAAAACTGTCATATGGTAATAAGAAGAAATGTGCAAGGTGTTTATCTTAACATTGCCTCAAATAGAAAAAAAAAATCAGAGGAATTGATAATTGAGGTGTAATTTCCAACCATATAATGGAGCAGTTAAAACAACTACCCACCAGCTGGGTGTGGTGGCACACCCCTTTAATCCCAGCACAGAGGAGGAGGCAGAGCAGGTGGATCTCTGTGAGTTCAAGGCTAGCCTGGTCTACAGAGTGAGTTCTAGGACAGCTGGGGCTGCAGGGAGACCCTGTCTCAAAAAGACCAAAGAAGTAATAAAAGCCCCCCCAAAACCCCAAATAGATAAATCTCAAACACATGTTGCTAAGGTAAACTGTAAAACTATAGAGAATATATATAATTACAAATGTATACAAATATAACATTATATATAAAGTTTTATTGAGATGCAGCTTAACTCAAAGTGTAAAATTCAATGGCTTTTAGTATATTCACAGAATTTTGCATCCATTACAGAAACATTTTTCTTTTGGTCTTTTTGAGACATAATTATGGACATAAATTTTCATTTCTCTTGGGAATATACACAGGAGACCAGTTACTAAAGTACTGAAAACTGTGTTAGAATTGCTAAGCTGTCTTCTAGAGTCGCTACATGCTTTTATTCCCGACCATCAACATCTCTCCATGTCCTCCTTGACATTTGTTATTGTCCATTTTTTTTATTATAAACATTCTAGTGCCTGTAAAGTAGTATCTCTGTTGTGTTTTGATAGTATTTTCATGATGGCTAATGGTATTTTTTTTCCATGTGCTTATTGGCTATACACATTTCTAAAGTATATAAAACATTAGCATGCATTTTGGGGTACATACATATATAATCAGTATATAAAAATGAGATGCAAGAATGCTTATGCCATGTCATTTCTCAGAAAGGTTTGAAATGAAGCAAAGAATATATTAGTATTTGGTATAGTTGTAATGTTAGACATATAGTTGATATATTATTTTCTATTTGCATGTATTAAAAAGCACAGAAGAATCCAACTACCTAGAAATATGATATTGTTCTGATAATAGGAACTTTTTCTGAGGGAGAATGAAGATAAAATAGGAGTTCCAGAGATGCTCATGTGCATGCTTTCATTTTGGTGGGAGATGACAAACAGGAAATAAAGTTTGCTCAAAAAACTTTTAGCTGAAGAATCATTAATACAGATACCAAATATGAGTTCAACAACATCAAATGTTATAGAGGATAGGATGTTCTTCTTTTGAATATGCTGTAAAACTTTGTATTTGATAATGAAGTTAATATCCTGCTCAGTTTTGATTTTAAAAGTGAAGTTCAGATTCACATTGTAGAAGATATGCATTAAATATATTGCCTATGAGGGAATAGACACTGTGGTTTAAAACACATTAACAGGCTGTCAGTGAGCAGAAGAGGAGAAATAGTGTAGTTTGTTGAAAGGAAAGATGGATCCAAAACCTTGCCTTGTGCATTAAACATGGTATAGCACTTGACCATCATCCATAAGAACAATTTGGAACTTCAAAGTGGTGTACCACAGAAGCCTAGTTGTGATTTAGAAGTTGAAGCAATTGCTTATTTATTCATGTCTTCTCTCGTGCTCTTTGTTTAAAACATCAAATAATTTGCATATGTGGCTCCTTATCTTTCTAGCTGTTATGATCATTTGAATGAAGGAATAATAACTTATTTATCCATCTGTGTACCACTGCCAAGTACAGTACTTTGCATATAGTACATGTATAAATAATATACTTAATTTAAAAAGAAACTTTACTCAGCATCCAGATACGTGGTGTGAGAGAAAGCCATGAAGGACATGGAATGATAAATGCAACCATGTGCACAGTGTCCCCAACAATACCTAACTCATCAGTAAATGTGAGTGTTCCTCCATAGTTCTGTTGCTCCCAGGTATTTGAGAAGAGGTATTTAGAAACAATCCCAATGGGCCCAAAAAGGATTGAAAAGTAAGGGCAACTGAAGAGTTCTTTTAAGAAGGAGGGATGACTGTACTTACAGGGAGGGAAGATAAGGTAATGTTAAAGTAGAGGGGGAAATATAGAGCAGCATGGTCAGAGTCCCACATACTGTGAGGAGGAAGAGGACAAAGGGAACAGCGGAGGAGGAGGAAGAGGAAGAGAAGGAGGAGCAGCGGCAAGAGCTGATGTTCTTTGGGGTGATGGAGGTAGCAGTGTTGGCATTAAGGGAATAAAGAACATTTGAAAGTTCTGTGGATAACTGCAGAAATAAAAAGGCAGCTTACTAAAACACATGGTACAGCAGCATTAAAGGTTCACTTAATTTAGATGGCGTGGGTTATGAGGTCTATATGATTATTTGATTTGTCCTTTGGAAGTTGTGATTGAAGAAGAGCTGATAGAGTGTTTGCTCTAAGGGAGGGGATAAACACGGCTACAGAGGAAAGGTTTGATGGAGACATGGCGAGTTCCTTTAAATAATCTGAACAGTTCTCATATGGATGACTAAATAGTTAATTTTATTTTATTATTTTATTTTTATTTATTTTATTTTATCTTATCTTACCATCTCATCTAAATGCCAGTCAATCCCTAAGGGATTGTATGAATGCATTGCCTGCATGTGTGCACCTGTGTCATATAATGCCTGCAGAGGTCAGAGGAGGGCATTAGATTTCCCTGGAACTGGAGTTAGGGACAGTTGTTAGCCACCATATGGGTGCAAGGAATTGAACCCAGGTCCTCTGCAAGAGCAGTCAGTGCTGTTAACCACTGAGCCAACTCTCCAGCCCAGTATTTCTTAATCAGAGGACAGAATTCTTTTTTTTTTTTTTTTGTTGTTGTTGTTGTTGTCTTTTTGAAGCAGGGTCTCCCTGTAGCCCCAGCTATCCTGGAACTCACTATGTAGACCAGGCTGGCCTTGAACTCACAGAGATCTGCCTGCCTCTGTCTCCCAAGTGCTGGGACTACAGACGTACACCACCATGCCTGGCAGAACTCTTAACTAAAAACTTGAAGTAAGATGGCTAGATCACTGCCCAGGACAAAAAACTTGCTAATAATTAGAACACTCTAATATTGGAATATACTGGTTTTTTTTTGAGGGGTTGGGGGTGGGGTTCTAGTCAGTAGAAGGATCCAGAGAGAGGTTGGGATGTAGAAGGTCCAGCTATGTGCCAACTAAAAGACTTTTTAACACTGAAGACGTTACATGACTTTATCAGAACATTGATGGAGTAAGATGATCTAGTTTATAGTTAAGAGTTGAGTATAGTGACTGGATGAATCTAGGTAGATTAGACATCATTAGTAGCCAGAAAAAGGCATTTTAGAGAATACCTTATGCCATAGTTTATTGCCTTTGTTTCTGCCTTTGTTCTTATCGGATGGAGGGTAGGTCTCATCAGTAGTTTTTTCTGTGACTTGGTGTGATCCTCAATCATTTTACATCATTAATATCTTTAGGCTTTTAAATTTTATTTTGTTTTATTTAATTTATTTTATTTTATTTTATTTTATTATTTTTCGTCTTTCTGAGACAGGGTCTTCCTGTAGCCCCAGCTGCCCTAGAACTCACTATGTAGACCAGGCTCGTCTTGAGCTCAAAGAGATTCACATGCCTCTGCTTTCTGAGTGCTGGGATTAAAGGAATAAGCCACCACTCAGTGAGTTTTTAAATGAGAGTGAAAACACGTTTTGCTGGGCGTGGTGGCACACTGAGGAGGCAGAGGCAGGTAGATTTCTGTGAGACAGAGGCTAGCCTGGTCTATATAGTGAGTTCGAGGCCAGCTGGGTCTATGGGAGACCCTGTCTCAAAAATACCAATAAATAAGTAAGTAAGTAAGTAAGTAAGTAAGTAAGTAAGTAAGTAAGTAAGTAAGTAAGTAAGTAAATAAATAATTCTCTTAGAGCCAGGTATGGTAGTGGATGCCTCTAATCCCAGCACTTGGCAGGCAGATTTTTGTGAGATTGAGGCTGGCCTGGTCTACATAGTAAGTGCCAGGCTACCTGGGACTACAGGGAGACTCCGTCTCAAAACAATAACAACCTCCTCTCCCCAAAAGACCCCACAAAATTCACTTAGAGTGAATCACTATAACTGGCTTTTTAAAACAAAAAATCAAATTTTTTTTGCCAAAGAACATGTGAAATATATTTTTTAATGTTTTTTCCCACCTGCCATCAATCAATAGAAAAATTTGTGATTTTAAGTACAGGCTTTACTCTGAAAAACTCAGTTTTTTCCATTTTTACCGAACAATAATTCCTAAGTAATTCTTGTCGACCCCCCCCCCATATTGCTACTTCATTCTTCCAGAAAGAGCACAGCAATTTTATAAGCTTTATTTATCTTATAAAGAAAATGTTATCAGACATATCAAGAAGTTTTAGACAAGAACAGTTTTGTATATTGATTTCTTTCTTGACTCAGTGCATAAAGTACTTAGTCTGAGGACTGTATAGGAGTCCAAACTCAACACTTTCTTTTTGATGTGGTACATTAGTGCGAAGAAATTTTGTATTGATTACTGCAGCGTCTCTTGCCTCATCTGCATGAGACAGGAATAGAGAAATAGCTTGCTCATAATGGCTCTTTTTGCTTACTACAGTTGTCCATTGGTTTTAGAAAATACCTAATAATCAGTCTTGGAATTACATTCTTATTATACTGCTAAGATATTATTGAATTAAAAGTATATCCTTCATGGAAAGTAATGTGTAGGCAGCTACCAAGGAGAATATCTAAAATGTACACAGATTGTTAAAGTGCTGGAGTAGAAAAAAAGGATGATTACATTGAATGTCCTGGAGTAAGAGTGGGGGCTACACTTTTCAACAGGCCATGGCAGAATCTCAGGTTAAAACTTTTGTTAAAGGACATGGCTCACTTCCTGAGGTTCTGAGCCCTCTGTCCCAGGATTCTGTATTTTCCCTCGTCTTGCTTTGTGTCACTACCTGTGACTGTTTTAGTATTATTTTAAATATTATTGTGTATAAGATGAATTAAGAACCACATTGTTAATTCTTTGGGAATAAGAAGAGGCTATAATTTTCTGGCCTGCTATTTTGTAATATACTCTTTTTTTGTTTTGTTTTGTTTTTTGAGACAATCTCATATAGCTCAGTCTGGCCTCTAGCTTGCTATGTAGCCAGAATTACTGGCATGGCTATTACAACTCTTAGAAAACTTTTAGAATTTCAGTATGAAAAAAATGTAGATTTATAGAAAGTAAGGATGACATGTAACTTGGGAAAAAGGTCATCTTTGACTATGCTTAGAAATCAGAAGATGGTTTAGCGTGCACTTCTGAATTCAAGCAGCATTTTATAGCACTGGAATGACAGGTAACCAACCTCCAAGTAACCGTAGTCTTTGAAGTAGCTGGATGTGTAGGCAGAAAGTGGAAGTTGATAAGTGATTTCAAGAAGACAGCAAGATGGTTTTCAGTTTGAGGGACATCCCCTGCAGTATTTAGTAAGAATTGGACGGATGTGGATGGTGATACCAGCAGCATCTGAGCTGGTGTCTAGTTGGTACAACTGGGAGAATGTCAAGGAAGGAAGAGAAAGAAGGCCCATGGCATGGACAGATGAAGAGTTCATTTACAGATACTTGAAAGAACATGTTTGAAATTCTCTTGTTCTCTAAGTAATTATCATTGAAATATGAATTCCCAACTAAGTCTGGGAGCCATCGGTGAAGGGATTTGCCACCTGATTTTATTTTTCTTCTCTGTGAAGCAGATTTTAAGGGGATAAAACAAAATGTAGAACAAAAGTAAAAACAATCTCTGTTTTAGCACATTCCGTTTTAAGAGGTAGTGTTCTAGATGATAGGTGCCAAAGGAGTTTGATTTAGAAGGAGATTGGATTGCTTAGGTAAATTTTTTATGTACAGCATAATAATTTCTGGTATAAGGATTTATTCGTACCAGTGAAGGGTGTGTGTGTGTGTGTGTGTGTGTGTGTGTGTGTTTGTGTGTTTGTGTACACTATAGTTTCTATTTGAGAGACTCTGTAAGTTCTTAACTCTGAATTTTTTGAAAAATATTGTCTGTTCTTTTTATATTTGATATTCCATTTGGATGTTTTAGGCTAATGGTTAGTGTAGACTTGAACTCTTTTCCTCCTGCCCTTGTAACCAAGCCATTTTGGGAAAGTCACTGAACTATCTTAAGCATCTGTTACTTTATACCTTTCCTTCTTACAGAGTTGTTTTGTGACTTAAATGAGCTATGGATGTAAAAGCTCCTGGTAGAGGGTAAAGCATTATAATTGATAGATGAAGTAGGCGATGGATGAATCCAGTTGATTGGGAGAAAGCACCAGGACACAGATAAAACTCCAGCAGAATAGAGTTTATTAGCAAAGGAACACCTGGGACAGATTCCCTTCTGGGTAGGGAAAATGTCTGCCCTCAGGTCGTGAGCTGGGGTCTTTTATAGGGGAGGCTTCTTGGGGGTGCAGAAGGCAGGAAGATATATTTTTTTTAAAGGTTAGTTGGGGGCGGACGGGACACAACAGGAGAGTGGGACTGTTAAAACCTGTCCCCATTAGAGATCAAAGGGGAGGCCTGCTGTGTTGGCCACACAGTGGAGAAAAGTCTGCTACTCTTGACTTCAAAGACCAGGGTGCTTATTAACTCGGTACCCTTTTCTCATGGGCTTGGGAGGTCCGTGAGGCCCTGTTGGTGAGGGGGTGGGGCTATCTGAACCCTAACATTCCAGCCTTTTGTTTTATAGGATGGGGGTGCTGTTGTCGTCTTTCTACTTCCCTTCTGGACAAGGTCTGGATTAGGAGTTGATCAGACAGCGGGGTTCCCTCTTCGTGCATCTCAGTAGGGTCCTCGATAGTTGACAGGTGCTTGTATACATGTGGAGGGATGGAAAGCAACAACTGACTAAAATTAGTATGAGAGTAAGTGTTAGTTTTTGGATTTTTTTGGATTTTGGTCCTGAAAATATCTGAAGAGGCAAGGAGCAATAGTTAGCAGCAAGGTAATAGCTCTTTTTTTTTTTTTTTTTTTTTTTTTTTTTTTTTTTTTAACGGGGGGGGTTGGGGGGGGAGGCCTTCGGGTTTTTTTTTTGGGGTTTTTTGTTTCTTTGGGGGGTAGGCTGGACTTGAGAGTGATGGACTCAGGATTTGTTTTCAGGCATTTTGATGACTGTTGGAGGGGCTAGAATCAGTGTTAGTTACCTCTCAAAGGCTTCTAGATAGGGAGAGAAAACAAATTAAGCCATTATTTAGTTTTTTAGACTAGAACAATAGTGGGTTGTCTCCCTTAGCTGTGGGTGGGCACTATAGTATTGCAGACCAAGATTTGAAGTCTTACATCTGAGTAGCATTGTCTTATTAGGAACAAAATCATCAATGAGAGATAATTGTCTAAGTAACATAAGAACTTAAGTCTGATGTCTGAGTTGTATAATCCCTTGAACCTTTAAAATATACTGATGACCTTAATTTTTGGTTATACTTTCCTTTTGGGTGTTTAAAACCATACTGTTGGCCCAAATAAACCAATTTATTTTTACTCTTAAGGTTGTATGAGGATTTGATCCTCAGGGGTCACATGGGCTTGGGGGGAAGCCCCTGCCTCCTTAGGTTTTTCTTTTACCAGTTCCATCTATGTGATGATAAGTCAAGATGTCCTGCTTGAGCTGGGCTTCACTTGGAAGCATGGAGGAAATGTTTCCTCTGTGTTGACCCTCCTCTTTGCAGACTAGACTCTGGTTCAAGTCCATCTTCTGGGGTCTCCATGGCCTCCCTGAACAAGAGGATAGGTGACTCACCAAAGTTACAGGGCATTTCAAGAGATGCTCCATAGCCCCCTGGAACTTGTTTCACCTTGGAGGGCAAGAAACAAAAATTTGTCCCTTCAGGTCCCTCTGACCATATTAATATAGACCTTAAAGTTTGGCTATTAAACATCCAACGAGGTTAGTTATACCAGTCTGGTACTTTTAATTACCATGTTCTATGTACTAGTTGACTAAGCTACGACTTTTGAAATTTTAAGATTATCTATATATTATCTTTGTCTCATTTTAAATTTATAGAAACATGGTGGGTAGGTGTAGTGGGGAATGGCTGAGGTGGGATTCAGAGGGAAGAATAGACATAGGGTCAGTAGAAAACTCATTCCTGGATTGGTGTTAAGGGAGGAGTCCTTGAGATTTTTAATTTAAGAGACCTAATACTGGTGGCCTGTACTTGCTGTGTTCATTGGCCAGTTTTAATTTGGAGAGATGAATACAACCAGGTTGTCCTGAGAGCTTGGCTGTTGTCGGGGTAGAAAGGGTCACCAGGTGAGGACCAACGTGGCTGGAGGGTTTCTTTCACTCCTTTCTGTTGGGTGCGACCCCTCAGGTAGGTGTGATCTCCAGGTTGAAGTGGGTGGTCAGTTTGGTCTTTAGAAGCCTGAGGAATAATCCGGTCAGCATGGTCCCTGAGTATTTTCCTTAGAAGGGTAAAGACAGGTAAACAGTCATGTAGAGAGGAGGGATGCTGAAGGAAAAGGCCATCTTTGGCTAAAATTAGGGTCCTGGTGAGTGTCACAAGTTTGGCTTTTTGTGATGTGGTTCCAGTTGGTAGGGGTCCTGACTCAGTGACATCTGTGAGAGATACTATGGCCTGTGGTACCCTTTTGGGATGAGAATTAAACTTCTATCCATAAACCAAGTCAGGGTTGGGTTTGGTAGGGGATCTAGGGAAATTAGGGGATCCCAGTAGGAGAGTTCCTGAAGGGTTTCCAAGCATGAGTGAGTGAGCAGTTCACTGGAAGGGAGGTGGGAAGCTGGATTGAGAGGAGGGCAGGAATCAAGGATGAGCAAGGGGTTTTCAAGATATGTGACATGCAAGAGTTGTCATTTAGAGGGAGCTAGATTGACAAGAGATGTGTGGGTTAGTAAATCCTTAAGCTGGTGCAGGGAAAGGACGGAGATGGGCTGACCCAAAGTGAGCTTAAGTCACTCCTGAGCTAGGAGAGAGGCAGCGGCCAGAGCACAGAGACAAGGTTGCCAGCCCCGGATGGTGGTATTAAGCTGTTTAGAGATAGAAGCTACTGGGAAAAAAGTGGTACCCCTCATCTGTCCCAAAACCCCTAATGCCTGGTCCTTATTTTTAGTTGTATAGAGGAGGAATGGACATTTGAGGTTGGGGAGAGGTAGAGCTGGTGACTTTAAGAGTGTTTGTACTTGTAGAAGGCTGATGTAATGGGCCCTAAGGGGTCAACAGACTCAGGGGAGTTCCCTTTGGAAGCTTCATAGAGCGGCTTTGTAAAGAGGGCAAAGTTAGGAATCCAGGTGCACAGGTGCCCTGCAATGTCTAGGAAAGATAGAATTTCCTCCTTGGTTGTGGGGGGCTTTAAAGACCTTAGGTAATTTGTTCTATCTATAGTTAAACAGCAGGATGTAGGTGTGAGAAGGAACCCCAAGTACTTGACTTGAGGGAGAGAAAGATGAACCTTAGCTGGAGATACCCTATATCCCTTGTCCCCCAGAAAATTAAGGAGTTTGATTGTGTGAGCCTTGGAGACAGAGAGATGGAGAGCAAGAAGTAGGTCATCTGTAGGGTGGTGGAGGGGTTAAGGTCTAGGCAGGTTAAATCCTGGGCTAGAGCTTCTCCAAGGAGGTGAAGGCTATCTCAAAACCCATGGGGCAGGACAGTCCAGGTTAGATCATAGGTGCGAGTGATGTATTTAAATTCTTGTATGAAGTGTGTAGGGTTAGTAGAAAAAGAGCCTATTTTGCATTTGAGGTGAGATAGCTCTCCAAGAGAGAAAGGGACATGGACCTTGACCATCCCGTCCATGTTTGCCACCTCCCAGAGGGGAAAGATACCATGGGCAGGGGGTTGAGATTGGGTGTGGGAGCGAGTATGGCTTGACATAGGTGAGGAGTTGGGAGAAGAGGAGTCCTGGGAGGGGACCAGAGTGGGAGAGGTGGGAGGGGTTTCCTGTCCATGAGAGGATGCAGGGGCAGGGGGTATTGGAGGCAGGGTCTGGAATAGAAGTAGAAGTAGATACAGGAGGGATAAATAGGTTATTTGATCTAGAAGCCAGAATATTTGGCAAGGAGGTGTTTAAGGTTTTGGATTTCCTAGAGTAGAGGAGAGTCGATGGAAGGAGAGTGGGTGACAGACTTAGAGCACCGGAGAGGGGAAGAGGAAGATAGTGGCACAGAGAGGGAGTTCAACGCAGAGAAGGAGGGAGGGGAGCCAGGTTGGGCCCTGAAATGGAACACAGTGGAGGGTAGTGAGGGGAGAGCAGGGGGAGGACTTGGCTGTACCTCCGGCTGGGGAGCATGAGGAGGTTGGGGCTTGGTCCTAATAGGAGGCAGTTCATCAGCTATGGCAGGATCAAAAGTGGAGGTGGAGGGGGAGGAGGAGGAGGGGTGGAGGCCTCTGGCAGGTTGGGATCCTGTGAAACTGTCTTACCCAGAAGAACCTGATGGTAAGAACACAGGACACAAAGGGAGGGATTAGCATGGAGATCAAAGAAAGCTTGGATGTATGATAGTTCAGACTGCTTGCCGTTAATGATGGCAGAAATATTCTAAATATCTCAAAATACTCAAGTCTAAGGTTCTGGTGTCTGGCCAAAAAGAGTCAGTATCTAACTCGTACTGAGGCCAGGCAATGGTGCACAGGAACTTAAGATGTCTTGGCTTGATTGTATCTGAAAGTCCTAGTTGTTTTAAGGATTTAAGAAGACAAGCAAGAGGTGTGAGACCCTGAGACTTTGAGTAGGTGGTTCCCATAGCAACAGATTATGTATAGAGTGAAGAGGAGATAGAGAAAGAATTGAGCAAGAGGGTAGGAGATAGAGACAGAATTGAGCAGGAGGGAGACAAAATCCTCTCTCCATAGGGAGTGGAGGCAGAATCACGAGTCTGGGCAGGAAAGCACAGCAGATGAGGAAGAGAGAGATGGGAGGGAGTAGGAGGAAAAGGGATTTGGCATTGTTCACGCAAAATGAGAACGAGGAGAACCAGGTGCCAAAAAAAGCATCCTTTTCTTAACATGGGTTTGAGTCATTACTTTTGAGTTATTTTCGAGTTATTTCCAAGTCCTGCAATCAGATCATCAGGGAGAGGAAAGGTGAGAGCCTGTCCTGGACAGGAAGTAGTGCGTGCTCCTATCTCTGGAAATAGCATCCTATATCCAGAAAAAGGAAGGAGTTTTCTCTCACATGTGTGATTTCGAGGCAAGTGAGCAGAAAACCCTGCAACAAGAGCGTGGTGTGGCCAGCCAGTAGATGGAGACAAAGTACAAAGAATGGGATGGGAGAAAAGCGGAGAAAACATAGTGAGCCAGAAGGGAGGGAAGCTTGTGGCATGAGTTGATCCAGAGGTTTAGTAGAGGCTGAGGGAAGATGAGCCCCAAGAGGGCGGGGCGGGGGGGAGATAGGGAGAGAGGCATTTACAATTAATTTATATTTTTTAGTACCAGGAACCATGTTGTAGATTAAAGAGAGAATATTTTGGCTGAAAAAAATATTTTGGTGTTAATTTAACATTTTTAGTTTGCATGAGATTTTACTTAAAAATTAATAAGCAGCTCTGTCCCAGAGTGACTGAATTCAATGGGAAAGGAGATCAAAAGAAGATGTAGGCAAGGCAGAGTATGTTCCCCAGTGAGGAGAGACAGAAAGAAGTGAAAACAAAGCAGGGAGCTCAGGAGAGAAGGAGAGAGAAAGGAAGGGTGGGAATATACCTGAAAGCCGAATTAGTGGAGTTGGAGAGGTCCGGTCAGAGGGTTTGTACAAGGTCCCTTGAAGAAAGAACTGGGTTTTGGCACCATCTGATAGATGAAGTTAATGATGGATGAATCCGGGTGATCAGGAGAAAGCACCAGGACACAGATAAAACTCCTGCAGAATAGAGTTTATTAGTGAAGGAATACCTGGGACAGAGTCCCTTCCAAGTAGGGAAAATGTCTGCCCTGGGTTATGAGCTGGGGTCTTTTATAGGGGAGGCTTCTGGGGGGTGCAGAAGGTGGGAACATATATTTTTTTAAAGGTTAGGCAGGGGGAAGGGAGGGAGCAGGAGAGCGGGGACTGTTAAAACCTGCCCCCTTTAGAGATCAAAGGGGAAGCCTGCTGTGTTGGCCACACAGTGGAGAAAAGTCTGCTTCTCTTGTCTTCAAAAACCAGGGTGCTTATTTAACTTGGTTCCCTTTTCTCAGGGGCTTGGGAGATCTGTGAAGCTCTGTTGGTGAGGGGGAAGGGCTATCTGAACCCTGACAATAATGTTGTAGTCTTTTTTTTTTTTAAAAGACAGGGTCTATATGTAGTTCCACCTGGTCTGAAACTCACTATATAGAACAGGTTGCCCTTGGTTTCACAGAGATCAGCCTTCCTCTGTCTCTTGAGTGCTGGGATTAGTGCATGTCCCATCACACTCAGCAGAAATGGGTTCTTGAAAGTCTTGCCTATACCTTGATTGTGGGTGTACTCTACCCTTCTCTCTTTCTTGCCTTCTCTTTCTGTGTTGAGACAAGGTCTCAATACCTGAGCTTGCCCCTAACTTAGTATGTAGCTGATGATGACCTAAATTCCTGAGCCTCCTGCCTCCACTTCCTAAGTGTTGCAGTTATAGGCACATGCCACCATACCGAGCGTTTGATGGTATTTTTCTGACCATAGTTCCTTAGAGAAAAGATAGATACTTTTCTCAAAGTAGGCTACATAGACTCACCATTCTTGGGAATTTAGATTTGGTATCAAATGGTAACAGTTCCATACTTGCTGATCTAATATGAGGAGATTAGGAACCAAGTAAACCAGAGTAGTGAGAGAAAGCTTATTGTAGAGGACAGGGGGAACTTAGATCTACAGAAAGAAGGAAACATAAGCACACACACACAAACCACACTCTAAGGGGGGGAGGGAGGGAGTTGATTTTTGTTTTGTTGGGTTTTTGTACTTTTTAACTTTATTTACTATTACTGTGTATCTGAAGAGAGAGACAGAGAGAGAGAGAGAGAGAGAGAGAGAGAGAGAGAGAGGAGAGAGAAGAGAGGAGAGAGAAGAGAGGAGAGAGGAGAGAGAGACCTAGTTTGTTTCTCCATTGCTGTGACAAAACACTCCAACCACTACCAACTTGAGGAAGAAAGTGTTTATTCAGCTTACATCTCCTGGGTCACAGTTTGTCGGGGAGTCCAAGGTAGGAACTCAGGGCAGGAACCTGGAGGCAGGAGCTGGAGCACAGGCTTTGGAGGATTACTGCTTACTGACTTGCTCCCCTGACCCCTGCTTAGGTTGCTTTCTTATGCAACACAGGAGGACCTGCCCAGGGGTGGCACCACCCACAGTGGACTGGACCCTCCCAAATCACTCAACAATCAAGAAGATGCCCCACAGACATAGCTACAGGCCAGTCCTATGGAGGCAGTTCCCTAGTTGAGGCCCTCATAATCCAGGTGTGTCAACTTGACACCAAAGTTATCCAGCACAGAGAGACTGAGAGAGGCGCGTGCGTGCGTGCGTGCGTGCGTGCGTGCGTGTGTGTGTGTGTGTGTGTGTGTGTCTGTGTGTGTCTGTGTGTATACTGGAGGCCTCTCTGCTTTCCATTTTCTACTTGCAAGTCCTAGTTCTGGCTGTATTTTGGCCTTTGATTAGGCTAATATAGAACTGAAAATCTATATAAGAATTTCTTTTTTGTTTTTGGGCTATTTTGTTTTCTGTAACTTTCAACTAGTGATTGAAATGAAATTCAATAAGTATGGTACTTAGCATCTTTTAAATCCCCTAACTACTCATTAGTTTCCCCTCCTAATGCCTACTAATTTGTTTTTAAAGGCCAATTATATTCCTTCATTTATTGAATAGCCATTAAGTATATTTTAGGACACTTTGAAGATGCCAAGATAAAGAAATATGATCCTTATATACAAGCTGTTTTTAATTTACTGAGGAAAAAGGACAGTTAAATGATGACCTATGAAGTTAGTTACAAGAAGGAGATAAATACTATGTGTTTCATGTGAGCTGATTTTTATTCTATGTTCAGTATGCTTACTTAAATTCATTAAAGCTTTTCTTTTGTCCTTGACCAATGGTAACATCCTCACATGCTTTTGAACTGAGTGTTTTTGCATGTGCCTCAGAACATTGCAGGTAGGCCAGGCAGTTGGACTGCATAGACCTTTCATTATTAAAATAGCTGCAGAGAATTACAGCGATGCAGGCAAACTTAAAAAGAAAAAAAACAAGCAACTTGGATCAGAGTTATTATTAATTTTTAATTAACTTGATCAGCAAATCATTTTCAGATGACTAAGAAACCCTTACCTGTGGGAAAACTTGACCTTAGAAGTTTGTGTTCTCTGTATCTTACATCATGTATAGAAAGGACACATATCCCTTGCATTGTGTAAAAAACTAGTTTCTTCATGTAAGCATGCCGAGTTCCTTATACCTTGTGTTACATAATCAAATGGGTGCTTAAATTAGATGAGAACCAGTGACAGTGAAGTTAAGCTGGAGAGGGCTGATTTTAGAACCACGTTTTCTTTACCTGGAGGTTATGTAGGTTACATGTTTTACTGGCTCATGCAGCTCTGCAAAATGACCCAGTTCAGAATGACAGTCAACCTTGAGAGAGCTGATTGAAATGGGCATTGGTAGAATATCCCTTGGGGATTTACAGAGCAATTAAAAAATTCCCATGAATCTCATTTTTTTTAATAATAGAAAAAAATCTATAGTTAGAACGTGAAAAAATACGAAAGATTTATCTTACTTTTAAAGAAATTGTAGAAAATGCTTATATTTAATAAAATAATAAAAAGTAACAGACTCATTCATAAAATATCATTGAACAAGTAGTAGAATTGATTGAGTAACCCAAAGATTGCCTGAATCATTTTATTAGTTAGAATTCTTTTAGACATTAACCTTAGAAACTTGATAATATAAAACTAATATTGGATTAGCTATTCCATCCCATCATTCCACCTCCCAGTTAGTAAGCCAAGCATAGTTTTTAGTGTTTCTTAAAATATTTTTGATTAATTTATTTTTTATGTGCATGAGTGTTTTGCCTGCATGTAAGTGCACCCAGGTCATGCAATGCCCATGGAGGCCAAAAGAGAGCATCGAATCCCCTGGAACTGGAGTATCAGATGGTTGTTAGCTGCCATGTGGGTGCTGGGAACTGAACCTAGGTCTTCTGCAAGAGCAGCCAGTGCTTTTAACCACTGAGCCATCTCTCCAACCCAGTTTTTAGTTTTTAAAAAATAACACTCTTTCTAACCTTCACATCACTTTATACCTTTCTCATTTGTTAAGGTGTGAATATATGGACATGCACATATGTGAACACTTTTCAAGTTTTTTTTTCCCTAGAGTATACATTCATTGAAAAAACTATGAGATTTCATTATCACTGTGCATCCTGTTCCTAGTGCTGTCTTTGGCCATAGTGAATGAATGAATGAATGAATAATTTATTCAAATAACTTTGTATCCTACAAACATTAATAAGAAGGTATGCCGGAAATATTTATAGTAACATTATTTGTAGGATCTTGAAATCTTGTGTATTTGCTATAAATTTTGCCACTATGAATATGGTCAGTAAACCATAAAAAACATCCAATTGGGCTGAAACTAAAGAGGGAGGGAATCAATAGGTGAAATGTTTCAAAACTTTAATCCATGATACACAAAGGACTACCTGAATTCTCTAGACAAAATTTCTAGCTACTAGGTTGGTGAGCACACAGAAAACATTAGAAGAGTTTCCATGACTTCAAACCAAGTTAGTATTGGCAACAAGTCTGTGAAGGAAGCAGTGGCATTTTCTTAGGGCCTGATTACAGGAGAGAGGTGATGGTATGCTATCATGGTGTGCTTTTGGGGAAGGTGTGTCCTTAGGGAACTCAGTTATGGGGCTGTAGGGAAATGGGACATTGAAAACCATGAGCTAAATAGACATGAAATCTGCAGTGAATGGGGGAAGTTGGTAGAGAACTGAAGGGAGGCCAAGATGGAGAAACTGGGAGTTGGGGTGGGAGATTATTAACACTCTTTCCTCCCCTGCTGTTTCTGTCTCTGTTAATGATGCTTTTGGCACTAAGCATGCCACTGGCCAACATGCCTGCCCAGATAGGAGAGGTGTTAACAGAATTCAGCCTTGGCTAATTCAGTGCTTACTTTTGAGTGGTGACATCATGCCTCAGTTGGGGGTTATGTCTGTAATTGCCACAGTCACAGCTTTGTGTGTTATGACTGCAGATGGCCCTGAATCTGCCAAGGAAAAAGCAAGATAAATATTTTCTTATAAATATGAAAGGAAGAATTAAACAGTTATTGTTTAGAAACTGAGCTGATAAGCACATTACATTGTTTGAGGCACCAGAAATAAGCAAATTAATTACATGCAAATAACTGTTGCTCATGAAGTGTGGGATAATAATAGTATCTGTTTGGATGTTTATGGCAAGTTTATTTACATGGCACAATTTTCTGCTAATTTTCTTGTGGAAAATTATAACTACTGGTTCCTTTTGTCTTTCACTCCTAAATACTCTATTGAAATTATGAAAATTTACTGTGTTTTTCTATCTTTGGCATGCCAAAAACTATTGTAAAGACTATTTGAATACATGAAGAAAAAAAGAATCATTGGCTGGACTTTTCTGCCTTTTAACAAAGGTTTCCATCATCATCACTCTTGAATAGACTGATTCTTTTTATTGAAGATTCACACTCAGTAGTTCTGTCCAGACTGACTTTTTGTTGATCTTTTTCATGAACATCTTTTGCTGCCAGCTTTTTGGTAAGCTTCAGACAGCCCCTGTCTTAAGGCAAAATAGAGAATTGAGCAGTTTCTGCTGATAGTGTGATCTGTGGCATGGCTCTCTGCACTTCCACTAATGTGTAATTGGATTTATTTTTCAAGGATGGCCCAAAACTTTGCTGATTGATCCTGGTACCTTTGCTTCCTACTGTGACTTCTTGGTGTTGCTGTGTCTATGTTCTTGGAGGTATATTAGCGGCAATGAGTTCTTTAGTTTTTTTTTCAAGATAATAAGTTCTGGGTCATTAACCTAAACTGTATGTCAGATACCTCAAAGGCTGTGGACTATTTTAGTTGAGAAAGGAAGTAATAGTTTTTATGTACAAGTTTATAGACTGGCCTTATCTAGTTCTGCCTTCCTCCGTAGGATAATGTTTGCCTTTACTAGGTTACTGTTTGATTTTCTTGCTCTGAATATTCTAAGTCTCAGGTGCTTGCTTACCTCTATGTATTTTCACCAGCAACCCTGACATTTAAGCAATACTTTAGAAAACTTTATCTTATGTAATGCCAGGCTCTGTGATTGATTGTCTTTTGTTCATAAAACAGGAAGCACACTGCAGAATGACTTGTGTTTTAATTTTTGATAAAGCCAGAATTTTAACATAGAGTTTAAGAAGAAAACTGAAAACTTGTATCTTGGATTAGTTTGGTTCACCTACTGTCAGATGTCGGGGCATCCTAGGGAGATTGAACCATTCAACTATGTAAACTAATCTCTTACCTTTGGGGACCTTGTTACTAGTCCTCTCCATTGATTGCGATGTGGAGATTAGTGTTCTGGAGGCTGGTAGTCAAATATTTTATTAATGTGTTTTCAGGCATACGGGTAAGAAGGCACATAACCACATCTTTGGCATCTTATGTTCTATTGTTCCTTTTTTCACATTGAAGTTCCCAGGTAGAGAAATTATATTACATTTAATAATTCTGATTAAAAGGAGAAAAATCAATTGGTAGATTTTGAGCAGCAAATCAATTTTCTTATTATAGAAAAGGATGAGAGACATAACTATCTTGTGTTTGCAAATTATTTGCTTTCAGTCTGTGATGCTTTCAGGAGTTTGAGAAATAGGGTATTTAACTTCTCAACTTATGACTGATGGGATCGTAGTAAAAGTGCTCCAGTCTAATGGAAGCTTAAAATGCAGCTCTCAGAACTGCTGGATCGCACTTGACAGTGATTTGTATGTCTACGGATTATTAAACCCTAGCATAGAGAATGTCCTGATTAAAAAATTCCTCATTTTATTCACTTGGTCTGATGTGAGGAGCAGTCATCCTTCCTGTTGTCTTATGTGGTAGATTTAAGTTCTGGTCAAGGCCAACCAAACTGAGCTCAGAGTTCTTTCTTTTGTGTACTTATTAAACAGAATTGTTAACATTTCCTTCACCTGTTCTCTGTGAACGTCTAAGTGCTATTTGTGTTCCAGCAGCCTTAAGCATGTGCTACTAACTGGCATGTATGCTTAGAATCACCATCTCAGAGGGAACACTAATTACTGTGTGCTCTGTTATTATATTTACTATGTGGGTCCTCATACAATTTCTTTTAAAAAAAACCTTGGGATTTATACAGCTTTGATCAGTTATGTACAAACTCAATGGTCAGAAATTTGCTCTTGCAAAACTTATTTATTTATGGGTTTTTTTTTTTTTTTTTGGTCTTTTTGAGACAGGGTCTCCCTGAAGCTCCAGCTGTCCTAGAACTCACTATATAGACTAGGCTGGCCTTGAACTCACAGATCTACCTGCTTCTGTGTCCTGAGTGCTGGGATTAAAGGCGTGTGCCAGGTATTTTTCTTTTTCTTTTATGTGTATGTGTATATTGTGTACATGTATGCAAGTGAACCCGTGTCATGCAGTGCCCCCAGAGGACAGGAGAGGGTGTCAGATCCCCTGGAACTGGAATTATGGACAGTTGTTAGCTGTCATGTGGATGCTGGGATTCAAACCTGGGCCTTCCACAACAGCCAGTGCTCTTAACTGCTGAGCCATCTCTCCAGCCCCTGCCTTCCATTTCTATATAGCATTAATTAACTTTTGTTAACTGATTTTATTACATACTAGGACCAATATTTTTTTTTAACTTTTTTTTTTTTTTTGGTATCTTTGATATAGGGTCTCCCTGTAGCCCCAAATGGCTTGGAACTCACTATGTAGACCAGGCTAGCCTTGAGTTCACAGAGATCTGCCTGCCTCTGCCTCCTGAGTGCTGGGATTAAAGGCATGCGCCACCATGCCCAGCAAAGGACAGTAAGTTTTAAGTATTTTGAAATGAAAAAATTGAGATATAACGTACCCTTAAAAGAATCCACCATTTTAGAAGATGGAAAATAATTACTAAATAACTTAGGGCTTAGCAAAATAATGTTAGTATTTTTTAGCATATTTACAAAGTTGTGTAATCATCTTTCTAAATCCAGAGCATGTTCATCACTCCAGTAAGGAAACTGGTCATTAGTGATCACTTACCATTACTAGTCTCTTCCATTCTTGGCAACCATCAATTTCCTTTCTGTCTCCATGAATCTGTCTGTTTGGGAAAATTCCTGTAAATGGAATCGTTCAGTACATGGCCTTTGTGTCCGCCTTCTTTCATGTAGTATAATGTCTATAAGGTTCCTCTTTCTTATACCCCTTCTCAGCACCTATTTCCTCATTGTTAATATTCTGTTATGTAAAAATTTTGTTTATTTCTTTACCTGGGTTGTTTCCATGTTTTAATTATTGTGAAAAATGCTGCAAACATTTTGTGCAAATTTTTTTTTGTACCTGTAAATGTATCTTTAGAATTTCTATATACTCGGGAGTGGAATTATTGGGAACATATGGTAGCTTTTGTGTTTAAATATTTATTTATTTATATATTTGTTTATTTGTTTGTTTTTTATTGTGTGTATGTGTGTGAGCATGTGCATGCCATGGCATATGAGTGGGGGTAAGAAGACAACTTGTAGGAGTGTAGGAGTTGGTTCTGTCCTTCTACATGGGTCTGGAGTTCAAACTCAAATTGTCAGGCTTGTTACCAAGTACCTTTACCTATGGAGCCATTTTTCTGGCCCTCTGTTTTTACCTCTTTGAAGAAACTGCCTAACTGTTTTTCAAATTGACTCTACCATTTTACATTCATTCCATATTGGGCATGTTATTTGGAATGGTGGCACTGACATACAGTAGACAAGTGTACTTTTTCTAACGGCCTCTTGGGACATAATGTGTACCAGAAAGAGTTATGTGACACTTTGGAAAACCATGCAATTTTATTAGAGTTGGGTGGGTTCTGAAGGGACTGTCTTCCTATTGGAATGAAAAGTCTTTGGGTCTTGTTCATTTTGCTTGCTATTGTATTTACTTTGTTTAGACACATGCTATAAATAGGTGCTTAATATATGTTTCTGAGTGAATGAATCTGATCACTCCTTTTCCCCTCTTCATAATGGGAAAATAATGGCCAGAGAAGCCAGGTAACTTCCTAAAAACCACACAGATTTAAGGGCAAAGCAGACTAGCATTGCATTATTTCCTTGCCAAACTTACCATCACTATTTTCTTGAACCCACTGTTCTTCCTGAGCCCACTGGTCATTGCCAACCTGGTATAGGAGTGTTTTAAACAGTTTCCTAGCTGTGCTTTGAGGGCTTGTTGATGTTTAATGAGTGGTTTTGCTCTTGTGAAGTCATTTACATATTTACTGCTGAGTCCAGAGATCATAAAAGGAGAGAAACATTTAAATAACTGCATTTACCTAAGGAAGATAAATTGCAGTTGCCCATCAGTAAATAGATAACATTCTGAACTGCAGAGATTATTAGATTGTAAAAGACAATAAGTTTGTGCACTCCCTTGTAAGTCACTTGCCTTAAAGAAATTTACAACTAATTATCTGAAAGAGACATGTTAATTAATCCAAGTTTGCTTTTTACTAGTGCTCCTTCCTAATTACCCTTGTGGATGGATGGATGTATCCATCTCTATAGTGTTTCCTCTGCACTCTGCTCTTCCAGAGTAGCATAGACATAACTAAAATGTAGCATAGAAAAAGTGAGCATCCTTACCTCTGTCTATGGTGGTGTTCTTGGAACTGCATTTGCACGTTAAGTGGAGTTTTGTGCTTGAAGGATAGGTTTATAAACTCGTGCAATAAAGTTCACATTTCACTGTGCAAAAGCTGTGGACTGTAGGTGGAAATCTGGAGCCTTTGAAGGCAAAGAGCTTGTGTTTCAGGTTATTTTCATGATTTTGTAAGGTATATTGGGGGAATAGTTGGGGAATAGCTATTTCAGTTACTTTAGTTAAAAGTCATTCCAGGAAGCAGACTATTAAGACATTGGAGGCACTTAAAAGTCCCATTTTTTACAAAAAATTAATTTAATTTTTTTAATAACTTTTGAATAGCTGATAAATCCTGGTATCAAAGTAACAGGTTTAAAGGATCCCTAAATTCTGGTTATAACTTTCCCAATCTGTGGGACACATTCTAGAGAGGATTCTAAGTCAATTTAAACCATAATTATGTTTCTAATCTATTCTATTCATATAATATGGGTTTGAGAATGGAAAAATATAAAAGAAGTCTCTTTTTTCATTAAGGTAAGAAACAAGGCATTCTTGGGGAATTTGTATAGTACTATAAGGGGAAACCCCTCCCCCCGCAGATTTTTATTTAGTTTTTGTTCAAATTGTGGTTGCTTGTCTAAATCACAGATCTTTATCAAAGTTTACTTCCTCATTTGTAAAGTGTAGCAATTATCTCAGCAGGTTTGATGGGATAATGTATGGCAGCACATGGTGTTTTTAGTGAGCTCTGAACCCTGGGGCTCATTTGACTCTTTTTGGGTCTTTTTGAGACAGGGTCTCCCTGTAACCTCAGGCCATCCTGTATCTCACAGAGATCTGTCTGCCTTTGCCTCCTATGCTGGGATTAAAGGTGTGCACCACCATGCTCAGCTTTCATTTAATTTCTTTCTTTCTTTTTTGATTTTTTAAAAAATATTTTATTTTTATTTTATATGTATGAGTGTATGGCCTGCATGTATGTGAGTGTACCCGTGTCATGCAATGCCACAGAGGTCAGAAGAGGGCTTCGGATCCCCTGGAACTGGAGTTATAGATGGTATAGCTGTCATGTTGAGTACAGGGAATTGAAC
>NW_008340915.1:1133275-1159122 GCF_000622305.1 Nannospalax galili | reverse complement strand
ATATATATATATCTCCATCTCATATCTTGTTTCTATTAGTGTTTAACTGGTTATGTGTTTGACGAGTTAACTCTTAAATATTTGTGGATAGTCAGCCTTTAAAAATTATCATTATAGATATTTGTCTGTAGCTGCTGTAAATAAGTTTGTCAAGTGCTTTTCTCCTCTCCCTGTTTCTGCTAATGCTACCACTATTGCTTACATTAGTCATGTTAGAAACCTTGGCATCATCTTTCCTACTTCTCATCTACTTATAATTCTGCTTCCTAGCAGGTTATTTCTACACAAAGCTAATACTGCATAAAACATTGCTGATGTATTATAAGATAGACAATTTAGGAAGTACATGGACTCAAACACGGGTTTATATTATCACTCTGTTTCTGTAATTACCTTTTATTTGCCAGCATGACTTAGAAATTCAACATAATCATGATTTTTACAGTTACTTTTTTCTATTTAATTTCTGTTTTCTAGTGGTTCGATAAAGGGCAAGCTTATGCAGACCTATGTCTTTTTTACCTTGGTATGTGAGGATGGAACACCTTGGAATTTAGTTAACAGCAGGATATCAGGTGTGAGCAAACAAAAAAAAAAACCCCTGGTAGCCTGTATTAAAGAATATGATAGATTCAGCAAATACTCACTTCCACTCATCTTATCACCTTCACGGGAGCAGTATGCTTCCCTGGGTTTGGAGATGTGACTTTCCGTGACCTCTTAGGAGACACGTCACCAGCAAAGACTAGACTTGTGCTTGTGCTTTTGGATTTGCGCTCTTGTATCAGTTGTAGCTGCTAATTGAAGGAAGGTGAATGGTACTGGGTCTGGGTCTGCTGTATAGCTTTGTACCAAATCCAACTGAGCTCAGCCTACAGCTGAATCCTAGATAGCCAGTGTGTTTGTGAACAAGAAGGAAATGCTTATTGTTGTTGCTACGGTTTGTAGGACAGACAGTTTGTTACTCGTTGTGGCAGTAGCTACCAGATACGAAAGGATGCTGATTTCAAGATTTTCCTTTGGTTAGTGATTTGGGAACTTTGACTTTTCATGCAGAATCAGGACTTTTACTGTTTGGCAGCACTTATTTTGATGCTTGTTTTGTGACATTAGTCACCAATAGACTTATTCCTGATAGAAATCTGTTACAGGGAATGCTAGCTACAGATCTGAAGAGTGGTTCTGGTTGACACTGGCTGTTTCCCCAAACCTGCTTGTACTTGGAAGTCCTTTCTAAGGAGATCATGGTAGTGGCTCCTTTTTTGTTGGATAAACTAGTTGTATTTCCTTAGTGGTAAAAATGGAAGTGAATCCACAGTATCTTTAATTATGGAGCCTATTAAAATTCTGTTTTGTTTTTAGAAGTAAACATATAAAGCATCCTGAGGCGGACAAGCACTGTTTTAAAATAACAATTGTCTTAGGCTAATTCCTTCACTGTGCCTTCAGCATCATTAGATGCCAGTCCTATTGTGTGGCTTCATTTGAAATCAAAACTGATTGGAAAGGGAAGGCTGGAGTGCCAGAGACCTCCCTAAAGCAAAGGGCTCAGAAACCTAGCCATTGTTTAAACTGCTTACCCTGAGCAGTACTTTTATTTAGTTTCTCTCTAGCTAGGAATTTTTTTTTTCCAATGGGTATTGTAACATCCTTCAAAAGACAATACTGAACAAGAGAAAA
Organism: Nannospalax galili; assembly: GCF_000622305.1. Classification (NCBI taxonomy): domain Eukaryota; kingdom Metazoa; phylum Chordata; class Mammalia; order Rodentia; family Spalacidae; genus Nannospalax; species Nannospalax galili. The sequence goes on along the minus strand of NW_008340915.1, from coordinate 1,157,442 downwards.
AGATACTTTGTAAAATCTCTGAAGGTTCTCAGCATTTCCCTTCCTTGCCGGTTAATCATGATCTTTCCCTTTGCTCCGAGCTCCCCCCTCTGGCATTCATGGAATATTTTTTTTGTAATTACAAACTTCAAAGCTCCCCACCAAGTCATTTTGCAAACCCTTTAGAAGGCACAATGGCAGGAGAGGCTGCTTTCATTTTCTGGAGTAGGGTGGGGAGGACCAGGGAGGCAGAGGAACTGCCTGCAATATTTACTATCTTTGAATCAGTGCGGGGGGGTTGGGGGTTGGGGGGTGGAAGCCCAGTTGTACCACTGGTGCTTCTTCAAAGATACTTTGAGCTTTGTAATCATTTTTCTGTTCTGTGTACCTTTTTCAAAGACTTCAGAGTTGTGGAATCATAATGGACAGCTCTTTGCTTTTGTAATGAAAACTTTATCCTTACTGTTCCCCCCCCCGGGGGGGGGGCAGGGGGAGGGAGACTTTTGAATAAGCAGCTATGTCATATTTTATTTAAAAAAGATGATTGATAATGCTCTGTTTAAACAGAACCTCACCTTTAAGCACAAAGGTTATATACAACATTTTTAGTGGATATTTTTGTACATTTTTCCATTTTGATACTTTTATCATAGTACACTGAGCACATTCAGATCTCTCGCTCGCTCACTCGCTCTCTTGCTCTTTTTGGTCTTTTTAAGATAGGGTCTCCTTGTAGCCCCATCTGACCTGGATTTTACTATGTAGACAAGGTTGGCCTTGAACTTAGATCCGCCTGCCTCTGCTTCCCAAGTGCTGGGATTAAAGGCATGTACCTTCATGCCTGGCATTCATTCAGACTTTTCTTAATGGTCAATGGACAATGGACATTATCTTGAACTTGGTAACTGGTGTTTCTCTTGAACATTTCCCCATACTATCCTTTATAGGTATATTATAGTAGCTCAAAAGGCCCCTTTTTATGTATGGAGGTATGCATAGTATCCTCACCCTGAACACCCCTCCCCACTTCCATTTCTTTCTATCTAACTTTGTTTGCTTCTCAAGCCAACTAGACAGGCCATGCTATTTGGCTGTAGGTCATGATGTTTGCCTATTTATTATGTCTGTCTCGAACAAGCCTTTTCTGTTTTTAAGTTGCTCAGTTTCTGAGTTCCAACTTGCAAAGACAGAGAGCCCAGTTGGTTAGCATTGTGTGAAGTAATTAGATAACATTCTGTGGCATCATAAGCATGAGTTACTGACTATAGATTATGTACCATAAATTTTGCCCATTAGAAGGTCTTTGGTTCCTGTTGTTCTGAGTTGTCCAGGCTGCCTGATATATTATTACCTGCTAGCAGTAGTACTCACATAAAACCTCCATTGTAAAATTCTGTCTCCTAGTCTTAGCCACCTGCATTTGCCTCAGCTAGCTTCTAGATGCTCCTTGTACATCCATTTCTCAGAAAAATACTCCATTGTCTTATTAATTTCCTGAAGTATCTGGATTATGTATATAGCTACAGTTTTTTTTTTCACAAGGCTGCCACAATTATATTGAATGGGTATATGAATGAGTATATCAGTTATTTTTCCTGTTGCTGTTATAAAATACCCTGATAAAAGCAAATTAAGGGGGAAAGGATTTACAGTAGCTCACAGTTTAAGGGTACAGTCTATCATGGGAGGGAAGTTATAGAGGCAGGAGCTTGAGGGAGCTGGCCATATGGTATCCATAGTCAGGAAGCAAAGGTAGATGAACATTCAGTTTCCTTTCTTTTTATTCTGTCCAGGACCCTAGCCCATGGAATGGTGCCTCCCACAGTTAAGGTGGATAGTCCCAATTTATTTAACCTAATCTAGGTTAACCTAATCCCTCGTACACTTGTTCAAAGCTTTGTCTCCTAGATGATTCAAGATCCTGTCAAATTAAGATTCACCATAACAAATGAGTAATCATGCTTCTTTTGACATTGAAGCACACATTTTTTTTTTTTTTGTTATTTTTCTTTCTTGAGTCAAATACTTGGTTGTATTCTTTTTTCCATTTAATTAATTTTCGTTGATCTTTTATTCCTTGTGCTACTATGTAGACCCGGTAACATAGGACATTAGAATTATTATGTTTTTGGTCTTATTGAGACAGGGTCTCCCTGTAGCCCCGGCTAGCCTGGAACTTGCTATGTAGATCAGGCTGGCCTGGAACTCACAGAGATCCACCTGCCTCTGCCTCCTGAGTGCTGGGATTAAAGGTGTGCACCACCATACCCAGCTAGAATTATCTTAATAGTGATAATTATTATTAATTACTATTTTTTAACAGGAAGAATGTACTTTAAGGAATTAAGAGATTTTGTTCTTGTGTCACTCTTTTTTTTTTTTTTGAGACAAATATTTTATTGTTGTTATTGTCACTGTGTAGCCCAGACTGGCTTTGCTTGTAATCCTCCTGTCTTAGCCTCCCAGATGCTGGGATTATAGGTGTGTACCATCACAGCAGGAATCTTGGTTGTTTTTGAAGAGTGTTTGTGCTTCCTCCCCAGCATCTATGCAAATTGACTGAGATTTGCTTAAGGTCCTTTCCCGTTAGCTTAATATCAACCTTCTGGAAGCATATGACTCCGTATAAATTTGTTTGTGTGCTGTATTTGTGTATTGAGGATGAGTGAATGAGAAATGTTTTTGAGCATTTGACTGTGGGTGTTGGAATGTGAGACACCAGTACTTTATTGAGCAGTATTAGAAACATAGTAAAGGCACTTTGTGGTGTTTTTGTTTATATGTTTAACTTTGCATGTTCTCTAAATATTTCAAGGATTTATTTAAAAAAAAATAGTGAAAATATTTGTCCAGATTTGTATTATGTATTGTAATTTTTATGGCCTTTTTTATCATCTCAAATCTTCTTTGTTATTGGTATCTTTAGGATTATTGTTCTGATTATAGTTTATTTTAATTATCTACCAAATGTTTAATTATTTTGCCCTTTGCCATTATTTCGTGTTACTTATTATAGAAAAATGGGCAATAAATTTGTTTGTGGTACAGTTTTCTGCTGAGAAGCCGTGGAAAGGTTCCGTGGCATTCATATTATGGCTCAATGTATTTATTCATGTTCTACCTGGGATCATGTATTGCCTGCTCTGGACTCTGATAACATGTCAAAGTGAAGTATGCTGCTGTCCTCATGGCGCTCATAGCCTGGGTGACAGAATATATCACTGGCTTCACCACTAAAATTATCTAAAAAATCTCTCCTTTTTCTTGTAACCATTTTAAGACTGATAGGCCATTTCATTATTTTTTTCCTCTACCTTGATATTCTGTTTTCCCATTTTCCTATATTTCCACAGTGATTGTAAATGAGTCAACAAGTATGTGAGTGAATTCCCTTGAGAGGCTGAATTTCCATCAGCCAGGCCTGCTGATTGGTGTGAGTTCAGTTTTGTCAAGTGCTCTACATCTGCTTTTTGTCAGTCACTATTTTTGCAGTCTTCATTCTCTCTAATTATACAAATATATCTTCTTCATTTTTCTCGTCAAAGACAAATTAAAAGAATTAGTTTAGTTTCTGAGCTAGTTAAGTCTTCATTAATTCTGTACCCTACTCCGTTTTTAGCAGCATTTTTCTTTTCCTGTCTTCCCCCTTTGATAATTTTAAAAGCTTGTCTTCTCATGTCTGATTTACTTGAGTAGCATGAATTACTTTGCTACCTGATTCTTATCTCTAAGTTTTAGTTGACTATAAAAAGATAGTTTTTCATAGTTCAGATCTATCTCTGTCTATAGATATTTGAAGAATCATTTGTGAAACTACATTAGGTATTTCTTGTTCATTATCATTTGTCCCTAGAGGAATTTTGATCCTATGTGTGTTAATTATTTAATTATCCTTGTGATGGTACTCCTGGCCCCTTGCACAGTGATAGAATTAATCCTTCATCCCAGGTCTCTTCAGAGTTCCTGGTTCTTTAATGTGTCTACATTCATATTTAAATGGTTCTGCATTAGTTTATAGCTACCTTTCCTGTGTTTTGTTGTTTTTCCTCAGCACCCAGGTTATTGGGTCTTCTTTCTATATTGTTTAGATTTAGATTTTTATTCACAACATATGCACCTATCTTTCCATTGCCTCCAGCTCAGTGTTATTTTCTGATAAACTGATTCTCAAACTTTAATAATGGCTGTAAGAACCACCTGGAATGTTAAATATCCAAGTTCTTACTCTTAGCCTTGAAAATTATTGTCCATTTGGTTTGTGAAGAGCCTTATGATTGCTTCATTGTTAACAGACATGCTTTGATGCTATTGCAGCAGCCACACTACTGTGTACTGCTACTGCTTGCTTACTGGTTCCCACCTGCCTTCCTTTGTCTTTAGCCAGCCAGAGTTTCTCTGTTGCATATTCTTTTGTAGTTTAAAAAATAATACTGCTGTTTGCAAGTTACTGTGTTAAACATCCAAAATATCACAATGAGTAAAGTAGGTGAGATTCCAGGTCTTGGGCACATAGTAGTATACTGAGTTGTTTTCTTCATGTCTTCTTAACTCAAAAACTTTTTTGATTTCTTGGTATATAGTGATGGCATTGAGTCAGTACCTTAATATTTTGCTGAGATGGATACACAAAAACTGGCATCAGGAGCCCTAATTTCCAGGTATGGTCTCTACCTCCCTCCCTTTTCTGTGTGCTTCACTTGTCAAATGAGTATATTTAGGGTAGATCACATGTGGGTTTTTTTTCAGTCACTGAACCTCAGTTGCCCTCTCTGCCCACAAGGCCTTAAGGTCGTTTTTAAAAATCTACCATAATTTACGAGAGAGAGAGAGAGAGAGAGAGAGAGAGAGAGAGAGAGAGAGAGAATGACACCAACAAGAAAGTGATTTAGAGATAGACAGACAGACTGACCAGAAGGCAATTTAGGGCCTTTAACTAAATTTCTCTCCATCTTGGTTTTTGAGACACTGTGAACCTCAAGCTTACTGATTGGCTGTGCTGGCTGGCCAGTGAGCCCCCCAGTATCTGCCTACCTCTGACTCCCCAGTGCTGTAGTTACAGATGTGTACCACTATGCCCAACTTTTGTGTGGGTCCTGGGAATCCAAACTCTGGACCTCAGCTTGTGCAGCAATACTTTACCTACTGAGCCATCTTCCCCATCTGAGTCAGAATGTATTACGTGACAAAAGAAACTAAGATGCAGGGAGACACTATATTAGTCTCTCAGCTCAGATGACCCTTCCCATACTTTCCCCAGACCTGCTTCACTGTTGAATCATAGAGTGTGTAAGGATTCTTAACAGTAACATCACTGGTGGGACTATAAATCAATGAAACTCTTTTTCTACCACTGGGTTCTGACATTTCAAGAGACCAAACTCGGTCAACACAATTTATCTTGTGAAACACAGCCTCATTATTTTTGTTTCCTTTTAGTTATGCTTATTTTCAGGCATTTTAGAAGACAAGTTTAGTAATCAAAGTACATAGTCACTTACTGACCCTCTTCCCCTACCTCTGCATGCATTTCAGCCATTTCCAAACCAAGACCTAGTATAGGTAATTTCAGTTATTTTTTCAATGTTCAGAAAGTTATGGTCCCTGAAAACTTCAAGCCCTCTAATTTTTCTTCATATGTTCATGGGATCTGACTGTCTGAGAGGGAAGCTGATGTATTAAGGGAGCAAAAGCAAAGCTGTAGAATCAACTCTGCAAGAACTGGAAGACAGGGGAAGGGTTGTGAAATGATGTATCCTGGACATGGCACAGCCATTGCAATCATGATGTTATAGCATCTGTGCTTATCTACAATGGGCCCACACAAGACTGGGCCTGTCATTAGTCATAGATGGGGAAAGTCAATCACAATGAGGATTCTGCCCCTCTCCGCTGAACTGCTACTGGTGGATTCTTGGGGAGGGGCTGTCATTGTCTTCACTTGTGTATCCATTGTTGAACCCACTGGGCTCCACTGGATAGTCCAAACCCATGATCACATAGTAGGCCCTGATTAAACTCAATGAGTCACAAAATAAAAGACATGAACAAGGGAAAGAAATCTATAGGGAGGAAAAGGGGGTTTTGATAAGGATGTGGGGCTAAGAGACAGTGCGAGGGCAGGAGTAATCAGACTGCATTATCCACATGTATGAAATTGTCAAAGAACAAATTCAATAAAAGTAAAAAAAAAATTGCTTATTTTTGCTAAACAGACCTTTGAGGGCATTAGTATGACTTTGTATGTGCATTTGTTGCCATGGTTCTGGACCATGTGTACTGACTGATAAATTCCTTTTGTCATGTGCTTGATGACGGAAAGAATATTTTTCCAAGTTTTCAACTTGCATCTTGACAAATTGAAATTTTTGTAAACTCATTATGGAATCTACTAAAGTGTGCATATGCAGTCATAGGTTTCTGATCTTCAGATTTATTAAGAGTTCATGAAATTTCTCTCTTAGTAAATATTATATTTGGAAAGGATTGCTTAAATGTGTAAATTGCTTTGCAGCTAACATACATCTGCTCCAACATCCTGTGTGGTAGGAAGATGCTGTGCTTTTCTCTTTTCAGGTACCTAAGAGATGGCGTGGGAATACAGACTCACTAGTGTAGGACAGTACAACTGAAAATACCTAAGACCAGTATTAGAACCCAAGGCTTTTATCTACTAGATCTTTTCCAATCCCTCAGTGGGTCTCAGCCTTGGATACACATTAGAATCATCTCGGGAAATTTACAAATACAAGAAACAAACAGAAACAAACAAAGCATAAAAAAAAAAAAAAAAAAAAAAAAAAAAAAAAAAAAAAAAAAGCATGCTTCTGTCTCACCCCAGAGACCTGGAAAATGATATTTCCAAACCAAACCAAACCGTACCACACTGCACCACACCACACCACACCACACCGAACCTCTCCAGGTAACTCTAATATGTGGAGTCCTGTGAAGCTCTGCCTCATGCTATGCTGTTTTCTCTGGAGTTTCCTCAACTCTGAGAGATCATTGAACCAACCAGAACGCTGCTCATTAGACCTTGGTAAGAGGGCCTCTCTCTCTTTTCTGGCAGAGTCTTAAAAGGAGCGTTTGCTCAGAAGAGTGAAATTATGCTATTTGGGGGAAAATGGATGAACCTAGAGATCATCGTGTTAAGTGAATTAAGACAGAAAGGCATGTCTTCTTTCATGTGAAAGACATATTTTCTCTCATGTGAGATCAAGATTTCATGGAAAAATACATGTACATATCTAGAACATGAAACCAGAGGGGGACTCTGTGGGGAAGAAGGAGTCTTAAGCCAGGGAAGGTGGGCAAGAGGAGGGAAGTGGGGAGGAGGGACAAAGACAAATGCCATGCTTTTTCATATATGGAATCTAAATTTAAATATCTGAATGTATGATGAGATAGCAGGAAAGGACCATTTGCGGCGAAAGGGCACCAACCAGTGAGGGAGGAGGATGGTGTACAGAGGCACATACTGAATGGATGGGCAATTATAAGCAAAGTACAGTGAGACATGTGCATGAAAGCGTCATAGTGGAGTGTATTATATCTTGAGTAAAAGCAAAACAATAAACATTTTAGAAAAGGTAACAAAAAGAGCTTTTACGCACAAGTGATTATTTCCAGCTCTGGCTGTGTCTTTGAAATAATCACGGTATTACCTGGCACCAGCATTCTGTCTGCTTATCTTTGAGGCCACAAAAGCTGAACCAGACCTTTCATTCTCACAGCCCAGTACTCATCTGACTAAAACCAACCAACCAACCAACCAACCAACCAACCAACCAACCAAAGAAACAAACAAAACACAGACAAACAAAAACCCCACTAATAAAATTATTTTTTGGAGGCTGGAGAAATGGCTTAGTGGATAAGAACACTGTTCTTGCAGAAGACCCGGGTTCGAATCCCAGCACCCACATGGCAGCTAACAACTGTCCATAACTCCAGTTCCAGGGGATCTGACAGCCTCTTCTGTCCTCCGCGGGCATTGCACGACAATATATGCAGGCAACACATGCATACACATAAAATAAAAATAATAAATAATAAATAATTATTTTCTTAACTTGACAGGGGACTTAGTTTGTTATTTAGCATTCACAGATGTGTTTTAGCTTTTCTGCTACCAGTTCTGTCCTGTAACTTGACTTCTGGTGATTTGAATAGTTCATTTTCTGTGGTCAGTGTGCTATTGACTAGTGACTATGAGCTGGCTTCTGAATGGACTGCATGACTTTGCTATTCAGCAAGGTTCCTAAACCAGCACTCTCTGATCACTGTGGCCGCACCTGGAGCATGTGAGTGCTTAAATTGAGCTTAGACTTTTAGGAGCTCTTAGTGTTTGGCAAGTGTTAAGTGTGTTGAATAACAAATATAACATTGGGACCGGCATTTTGGTCATCCCATCCTCACAGATAATTCTACAAGTCATGAGCCTAGAGAATACTGACCACTTCTATTTTTCCACCCACGTAGTGATCAGATTCGTGTGTGTGTGTGTCTTGCTTTGTAGTCCAGATTGGTCTTCAACTCTTGATTGTCCTGTCGAAGTGTCTTGGGTGCTGGAATGACAAGCATGAGTCACCGTGCCTTGGTGGTCATCATATTCTTAATCAGAGATTGAAAGCTGTTGAAGTCCAATGGTAAATTTCAGGTTCTGGCAGTGGGAATTGGCCTTCATCTGCAATATAAATTTTGGACCATTCTTCTAACACTTGGTTTGCGCCCCCCACCCTATACACAGGGAGCAGTTACATTTACAGATGTTCATTTAGCCCCATGAAGACACAGGGCATGTTGACAGGTTTAGTGTTAGGTTATAACCATGAATCAGGTACTAAAGGAGAAAAGTAGTTTTCACTTTGATTTTGGCAGCTTATGCTTCCACTTCAAGTCAAGGTAAGCATTATATAATTTTCTGTGTTCTTGTGTATTTTTTCTCTGTGATACTGTGTTCTAGAAACTGTATCATATTAAAAAGCATATTGAGACTTGAAAACATGAGTGTTGAAAATTTTTGATTACACATTTCTTTATGCAATCATAGACTCTGCTTGCTTTCCCCAGCCGGGGTACGTAGGTCTTCTCACAGAAACAAAGAAAGTTGCTTCTCTTATGTTCTGCCTGCATAATCAGCGAGGCACCTCAGTCACGAATACAGAAAAGTACGAGGAAGTTGTTCCACGTTGCCTTGGCACATCTTGCTACATGTTCTTCTCTAAATTAATTTTTACTTCGTTAAAAATTCATAAAATTGCCTATATATTGGGAATGTAAAATTCTATAAGCCATTTTTCTTTTTATAAATGTATTTAATATGCGTATTTTGGAAAAAAGGGAAAAGTATATAAATTAGAAACATTGAAAAATAATCTAGAGTCCTTGAGTGTTTTTATCTTTCTCTTCTATATTTATTTGCTTTTTAAATATTGAATTCCTCTCCTGATTAAAGTGTGCTTAATATAGGCATAGCTACCAAACCCAATGAGAAAAAATTAATTAAAATTAAATGATTCAGCCGGGTGTGGTGGTCCATGCCTTTAATCCCAGCACTCAGGAGGAAGAGGCAGGCAGATCTCTGTGAGTTCAAGGCCAGCCTGGTCTACATAGCAAGTTCCAGGCCAGCTGGAGCTACAGGGAGACCCTGTCTCAAAAAGACCAAACAAACAAACAAAAAAATTAAGTGATTCAGATCATTCAGTATGAGTTTTAAAGATGAGAAAAAGTATTTCTCAAGTTCCCATGCAAAACACAGGCAACTAAATAGTTATTTTCTATAACAGTTTTAGGGAGAGAGAGAAAAAAGTCCGTCTGATTTATTCTGATGTAGTGTACCAAATGCGTTTGACATAGTGGAGTCACTGTTAGTAAGTGGTGGAAAGGATAGCACTGCCATGGTCTTTAGGGTCCAAATCAAATATTAGACTGTGGGGTAGCATGAGATTCTAGATATGGGAGAGACTAGGAGCAGGTGCAGCTTGGGCATGTTCCTGGGCCTCCCTTTGCCCTTGGTCTGCACAGCATGCCTCACTGTACTCAGTTGAATTACTAACACTCTGCCTGGAGTCCCACCAATAGATCCTCTGTTTCATAACTGCCATATCCTTTCAACTTGGATTTCTCTTTCTCCTTGGGAGCCTCAAGTGTGGCTTAAAACATGTTTTTCTCCTATAGTGAGTGGAATTGTGTCACTGACCTCTGAGACTTGTGCATGTGGCTATAGTTTGAGATGACTTTTCGAAGATCCAGTGAGGTTAAAATGGTGTTATGCTGGATTAATGTGAGTCATACTGGATTTAGGTAGACCCTGATTTAATGACTACTGCTCTTATAAGAAGGTGGAAATTTGATTATAGAGACAGAAAACTCACAAGAAGAAAGCTATATGACAACAGAGGCAAAAAGTGGAGTTGTATTTCTGTATACCAAGGAATGCCACAGATTGCTGGCAACCCCCAGCAATAGGAAGATTCAAGATCTGCTATCTCCCAGAGCCACAGATAGCATGGAGAGTTGAGGAGCCCTCCTCCCTGAGAGCAACAGAGAGCATGGCTCCACTCATACCTTAATTGAAGATTTCCAGCTTCTACAACTAATGATACATTTCTGTTGAAGCCATGCAGTGTGGGACTTTGTTACCACAGTCTGAGTCACCTAACTCAGGTTAGGTGACTTTAGACATCTCCAAACATTGGCTTCTTGTTTTCTGAAGTTTCTCAAGTTGCTTTTTGAACTCTCTTAAATATGAGGGTAAACTTTGTTTTTAAACCACAGTCTTCCTTTAAAAAGCTATAGAAACCATCTTACTATTCTGATTTTTGTTCTTTTTATAGATATTTTTTTCTGCCTCAACCTCTCCCCCATTTTAATGTGAGAGGTTGCTTTACAAACAGTGTCCAGCTGAATTTGTTCATTGGCCCCACTTCTCCAAAGATGACAAACTCTTTTGTGTTATTCATGTTTCCCCCCAAATCAAGATCACCCCCCATTACATATGTACATATGTGCATGTATCTCTTTTTAAAGTTGTTTCTGTAATCCTGTTCTTAGCCTCCCCCTGTTTATGGTCTGTTCCCAGTCTTCTCAGTCTGCTCCTCTTCCGTGGACACTGCAGAACGCTTCTGACAGTTTGTGTCTCTGCTTCTACAGGACATCAGTTTTCACTAGCCTGTGCCTTCGTTGTGACTTTCTCTTCTGTTACATTTTTGGTTTGGGGGGCAGTTTTTTTTAAACTTTTCTTTTTTCCTTTTAATCTTATACCAATGCCTTTTCCCTTCATCCTGTTGTCCCTTGAAAGATTTTGTTTACTATTGCAAGAGGCCATTTGTTTTGTGCTCTACTATGGATGCAAGGCTTTACCAAAAATTTGTTTCCAGTTTTTTGAAATTTTCACATACTCCCTTTTCTTTTTTCTTCTTGTTTACTCCTTCTCAAAAGAAAATAAATCTTCTGAGGCTCATAGTTTGCCAACTGTTGGAATATGAGAACTGCTTAGCCTAGTGCCTAAGCATTCAGGTGTTAATGAAATCATTTCCTGAGTTTCACTGTCAGAAGTCAGTTTCATGAGTTCACCCCGACTGGCTTTCTAGTTTTTACAGAAGAAAACAAATGAATATTCAAATGAAATTCATTTTCTATGATCATTTTATTTTTGCCTCTGATATTTTATAAAAGGTGATTGTATTTGTCAGAGCTCTGTTGTCTGCTCTCCTACTTTCTAATAACTTCTTCATTTTGAAGTGCTGTTCCAATGGATGTGAGAACAACAGTGTTTTGATGAGGAGGAGAAGTGGGACAGGAGGGCCAGAAGCCTCTCTAGTTGGCATTAGTGTGGTCCTAAGCAGTGCTTGGCTTTACTTCTGTGCGGAGTATAATGGGAATGGGAAAGATCTTCTGTGCCTACTTCTAGGTAAACAGGTGGCTTTCCCTTAGAGCAGCACCATTCAACAATTATGTGTGACTTTAACTCTGTTCATTGACCTTGGACTTAATGGGGATTCATGAAAGATTCTGGAAGTGACTGGATATGGATCCAGATTTTTGGCACTGTGAGTTGTTTTATGTCTTTTGCAGTTATAGGCATTTTAATGGTACATAGGAGAGATTATACGATATTGTTTGCCAAATATCCAACATTTTAACTTTTCTCATTTCTTCTTATAGATTGCCTATTAAATTCTAAGTTCAGGGAGTATCTTCTACTTAGTTACAAAAGGGATTTTTAAAATTCAAATGTATGTGGTGAACATGAACCAATAAATATTTATGAAGTTAGGCAGTTTGCTAATATAAATTTTTTTATATTCCTGAATTTTTCTCTTTGATAGGCTCACATTTGAAAATTTTAGTCTTTTCATCTATGTGTATATTTCCATGCCTTCATCCCCAGTCATAACTTATTTAAATACCTTGAACCAGATAAAGAATTTTAGGGAGTGCTGGGGGTATAGCTTAGTGGTAGAGTGGTTACTTAGTGTTTCTAAAGTCCTAGGTTTGAGCTCTCGCACCACTAAAGAAAAATAGGAAGGGAGGGAGGAGGGGAGGGAAAGGGGGGGAAGAAGAAAGGAGGAGAGGAGAGAGGGAATAGGAGGAGAAAAGAAGGAAGGAAAGAGAAGAGGAAAAGGAATTTCTTTAGAAATTAACAGCTGAGCTATTCTAGGAAAAGATGAAATGGACCTCTGGTGTTGATGTTTGTTCAGTAACATCTCTAGCATGTGCTAGTTTTCAGTGTTTTGTTAGGGTAGATTTGATCAGTCCATAACTAAGATGGAAAGAGATCAGTAACTTTGAGTTGAAATGACAGTTTTATGTCAGGACAAATACAGAAATTAGTGCTGGGCTTCTACTTTTCTTAAAAGTAAACTTTAGCCAGGCATGGTGGCGCATGCCTTTAATCCCAGCACTCAGGAGGCAGAAGCAGGCAGATCTCTGTGAGTTCAAGGCCAGCCTAGTCTACATAGTGAGTTCCAGGAGAGCTGGGGCTACAGGGAGACCCTGTCTCAAAAAGAACCTCCCCCCCAAAAAAGTAAACTTTAATTGAGCTAAAAACCAAGGAACAAAATTTACAGGTTAAACTACAACTTAGTATTTTTAACTTTATTGACATGATAGTTATTTTTCTTTTTACTTTTTTATTTACCTTTTTTTCATTTTTACTTTTTAAACTTTTAGTCCTGGCCTGGAGAGATGGCTCAGTGGCTAAGAGCACTGACTGCTCTTGCAGAGGACCCAGGTTTGATTCCCAGAGCACCCATGGTGGCTAGGACCTGTAACTCCTGTTCCAGGGGATCTGATATCCTCTTCTGATTTCTATTGGCATTGCGCTCATATACATAAAATAAAAATGATAAAATAAAATATTGAAAAACAATAACTTTTACTCCTACCCACCAAGAGGAGTTGAGTCTTTGGTAATTATCCTGATGTGCTGATTAGGTTTTCTTATGAAAGAAGTATAGGAGAAGCAACCAAAGAAAAAGAGTGAAAATAGAGAAGAAGGATGCAGAATAAACAGAGTAAAGCTTAGATTAGAAGTGGTCACTGGGGCAGCAATATTAGCAAGTATCTGATGTCATTGATTTCAGGGCTAAGAAGTATAAGATTGGGAAAAAGAAAAAAAAAGCATTTTCAGTGTTTACATCTATAGTAAGATGGTTGATTTTTTTTTTCCTTAAAATGTGAGAGAGCTTGTACCTTAAGATCTAAGAAATAGAAGGAAGTGCCCTCTGTTAGCGACCAGATTGGAACACTGCTACAGCCTAGGCATCTAGAAAAGACAAGAATCTTCTACCCTCAACACTGTCTGCCATCTTTCTTCATTCCTCACTCAACCCTCAGCTCTCTGCCCATCTTTTATGTCCAGAATCACCAGTTTTCATCCATTCTAGGTAGATTTTTCTATAAAAGTTATTTTTAGCTAGGTTATTTTGATTCTCCATCATTATGGATCATTGACAGCAACTGACAGTCTAACAAATGTACTCGGTGGAAAAAATGTGCTTAGTAGTAATGACACAACGGCCAACAGAATGTTACATATGTGAAATGCTAACCTTTGTGTTTATTGTGAGCAAATAATATGTGGGCATTTGAAATATATGTCTGTTTAAAATTTTGTCATGTGAGCTTAGTTGTTCAATTCTATGGTCCGTTTTCTATTTTTCCCCCTGTTGAAGTGCCTTATAATGGCATCACCAGTTGCTCATCGATCTCCCTTCCATTATGTAAAATCTGCCTGTGCCCACCCTCTGTCAGTCTGTAAGCTTATCATGACATACATACATGGAAAGGATTGTTACCTTTTCTGGGAGGAGAATAAGCTAACGAGCCTTTGAAAGAACCCAACATTAATCACTAAGAAAAATCTGTAGTCAACCATGAAACTATAAAAATCACTGTGAATTATAAATAATTCAGAAAGTTTACAGAAATCAGTTTATTTGAAAGCACAAATATATTTCTAGTTGCTACAATGAGGCTCAGTGATTTTAATATCATTGATTGACCGGGTTTTATTCAGAATACCATATAGTAGAAATTTTTATAGTAAAAATTCTTGTGGAGAATTGATAATGTGGAACACTGGTATTTACTTTCTAGTAGATTATATTTACTTTGCATTGATAGCACGATATGAAAAGAAAATGTCTCTCTCAGGGACACTTTATGTATATATGTATATATACATGTGTGTGTACATATGTATGTATGTACCCAAAGAATTTCCTTAATAATTTTTATTGTATCTACTTGAAGAATATTTTCTAGTGAAATTAATCATAAACAGAAGTTTTTAACCTTTTAAGCATGTATTAAAGACTATTCTGTATATTAAAGATATTATCTCTTGGCTAGTTAGTTTAAAAATAAGGGTATCGAGGCTGGAGAGATGGCTCAGCAGTTAAGAACACTGGCTATTACAGAAGACCTGGGTTTGAATCCAAGCACCCAAATGGCAGCTAACAACTGTCCATAGCTCCAGTTCCAGGGGATCTGACAGCCTCTTCTGTCCTCTGTAGGCATTGTATACATGGGTGTACTTACCTACGTGTAGACAATATATACATACACATTAAAAAAATCAGGATATTTTGGTTACTGTATATAACTTTAATACAGTTAGAGGACCATTTGTCAAATGCATAATTTATTTTGAAAGCAGGGATGATTTTTCATATAAAAGTGCTTTATTTATGGCATTCAGATTGAACAACTTCAACAGGTAAGACAGGTGATAAAGAAAAGGCATAGGATATAGATGTTTTTTCTTAGATTGCTTCCTGGTTGAGATAAAACTAATTCCATTTTTAACAGTATTGGCATTTCAAGACAATATATGATTAAGTTCTAAATTCGGTGATTCAAGCAGCTTTTAAATGTCAATCTTAAAGGAAACTAGAGACAGGCTGCCATTACATTTTTACTGTTACTCACATATAGCCCCTCCAAACATTCTGATTATTCAGTTTCCAATAGATTAGGAAATGTTGTCCTCAATTTATTTCTAACAGGAAAACTTTTTCACACTTAACAACCATTCTATTTTGTATCATGCTTTAAATTAAGTTCTTTTGAGTAGTTGCTTTGTTTTTCTCTTAGATTAAAGGTTATAAAACGTAAAATTCTTTTCCTGGTAAGAACAGAATATATTTCTAAGGTGGCAATACGTAACATATAAAAAAACTGTACTTTCGTGGTGGCACACACCCTTAATCCCAGCACTCAGGAGGCAGAGGCAGGTGGATCTCTGTGAGTTCAAGGCCAGCCTGGTCTACACAGTGAGTTCTAGGACAGCTGGGGCTACAGGGAGACCCTATCTCAAAAAGACAAAAACAAAAAACAAAACAAAACAAAACTAAAAAACAAACCTGTACTTTTAGTTTCTAAATTTGATAGCTATAGGTAACCTTTTATTATCATGAGTTCTTGGCTTCTTTGAGAGCTGTTCCAGAGCTGAGGAATCTCAAAGTTAGAATGGTAGGCATGGAAGTGAATTGGTATCCCTGAATAAAGCTGACCAGTAGCTCTCTGAATGGATAAGTGCTGACTGTATCTTTATAACTACATGTGAGATATGCATAATTGGAACTTATAGATTTATGGTTTTAAATTACTGCTATTTTGACTTAAAAATCAAATGATCTGTCTATAGTGCTAGTGATGTTTTAAACAATAAAAGTAACAGAATTTTTTTTTTTTTTTTTGGTCTTTTTGAGACAGGGTCTCCTTGTAGCCCCAGCTGTCCTGGAACTCACTATGTAGACCAGGCTGGCCTCGAACTCATAAAGATCCACCTGCCTCTGCCTCCCAAGTGCTGGGATTAAAGGAGTGTGCTACCACGCCAAGCTAAAAGTAACAGAATTTTACGCAATGCAAGCAATGTAGCTTTTAGCTTGGCCAACATAAACCTATATTATTTATTAATTTGAGAATTATTGATTGTAATAGATTTAGCCTCTGAGAATATAAATTATAACAAATAAATTATGTGGATAGTCTGGGCTAAGCCAGAATGTCCTTTGGTGATAGATTATGTTTTGTAATCAGTTGAGCAACATTCAATCTTTACCATGTGAAGTGTTCAAAGATAAATACATTTTTTTGCCATTAGAAAGTAAATATAAAAGAAATGAAGCCACCCCCAACCTCTGCATTGTTTAACTTCTGCTCGTATGTTACTAGAACTGAACAGTAGGATCATTGTGCTATATGGGTCACCAGATTCTATAGGAGCCAACCTGTAGCTAGAAAATTTGGAGGTTATGGTTTAATGGGTTCAGAAGAAATAATAACTGTACCTAGCCAACAAAATAGCCAATAATTATATCCATATAGTGTGAAAGGATGTCACGTTCGGGGCTGATAAACTGTTGCCTTTTGGAACACAGTATCCTAGTTAACATTTTCATGATCGGATTATCGGGTAGGTTTAGGAGGGAGCAAAATTTAAGATGGAGTTACCCTGGTAGATTGGGTAGTAGCTGCAAGCCAGATCCTGTATTACTAGTCAGTGTTGGATGCGTCAGAAAAATTAGGAGCCTTTATGAGTGAAGCTCCACCAGCTCCTTTGAATGGTATGGCTAGTCTTCTTAACTGAATGTGACTTCCCAAGTTCATGTCGCTTACTCTTGGGCCACAACTATTTCTAGTATGAAGCCAGATATTCTAGAGCCCAGGATGAAACATGGTGATTTGTGGAGTCAATTCCACCCAATATATAGATGACAATTGAAAGTGCTTAGGTTAGTGCCTAGCTCATAGAAATTGAACTTAAAAAAAAAAAAAGAAGGAATTATAAGAGTAGGTCATACAATATAGAGAACAGAGATAAAGAGCCAAACCAGTAGCTGGAATCTGGTGGGTGATAGCTTGGGTATATTGTTGCGTGATTATTTGTGTAAGTCAACAGAGAAATGAAATGTTCTGTTTCGTAGGAATAGGAGAGCCATGTAGAGCACTGAGAGCTCATTAATCTGTGAGTGCTCGGTTTCTAACATACTACCTTGCATAGAATATATGATTGCAGAATTAAATGAAATAATAGTGAAAAGTTGATATCTGTATTGGGGCATGAAAGGTGATTGAAATTGACTTAAAGAGAAATGAAATGTCTTTCCAAATTAGTAAGGATCTGTGGAATGAACTTACTTGATTTTGTGAAACAGCAACAGGCCAGTCTGATTAGAAGTTTGTTGTATATGCTGTAGTAATGATCAATTGATAAGAGATTGTTTTTGAAGAAATGTGTTCTTTTCTTTTTAAATTGAAACCCTGTCTGATTATATGCTGTATAAACCTGCTTTTGTAGAATAAGCTACCAGACTTGTGGGTTTCATTCACATAAAGCTTTCCTTTTAGTTGGTATTGAAATTGCACACACATGCACACACACACACAGAGAATATGAATATGAATAAAAATAAGTCTTAGTACAACCTTTCTTTCTTTGAGCTATGGAAAAAGAAGTGTGGTCTTTTGCAGTCTGATCTCAGCCCTTGATTCTTCTATTTGCTGTTATTCTGCAAAAGGCTTTGGCAAATACTAGTGCAGCAGCTAGGGCACCCATCTTCCTTCTGCTTAGAGCTCAAATTGTGTGGGGCCATTCTGTCAGTGAATTACCTATCAAAGCTATTTATACTTGTTTAGTTGAATCATCAACCAACCCTATAAAACCATAAAACTCCCCAATTCTCTGCAGTAGGATAAATGGCAGTCCTAAGCTCCAGGGCTGGATCCACATTCCAACACTAATATGTCATCGCCAGTTCTCTAGTTCCCGGTTTTTTTTGGGGGGGGGGCGACAATAACTTCTTCTGGAGGAAGAGGAGAAACTCTTTTCCTTTAGTTGACAGATCTTATTATTCTTGGAATGTGACCAAGGACTGTTCAAAGAACCTCGTAATGTAGCAGAGGCATTTTATAAAACATTAGCCATGTAAGACTCCTTCCCTTTTTTAGAAAAAGTGTTCTTACCTACATAATCATGCCCTTTTAGGACTATGCATTACTTTTTCACTTAGGGATTTCTTTAAGACTCAAGTGCTATAGTTTGTTCTGTGGGCAAATTTAATCATAATAGTACAAGTTCTGGAAATAATTCTAACAGCAGTAGTAGCTGTATCTCCAGTAGTGCTAAGAACTCCAATTTTGTTTTAAAAAGTGCTGTAGTTTGTATTGAGCAAACACAGAATTTTTCTTACACTTTCAGGAAGAAGGGAGATCTTAAAATATAATTGGACTAACAGTAGGGTTTCTGAGGCAAAATGTTAACATGAATTAAAGAATAGTTCTTTGTTTTTACTGACTACACAGTATACTGAAAATATTTTCCGACTTTGAGTTCTGTGGCTATGTTGCTTATGTTTAGATCATTGTGTTGCTGTTCACCCCTCGTATTATTGCTCTCAGTGGTTATTGGCCCCACCTCCTCTGAATGGGAAGTGGAGAATTGGCGATGAAGTATTAGAGTTGGAATGTGGATCCAGCCCTGGAGCTTAGGACTGCCATTTATCCTATTACAGAACACAAGCCCTCACAAATTTTGTGAAGTGCACTCCAGAGATATGGTTTGGCTTTCAACTATGATGACACTATAATTGATCAAATATATTCTTTCGAGGAATCATAAATTCTTACTGGAGTTTGAGGAGATGTCATGTTCATTTGTCAGCATGTCACTCCAGGGACACAGGTGCACCAAATTTATGGAGGAAACAACTCATGTTTCTCCCGAGCCACATAAATATGAAACAGAATTGATTGAAAACGTGTGGCTTTAGATTACGCCTCAGATGGAGAGCAATTAAGATCTTTCTGTAGAAGACATTCCACCAAGAGTCTCAGGTTTTCTTGAAGTGTAGGCGGAAATCAGGTGGGGGAGGACAGCAGAGGAAATTTTGGAGACCTGCAGATGTCTTCTCAGAACAGAATACGAAGATGTGAAGGTATTTCTTCTCTGGCAGAGAACATTGCACATTTTAGTCAAGTGCATGATTAACTTTGACATTTGGAAATAGAATTTCACATAAAAATACGCATGGTACTTTTGCATGTTTAATTAAGATGTTTAGTTCCTGTCAAGGCTGATTCCCCCCCCCCCCCCGCCCCAGTGAAGGGCAATATATTCTCAACTTCTGAAATTTCAGAAACCTGTACTTAACCTTTAATCGTCTTTCCATTTACATGGAAATCTGATTAACAACTTTTAAAGTTCATGAGCTCCTGGTAAATGCAATTAAGACCTTTCTGGAGTTTGTTATTAAGACCTGGCATTTAAAGAAGACTAGGGTCTGGCTACTGTTTCTGTCTTCTCTATAGCAGGATGTCTTAAGCAATTAGCAGAGAACATGAGGTACATGAATTGTACTGTATTGCTTCTGCATTAACATGGTTGGTATTTAGATAGTTTACTGTCTTTTTCTTCTCTTGGACTTGCTTTATCATATGAACTTGTTACAAAGTGGGAGAATTTTGCCTAGGATAATTAGGTGTAATTGTGGTGCTTTGCAGAATTATGAGAGCTAGGCACAATTCTCCCTCCTCCACGTGGCTCTCAAGTCATACTTACAAACGTTCAATTTCATATCATGTGGAATAACATAGTCACCCTACTTTATTGACTTTGTACCATCTCTCTACTGGATATGCTGGTCTTTTTGAGGCAAAGTGAAAAGGCGAGGTTAGTAGCCAGAGAAGTAACTCAGGTATCCAGCTGTTTCCTGACTCATAAGCATTTCGGCTGTTCAGCCATTTTCCTTGGGTCATAGGTACAGGAGGGAGTTAAGTTCGTTGGTGCAGGCACATATAATAAAATTTATAAATTGATATGTGTGATGATGTGTAGAAATTAGGTGGCAAATAATTGAAAATGGAAGGGGTCATGTTGAGTTCTATGCTGCTTACCAAACAAAATTTGCTTTTACTCCACTTATTAATAGAATTCGACTCTCCTTGGTGAATGCATGCATTTCTAAGGTGCTTTATGCCTGTAGGACACTATTTATTAATATTTAGATAACAAGTGAAGTAATGAGGCAAAATATGAACAGAGGCAAATGAATAATGTATATTGCATATAACTACTATTAAAGACTACTTGAATTTTTACATATTTCTGTACTGTTAAATTTTGGTGAGCATAAATTATTTTTAAGTAAGATGTCAGAATAAAAAAAGTATTTGAAAAAAATAAAGTTAGATGGTAAAACCAATCTAAAACAATTAAATTGTATAGCAGAATTATCATTTCTCCGTTTTTTAGACCCTAGAGATTTTATATTTGCTGTATGCTAATTTAAACTATCAATGTAGTTCACTTGATTAATCTTTTAAATTATAGTCTGACCTCAATTATAACAAATAAATGAAATAATTTAGTTTTGTTTTGAAATAACAACATCTCAGTAGAAATAGTATAATCATAGACTGATTTTAGATGCAAAATTTTATTTATATTAAAGACAGAATCTTTCTTGGAAATAAGAGCATTTACAAAGTTCATAAATGAGGGATAGTAATTTATTTTTGCTTATGAAGAATTTAAAGAAAGGTATATATGAAACTGTGATAATATAGAGTTTTAGACAAAGTACCTTCTTATCAAGTCATAGTAGGGAATTAAGAGATAAGTAAAATGTAAATAGCTGACTGTATATTGTTAATTGTCAGGTCTGGGTGGTTACTGGCAATCCTTAAAGAACTTAGTGATCAGAAAAGGTTTTGTGCATGGGGTAGGAGCCCGGCTGATTCATAAAGGAAGGCTAGGGCTTATGCACCTAAAAGATCTTTCTAGTTAGGTATAATGGATCTATATTTAGAGCAAGGTATGCCTTGCTTAACCTGATTCTGGTTAATTCAATTGAGATTTTCTTCGTGGACTCCTTAAGGAAGGAGCCAGTTTACTTATCTCTGCATCTAGGCACTGACATCGCTTGGTTCTTTCAGACCTCATTACCTCCTAGTCTGTCCAACATTCGCCTCCAACTCCAATGAGACCGCACATAGTTCCTGTCATTCTGTATCTGCAAAATGAATGTTAATTGATTCTGGATCTGTACCTGTGATTTCTGGAGATCTCATTTTGAATGAATTATAAGCAAATTTTAATGTGTCAGTATTCACATGTTACAGATAACCAATATGAAAGTCTTTAGTAACTAAACTGCTAATTGAAAATGCTGGGTCTTAGCCACTTAATTGAGTAAACTGTCTCCAGAGAGCAATTTGGGTCTTTTCCAAGATACATTAACTCTTTCGGGTCATTAGAGTAGCACTTATCTCACTGGAGCAGAAATTTAATAAATGGTACTCCCCTGATGTGAGTAAATTAATATACCTCAGAAAACCTGAAGTTTCACCATGGGTGTTGCAGTCCTACATCTGTGAATGTGCAACATCAGTAAGGACCTGCCCTTTAGATTATCTTACTTTCAATTTGGTGGCTTACTAGCAAGCTCCTCCTTTGAGATACCCTGTTAGAGGTTGTCAGAATTACAAAGAAAAGCCATGGCCTGAACTAAGGCAAAAGAACTACAGGATAAAGCTTGGGATATTCAAACTGCTGTGTAGGTTTTGGTTGGAGTGAGATAACAGAGTCCACAATGAAGACAGACAGTAATCACCTGGCAACAGGAATCATAGTGTCCATATAGTCCCCTTACTCAGGTTTATTATCTCAGTGTATGCATCTGTATAATATAGTTATACACACCTATATATATAAATAAGAATTAAGTATACACATATATGTGGAAACCACAAACTAGGTAAATATATAATTATTTTTGATGTGTATGAGTATATTGCCTGCATGTACATAAGTGCATCTGTGTTGTGCAGTGCCTGTGGAAGTCAGAAGAGAGTGTTTGATTCCCTGGAACTGGAGCTACAGATGGTTGTTAGCCACCATGTGGGTATGTGAGTGCTGAGAATTGAACCCAGGTCCTCTGCAAGACCAGCCAGTGCTCTTAACCGCTAAGCCATCTCTCCAGCACCAATAAAATATATATTTAAAACACAATTTTCTTAAATATGACATAGGTCCCACCATATGAATATTGATTATTAATGTCTGCCAATATACTTAAGAAAAAAGTTTGCCATCGTGTTTTGGAGATTTGATTACTGACTACCTGATGTCTTCCATTTGATGTGAGCCTACTTGGGGGTTACTGTTACTGACTTCCATTTAGAAAAATGAGTGATAAGCTCCTCTGCTCACCAGTATGCTATGCACTTAAATCTAATGGTAAGATAGATACTGCTAATGTCATTATAAGACAAAGGGGGAATTTACTTAAAAAGACCACTGCACAAAGAACTTTGAAGAGAAAGAAGATGGGGATAACACCTCCACAATAAACTAAAATCTCAAAATTGCAGCACTTGGCTCTTTTTCCTCAAGTATGGAATGGCATCTTCTTGCTTATGGACTCATTAGTAGCATTTGACTGGATATAAGTCAGTTAAGTTCGTTTCTCAATCTTATTACCTATGCTTGATAGATGGAATAGTTATAAACTTGAAGCTAAAACAAAACAAACAAACATACCCATAAGTTCAGACATGATAAAAGTTTTGAGAGTTGTTTAGGCAGTAAGTTATGTAGTTTAAGCAGTTGGTATTGATGCAGGTAAAAACAAACATCAGGGGCTGAAGAGATGATGGATGGCTCAGCGGTTAAGAGCACTGACTGCTCTTGCAAAGGACCTGGGTTTGATTCCCAGCACCCATGTGGTGGCTACAAACCATCCTTAACTCCAGTTCCAGGGGAATCCGAAGCCCTCTTCTGACCTCCACAGCATTGCACGACACGGGTGCACTCACATACATGCAGGCGATACACTCATACATATAATAATATAATATAATAATATAAATAAAAATATAATAAAAATTTAAAAATTTGGCTAAATAAAAAAATATTAGAAAACAAACAGCAACAACAAAAACAAACAAACCAAAAAAACCACAATCAAAACAAAAAACAAAAACTAACCCTACAAGAAGCTGAAGTTTGTAGGGACTGTTTTGAATCCATTAAAAGACTTGGCTAAAAGAATGACATTGAAGTTTAATCTCAGATATAGCATAGAATGACTTAACTCTAAAGCAAGAATATTTCTAAAGCAGCAATATCACTTAAGAGACTATTGTTAGCTATGTGAAGCATAATGAAGATCACATTTAGAAGGCTCAATGTGGAGATGAACATATTCGGAAAAGGAAATGGACTTGAAATTTATACAGTTTTGTAGGTGATTTGGAACAGAATACAGAGAGGAGTCACAGTTTTAGCTCTGTGGGTTTGAGGTGCAGCTCATGGGAAGAGCATGTGCTTAGCATATACAAGGCCCTGGTTTCAGTCCCTAGGAAACCCCTTTGTGATCAGAAAAGAATAATAGCATTAATGCAAAGAGAGGAGCTGAGTCTTTCCTCTATTTAACATGGACTCTGAAGAGCGATAGTACTAAAGATATTCCAGAAGTTTAGAAAATGTGTGTAATCGGAACCTGAATTAACCATTGAAGACTTTATTGGAGAACAAGGGGAAGAAGAGAGGATGAGAAGAATGATAGCCATGAGATGATGATGAAGATATAGAGACAGTTCTGTGTATTCGTTTAATAACACATATAACTTCCATTGCTAACTTGTGTGCAGAAATATTATTCCTCTAAAAGATG
>NW_008340915.1:1130395-1133237 GCF_000622305.1 Nannospalax galili | reverse complement strand
TATATATTCTGTCAGTTTATTCAAAAAGAAAACACACCTCTTGCTTATGGGATGGGAGCACAATCTTAACTCACAGGAGGGAACCTGAGCTCCAGGTTCACGAGACAGGACCGCATCTCCAGCTTACAGGAGGGGACCACAGCTCCTGGGAGGACTGATACCTTGGAATGGACCGCCTACCTCCCCTGAAGCCATTTGTGTTCTTCATTCCACATGTGGTCCTGGGTATCAGGCCTTGATGTTGGACCTCTCCCATTACCAGTCACTAAGAGGTTTTCCATTATTTTTCTATTCCTCTTCTACAGCCCCAGTATGCCTTTACCCATGCCCTAATTGAACTTCTAGAGATAAAAATCATAATCTTAGGAACTTAAAAAATAGAAAGTACTGTAATAGCTAAACTGATATAACTCTCAAACTTAAAATATGTAATTATATCTTATTATAAATATTATTTACTGAAAAAATTATGCTACCTAGCTTTAAGAATGTGAAATTTGTCACTGTTCCTTATTATAATGTGGGTTTGCCATTCATTTCCTTTCTTTCTCTGCCCTATACAGTCTTTCATTGAAATCATGTTACTTCTTGAAGAAAGCAATGATAATAAAATGTTTTTAAATTAAAAAGAGAATTGATTACAATTTGAAATTTAAATAAAATGTACTTTATGCTAATTTAAAAAAAGAAAGAAAACATTTTGTAATCAATTACATGGTAAGCATTTTGTATGTGTTGTTTCTTTGAATTCTTTTACCAGTTCTAAGATTCTATATTAGCCTTAACTTATAAATAAAAGAAATAAGGCTTGAAGAGATTAAGTAACTTGGCTAAGGTCATAATGTTGAGAAGTGGTAAAACTGACTTCAAGCTCAGACATTCTATATTTCTGTGTTGTTCTCTCATTTTGTAGTTCCAAAATGAGGAACATGACTCTCTATTTTAAAATGCTTGCATCTGAAATTCTAATGTTTAATATAATCTCAGATTATGAATATATACATACTTATTATGAATAATTTATGGGGAGGAGTTAAACATCATGGTCAAAGAAAACACTCCATCTTCCAAGGTACTAAAGAATGACAGAGTAGAGGTGTTGGAATTGAGGAGACTGAGAAAGACTATTTGATGATAGAATATGTCATTAATATAATTGCACTGAATATATGAGTCTTTATACAGAGTAAAGTTATATTGATTAATTCTAGAATTAAATATCAGTACCTAAAGTCTTTGTAGCAGTATAAGAAAAGCCCAACACTGGTGGGTATTGCTGATGAGGAAAGAATAAACAGAATGAATTTAGTTAATTAATTAATTACTTTTATTTATTTTGTGTGTATGAATGTATTGCCTGTGAATATGTGTAAGTGCATCCAGAGGTCAGAAGAATGCATCAAATTTCTCTGGAACTGGAGTTATGGACGGTTAGCTACCATGTGTGGATGCTGGGAATCGACCCTGGGTTCTCTGAAAGAACAGCCAGTGCTCTTAACCACTGAGCTATCTCTCCAGCCCAAACAGAATGAATTTAAAACTGATTGTTTGAGGTAGACAGAGAGCATATCAAGTGTTGTATTTAGAAATAGGACTACATTTTTGTTTTCCTCTAGTATATTCTCTTTGTCTTCTGTTTTGTAAGAATGAAAAATAGAGGGGCTGGAGAGATGGCTTAGCAGTTAAGAACACTGTTCTTGCAGAAGACCTGGGTTTCAATCCCAACACCCACACGACAGCCAACAACTGTCTGTAACTCCAGTTCCAGGGGATCCAACAGCCTCTTCTGTCCTCTGCAGGCATTCATTGAACGACATGGGTGAACTTACCTGCATGCTGCAAATTACATAAATACATATAAAAACAGTAAATAAAATATCAAAAAAAAATAATGAAAAATAGAAACGACATACCATCAAAATACTATGGGGTCCAAAATATGTGGAGGAAAACCTGACAGAATAAAGGAGAAGTGAAAAAGTCAATAATTATAATTGGGGATTTCAGTTCTTTTTCTCAACATTGACAGAACAGCCAGACAGAAATACTAAAAACTTGAGTATCAGCATAACTGCTGCCTTGATGTAAATTAATGTGCATGGCATGCTTTGTTATTTGAGTGACATATTGTATTTTCCATGAGAACCATACCAGTAAATTTATCTACATATTTAAAACTGAAATCATACAGAGTATACTGTCTGACCACAACAAAGTTAATTAGAAAACAGGAGGAAATTTTAGAATGCTACAGATATTTGTAAAGCAAATAAACTTTAATTACATCATGAGTGAAAGAAGAAAGACCTAATAACAATATATCTGTCACTTCAGATATAGAAAGAGAACAAACATTGAAACCCAAAGCAAGGAGAAAATAGGAAATACTAAAAGTTTAAATTAAATTTAAATAAAAATAATTATCACAAAACACCAATGAAATAAAAGGTTGATTCTTAGCAAGGATCAAAAGTAGAGAAGTCTGAGGTGGAAAGTTCCCCTGTAGTTAACAGCACTGTCTGCTCTTGCACTGGACCTGCATCATGGCTAACAACCATATATAACTCCAGTTTAGAAGATCTCTTGCCCTCTTTTGGCCTCCATGGACTTTGCATGCATGGGTGCACTTACATATTTGCTAACAAATACTCATACACATGAAATAAAAATAAATAAAAGTTGAAAAAAGGAGATATCTTCAGCTTGACTGGTCAGTGTAAACAGTGGAAAGTCATTTAAATGTATCAGAATCAGGTGCCGGGGTGTAGCTTAATGAGAGTGCAAAGCCCTGGACTCAGTCTCCAGTACCCAAACAAAAAGTTATCAGATAAAGGAGACATTA
>NW_008340915.1:1094069-1130001 GCF_000622305.1 Nannospalax galili | reverse complement strand
TATAGATGCTACAGAAATTAAGCTGATTATAATTTATAGAAATTTAGATGAAGTAGAAAAATTCTTAGGACACATAGTATTAAACTGACTGAAGATTAGAAAATCTGAGTTGTCCTATGCAAATTAAATTAGTGACTAAATTTTTTTATACACATTCTTTTTTAAAATTTTTATTTATTTTTTTAATATGTATGAGTGTATTACCTGTATGTATGTAAGTGAACCCATATTGTACAGTGCCCGTGGAGGTCAGAAGACGGAAATGGAGTTACAGACGGTTGTTAGCCAAACCTGGGTCCTCTGCAAGAGCAGTGCTCTTAACAGCTGAACCATCTTTCCAGCCCCTCCTACACATTCTTAAGTCACACACCTATTCTGTCAAATATGTAGAGAAAAAAATAATAGTAATCCTTTGTCAACTCTGTCAGAAAATACACAGGAAGGAACATTTTTCAATTCATCCCATTAGGCTTGTCATACTTTACTAACAAAGCCAAATATATCACAGAAAACTGTATAGCAGTGTCTCTGATGGGCATAAATGTACCTACCAATTTTGAACAAAATATCATTATCTCAACCACATTATATGTCATGGATAGCTTGGATTTGCTAAAAAATCAGTTTATTTGTTTTAATATTTATTATGTGTATTATATAAATTGTCAAGTCTGAAATACATGTTATCTCAATAGATTCAGAAAAGTACATGACCTTCATTACCTTAAGTCTTTTATTTTGTCCATTAGTATATCCATTTCCTTCCAATCCTTTTGTATAGTGTCAGATTAATTTACATATAGTAGTATATTTAACAGCATTTCATTTACCTATTCAAAATCTTTACCCCCTCTTTATTTTATATTTGACTTAAATACATGAGCCTGATACAGAGTTTCTCAGCAATTTACCAGCTTAGAACTTTTCTAGCCTCACCTCTTTTTTTTTGATGTTGTTGTTTATTTGTTTATATATTTGTTTGTAATTATTTGAACCAGAGTCTTACTATTTTACTCTGGTGGCTGGAAACACCTAGGCTTAGAAATCTTCCTGCCTCAGTTCCCATGTAGCTGGACCTACAGGCATATTCTGTCATGCCCACATTCTATGCTTATTTTTTTAATTTATTTTGATTTTATTGTGACATTTTGGTGCTGGAGATTGGACTCAGGGTCTTGAGCATGATAGAGAAGTGGTGTACCGCTGAGCTACAGTCCCAGCCTCTATCGTTTATTTTTATATTACCTCAAATATTTTCTGTTTACTCACAATGCTGTAATTCGTCCTGGCATTCTCTTTTTTATTTCTTTTATGCCTGCCAGGATTTTTGTTTAGTTTTGGTTTGGTTTGGTTTTTTTTTTTCCCCTTTATATATTCTAAGATCTCAGTTTTGTCTTTCTGTGATGCCCTGTCCTTGGAGCCTTTCCCCCTGATGCCCTAATGGAGAGCAGTCTTATCTTTTTCATATTCTCTTAACCACTTTCTAACCTGGTGCTTTACCAATGCCTCCTCATTTTGTAGTCATTCATGTGTCTATTACTGATAACCACACTGAGGGAACCATGTATTTTTGAATCCTGTTTTTATATTCAACACATTACCTTGACTATTTTTCATGCTGAATAAGTATCTTTAAAAATAAATAAAACGTTCTTTTGGAAGCCCTTAAAACTGGAGTTTTCTTGTTAAGAGATCTCTTTTGGGAAAAAGGAAAAAACGGAAACAAAGCATGAACTTATTGATCTAACTTCACTGATAGGTGCTTCATCCAGGTCTAGAATATACATGTGTACTAGTAGAATTTTTTAGTTTGTTTTACTTTGAACACAAGAGCATAAATTATTCATAAGGCCATACTAGTTGTGGTTTTAATGGTAAAATTACTGTTGATAATGAGTGTAATTAAGCAAGCAGCCATTCCATGTTTGAAAGATTTTTTTTTTTCTTTTTTCTTTGGATTTCCTTACTACAGACTATTTTATTCTGTATATAATGGGGATATTAAATTGTTATATTTGAAAAAAATAACCTTTTCTGTTACTTTCTATGTTAGCATTCCATCCTATAGCAACTCTGGGGGTGGGGAATCTGATGATTTTTAGTGAGTGTAAAAGGATGTCCTAGTTTTCAATTGTTTACTGTCTCACTATTTCTATTGTGATATTGTCAAGAAACCAGGTGAGTACTTGAGCAGTGTGTTACCTGTGTTTCTCCCTGCTCTTTCTTAGGGTTTCCATCTAGATTTTTCATCCAGTATGACTCAATTTCCTCGTAGGGCTTTTCCCTTGCTTCATGACAATAGAGAAGGGCCCTCTGGGAAGTCCAGAAGGGCTTGCCAAAGTGTCCTTGTGGTATCATTACTGCCAGACCAATGTCTGCCGAATCTGTTTCCTTTCCAAGATGTTCAAATTCATTTAATTGTAGTCATCAGTTTAAAGACCCATTCTATGAAAACTGTTCTATGTGTAGATCACAAACTCCTGAACATCTATATTTTCAAAGGGGAAATTATTGAAAATTACAGTATTTCAAGTAAGCATAATCAAAATGTTTCAAAGTTGAGTAAAAGGTTTATTTGGGAACTCAAGGTGATTTTTTTTTCCTCTTTATTATTACTCCTGTCATAAGAAGCAGTATAATTCTCAGACTCATTAAGGAGGACAATTATAGAATGGTTTTATTATAAGTTTTTGAATATGTGCTGTTAGTAGGAGAATCCGATTCATAGTTATACAAATTGAAACCTATACAGACCACTACTTATGATCTCATGAGATACCAAAATTACAAAAATAGTAACTTGTGTTCATGGATATCTTAGTGAAGGAACAAAAATGGATTCACTCTATCAAAAAGAAAAACTAAGGAAAATGAGTTAGAGTTATTTGTAATCACAGGAGAGAGACCAGAGCCTTACCAACAACTAGATCTGAGATACATGAAACCATGGGGAAATACAGAGAGGGAAGGCTGCTTGAATCCCGTAAATCTTTTGTTCTGGCCACTTAATTCATTTTTCATTCTCTAGTTGATGATTTACATTATTTCTGTCCACAAAGCATAAGATTTTTACCTCAAATAATTTATATATCCTTATTTATATTAACTACTGTCCTTGGAAAAAAGAATCTGATTGTTAAGGGGATTGATTTTTTTTCTCCCCTCTGGTAGATAGCTCAGCTGTGTCTGAGAAGGTAGTACTGCAGGGCATGTGTGGCCTCTAGGGTCGTCCTCTTTGTTGTTGGGGAACAGTTCTTATTTGGGGAGAAGGTTTTAATGTGGAAAGTTTCCTGAAATACTGATAGTACCACATTAAATAGCTGGGCAGGTGTGAGTGTTGATGTTGTAACCCTAGAGAAGCTGGAAACAGCATTGTGTTAATTTTTTAAAAAAATATTTTATTTTTTATTTTTATTTTATGTGTACGAGTGTATTGCCTGCATGCATGTGAGTGCACCCGTGCTGTGCAATGCCACGGAGGTCAGAAGAGGGCTTCGGATTCCCCTGGAACTGGAGTTAAGGACAGTTCGTAGCCACCATGTGGGTGCTGGGAATCAAATCTGGGTTCTCTGCAAGAGCAGTCAGTGCTCTTAACTGCTGAGCCAACTCTCCCACCCAGCATTGTGTTAATTTTAAGCCTATAAATTCCATATTTACTTTTTAGACTACTACACAAGTCTAACTACAGGCTGCACCTAGGCAATAATATGATTAAATGGTAAATGAAGAGTTCATTCAGAATGATGTCTCCAGTATAAAAACGAGTTACAAAGCCTAAGATTTTAGCACTACATTTACATCATGAGATCTCTGACTAACATCTTAGCAATTGATGATCAAATGTTATAGTAGAAGAGTTGCCTAACTACCCCAGTTGAATATTCTTTAAAACATTATATATCTTTGCTTTGATCAGAGTGTCATTCAACACAATAAGTCCTCAGAAAATACAGTGAATCATGATATGACTAGAATATTTGGATTCCAAAGTATTTTTACAAATGAGTCTTTGTGTTTCTTGTCTTCAGTTTAATATATTTAAGCCTTATAAGTTAAACTTAAAAAACACTCAGAAACTTTGACATTTGTTTTTAAACTGTAGATCAATAAGAAATTTCAATCGCTGCTACTTAAATGTTCAAAGTAAGTTAATTCTTCAGATAGAAAGGAATTTAGACCCTCAAGAATAAGGGATTATTTTATATAGATTTTTGTGGATAGATATGTTTTATATTACATGTAATGATCTTTGTCCCAGAGTTCTGATTTATGACTTGCTGCTTTTGATAAAATGGAAATTTGAACTTGTAGAAATGTGTTTAAAAATATGTATGTGCAATTTGAAAAATATAGTACATCATCTACTATAATGAGAATCATTGTGAAATTATATGGTTTTGTTTTATTTTATTTTTTGATGCTGGGGATTGAATATGTCTACCAGTAAGCTAGGCTCCAGGCTACTAGTTATATTTGGATATCAGGCATCTGATGTTTATGTCAAAGTTCAGCAGTAGAAGACCTGTTGTATCTGATTCAAACATATTTAAAGTGTTGATGAGTAGAAGCTTTTGTTGGTGTTCGTTTTTTAGATACTTAGAAGTGCACTTTTACAAATTTAGTTATCAAAATAAAACATTCCCTGATTTAGAAGCAGTATTTTCCAGCTAGTTGTAAATGGTATTTAGAAAAAGTAGGAAACAGTGGAGAAAGCCAAATAACACCATTTATCCTGTGGCTAAAATCATACCTCTCCCTTTTGAATTTTGCTTGGATTACAGATATATATACGGAAGACTGATTTGCAGGATTCTTTCTACTTTGGGGACTGTGTTTAACTTACATAGCAACCTATGTAGTAAGGTTCTTATCATGTGTTTTTACAATTCAGTTTTTAGAACCAGCTCTGCTGGTATTTTGCATGGCTCTATAGTAGAAATAAAAAAGTATAATGTTCCAAGGAACATATCAGTTAAGGTCTATGAGTATTAGGGAGTTTTTGATGACTATGGAACAATATGAGAAATGGTGCCTTATGGGTTCAGAAAAGGGACTAGAGTGGCCTGTGAAGGATTCAATGAAGAGTAGACACTGGAGCTATTCTGGGACGGATTCGTTGGGTTTCATTAGAGTCGGGGCGTCAAGGTTAGGCATTCCAGAAATGATAAGGCACATACATATATATTCAGGGAAGAATTTAAGCAGGTAGATTTGATTGGAGTATTTGGTTCACATTGGGGTAAATAAGACACAATTGGAAATATATTTTGAAGTCACATGGTATGCGATGGTGTTTGGAAAGGATTGGAAGAGTAAGAGAAACAGAATTAAGTAAAGAAAACTGTAGAAGATGAACAAAGCTGGCAGAGTGGTCAGGCTTGAGCATACAAAGCAGAGACGTGAGAAAGAATCATTAATGGATAAGGGACTAACTCCTTTCTGGGCATAAGGGGATGTATCAAAAGATGGTTCTGAGTTTAAGCTTGGTGCCAAGCGACAGTAAGAAATTATGTAGAACCAAGAAGGCAACAGAAGGAGTAATTGCTTGTATCTGAAATTATTTATGTTTCAAAGTTGATTGGATCAGCGAACTGTGACTGTAGCAAGCAATATCAAAGATACACTCACAAACGTGAGGCTGGAATGTGGGAGAGAAACCAAGAATAAACCACATTGTGGTAAAGGAAACAATAGATGTGAAGCCTACTTTTAAAAACTTGGGAACGGAAAGACAAAAGGAATTAAAGATTATGATAGAAGCTGCATCTTTTCTTGAGAAGGTATAAGTTAGGGTGTGTTTCTAGATAGCAACTGGTGGAGAGAAGTACACTGACAAACAGTACTGGAAGGTAATAATTCAGGCGATTTTATTGATGTGGACAAAAAGAACACTGACTTTAAGATGCCTGGGCTCTGGGAATGCTTGCTTGTTATGCCCTCCTCACTCAGTGTTTTATTGTGCAAGGCCAGTTTTTACATCCTAGAACATTAAGTGCCCTAGAAGAATTACTCGGTTTAGTGTATCTTTATGTTTCAGCAAAACCTTTCTCTGTCATTGGTGTTAAAACTAACACTTGACTGACATAGTGAATTGGTAGAAACCTTTCTATGCTATATCACTTGGAAAGTCTTTTTCAATTTTCTATCTTTCTTTTGATCACAGATTGCTGAATATCTTTCTAGTAACCTTGCCAAATCAACAATACAGTCAAGTCTCTCAGCTGAATTGTTTCTAGAGTCTCAACTCAGTATCTCTCTGACCACTTGGTAGCTGAGTGATACATTAAAATGATATTTGTCACTGTATTATTTTAATCACTGTACTGAATGATACTCTGGTGGCCTCATAAATAAAATATTGATTAGCCTGTTACACTGTTTTATAGTTTTATAGTGCAATTTTATATAAAAGCTGAAATTCACTATAGTTCATTTACTGCCACCTATAGGTCAGTCTATTCTTATAGGTGGTTTGCATGCTCAGTGCTCTAGGGTTTGTAGTCACTTAAACCAGGTTGAAATTTGAACCCTTTTCAATGATAAGACAAATCTCAAAGTTTAGATAAAAAAATTATATGTAAGAACTTATTTGAGGTTCAAGAGAGGGCTAATGCTTTAAAAATGTCTCATGTTTAAGTACTGAGTAACATGTGCCTTCTGGTAGCAGAGAAATACATTTGAAAACATACAGAATCCTATTCATAGGATGCTTTAGAAAAGCTTTCCATTGATAATGTTTAAAATAGACTATAATAGTGAGTGAATATGTAGTCGATTGATACTTTGAGTCTCTGAATTACTTTACTTATAGATAGATTTTCTTGCCCACTGTGTGACCCACGTGGATGTCTATCTTAAAACTTAAATATTGTGAGTGATCTTAAAAATGAGTTGAACTGCTTTAGCCCCAACTTAGGTATTCTTAGGAACTATGGTGATTTCTGTTCCAGAGTTGTATTTTCTTCAATGAATGTGGGGACATTTTAAAATTCTAGTAATTATAGTTGATTCTAGCACAGGCTTTAATCTTTGTGACTCTAAATTGAGTGAATTTTGCAAGTCGTACCTGTTGGCAGTAGTTGATCACAGAGTATAGTTGCTTTTTTCTTGTCTCAAGATGACTAACAGTCCTGGCAAACCTTTGTGTCTTTTGCCTCTTTCTGTGCACTCTTTGGGAGCTTTGCTAGAGTGCTTTTACACTGTGCGGCAGAATGAGGGGTCATAGCATGGACTTTGGAATTAGTCCATTAGGGACTACTTTTCAGCTCCTGAACCTCTTTGAGCCCCGTATCATAATATATCTAAATAGATTAGACCGTGCTACAGCACAGTAAGTCCTCAGTAAACATTAGACCATTGCTGCTAATACTACTGTACTTTGGAATAATGAGGATTAAATGCTGAGTAAAGAAGAATTTTGACTAATTCACTCAGCATGGTACCTGACATGTTCAAATGCCATCACTCCTGTTTCTTGTGAACAGGTAGTAAGCCAATGAACTATAATGAAACTTCCCTTATATTTCCAATTAGAAGAATGAATATCCAGGTTAATATGCTTTTAAAAGTCTAGGGTGAGGCTTTAAAATTATGTTTATAAAATAGTGCATATATAAATTAAACTGTCTATCTGGTTGTACAGATGCTGTTGACTGAGTACTTGGATATGAAAAACACACGCACAGCGTCAGAACCATCAGCTCAACTAAGCTATGCCAGCACTGGACGGGAGTTTGCAGCTTTCTTTGCCAAGAAGAAGCCACAAAGGCCAAAGAATTCTCTTTTCAAGTAAGCTATCACTCTATTGGTGAGAGAGCAAAGGGTCCAGAGTCCGATCCAAGTGGGATGGCCTTCTACTTTATCCTGAGCCATTCCTTTCACTAGTGAAGCTGATTTGACGCAATTTGTAGGAGTGAATATATTCACTTTGTTTACTCTTGTCTTCTAGTGAAATGAAGTGACTCTTGAAATATGGCTATTGTACTTTTTATAACTCAATAAAATTTCTTAGACTTGTTTTTAGGGAGTTTTATATAAAATCAAGGAAAGCGAAACTCCCCAGGTATTTCTAGAGAATTTTATATGAAATGAAAGGAACTGAAATATGTCAGCTTTGAAAAGCCCCAAGTGCTAAGAAAAAACCTTTGGTGATAAAGTTACGTAAATCTCCTTAGTTAAGCAGTATTAGGCTTTACGTGGTTAGATGTTTTATAAAGGAACAATTCAGGGTTTTTTGTTTTGTTTTGTTTTTTTCTAAATTACTCTTTAGTTAACCCTACCAGGCAATGGGCTCACAGCTAATACTTTATAATGTTAAGGTGAGCTTATCAAAATGATTCCAGTTAAAAAATTTAATTTGGTTATTAACAAATTTCAGTAGCAGTAGTAGCTAACTTTGAGTCTTTAGTAAATGCTAGCTGAGACATTGAACTATTTCCGCGGATTGCCTCATTTGTTTTTCTAACCCACTTAGACAAGGCTTCTCTTTCTAGTCCTCCTGTATACACATGAAAGACCTCAGCAGGCAAAGATTGAGACACAAGAGAGATAAGTAAATTATGGAAAGTCATATAACTATGAAGTACAGTGAAGTAGGATAGAAAGACAGGGGAGAGGAGGAGAAGGAGGAATAAGAAGGGGAAATAAGCCTCCAACCCTGGAATGTAGTTTGTGTCTCCAGCTGGCTAGGATCAAAAACTTTAACATAGCTGACAAAGTCAAGATAGCCTACAGAGACAATTTTTCCTTTTCTAAGAGATGTTCAAATAAGGATATGAAAAATAACATAGGATGGGGGCTATGGGGGGAGAAGATGGGAGAGGGGGTCTAAATATCATTAAGATGTATTGTATGAAATACACAAAAATTCAATAAAAATGTGTTTTGAAAAAAATCCATAGATAACATAGAACCATGCTTACTTAGGGCAGTGTTCCTGTGCCTCTTAATTACATTTATATTCCATTCTTGCCCCTAAACTTGAATGGTAAATTTCGTAAACTACCACACATCTCATTTACAAAAGGAAACAATTTGAAAAAGAGGAAAATAATAATATATTTAAATTTAATTTTTAAACTTAGTTGTAAAAATATACTTAATCTTTGAACCTGATTGTATATTCTATCCTTTAAGTAATATAACTTCCCAAATCACAAAAATCATATATATGTAACTATTCTTAAGACACTTAGGTACATTTCCATTCATATCTTGGATGCATATAACTGTTTCTTAAGTCAGTTTCTCTGTCTCTATCTCCTCTCTTTCCCTCTTCCCTCCCAATTCCTTTTCCTCTGTCACCTCTCTCCTTTCCCCCCCTCCCACTTTTTTGAAGACCTCAGTTATCTAGGTCTAGGTTTATTACAGGAAGCAGGCTTCAAAGTTTTCAAATGTTACGTTCAACTTCAGACCACACAAGCATGTCTAAATATTTATTACTGACTAAATTGTGGTATTGGGGGAGGGGAATAAAAAATCCTTAATTGTTAGAATTTTTAAAATTTAATATTGTTACATATGTTATTATTGGACAGTAATAAAATCCATTGTCAACAGAATTAGGATCTGCTGACTTCTAGAGTTAGTTCTGCTATTAATGAGCCATGCAGCCTGAGTAGGTCTCTTGTCTTAGCTGGCCTCAGTGCCTTTGGCTATAAAATAAGGTGAGTGGAAGAATCTCTCATGTCTCTTTTACTATAAAATTGTCTCAATCTGTGACTTGTTGCAAACATAAAAAAGAATTTCTGAATAGCAAAAGTTTAAGTCTTAAAGGATTCAGATTGTGGAGAGCTATAATCTGTTCTATCACATTTGTGAACGACTCTATCACCCTCTTTAATTGCCCTTAGCCAAGGTTAATTGTGTTTAAGTTCTCTCTTATTGTATGCGTGCATCTCTATTCTTTGCTTGAGAGTTTATTTTTTCCTTTGACATCTCTGATCAATAGCTGTCAGCATGCTTTTTGGAGGTCAGTAGCTTCTTTTCTGCACTTGACTGGCAGGTGGCACTTTTGAAGTACTGCACACTTTGTCTTCTTCCAGCTGTTCCTGCCTCTTAGTTCTTGGTAGGGTGCAGAGAAAGGATCGAGTAACTCAAGTACTTCCTTTACAGGTTGGCACTCGTCCTGGTATTCATCCTCTTTGTTAAGGATTGGATAAAGGAGACATGAATAAGAAAATGTTGCTTCTTTCTCGGTGCCAGCTTCCTATCCCATGGATTCTGCCTCTCTTTCCTTATGTTGTTTACTCTTTAGTGCAAGAAATCTTAGAAGGATGCCTTCCTTTGTCACTACTTATCCTGGCTTTGAAAATCTCACATTTGAAATGGAGTCTCTTAACACATCAAAGGATTTGCTGTTTGATATAGTCATAATTTTGTTTTTTTCCTTACCTATAAATGACTGATTTGTTTTGTGTTCATTGTTTCAGCTTCTAGAGACCCATTCTTTACCATGCATCTATCTCCCCTGTTTCTGACTTTGAAAACATTTCTTGTAGAGTGTTCTATGTGGTCATATGTGGCAGATCAAAAACTTACAGCCATTTGGAAGCAGTAGGTTTAGGACATTTAGAGAGAGACCAATGATATCTTGCTTCTTTGAGGTCATTATTCAACATCATTTCTAGAATTCTCTTTTCACTAGCCTTTTAACTCAAAATTCAGGAAGAGATCTGCTCTGAGGAGTTGGTGTATCTATAGAGGCAGCTGGCAGTCAGTGATGTTTTTTGATTTGGATAATAGCATAATTAGAATGGCTTTATAGGATACACTTGTTGTTGTGTAAGTAGCAAATGATTATGTGATCTGAAGGTAAGAGAGTAGAGGTAGGTGAGCTGTTCAGGTGAAATGGGCAGTAAGAGAAAGATCCAAATAGTACTTCAGAGGAACACTGGCTAGGAATACTATTAAATCAAGGTGTAGCCAAAATATTGTAATTGTGCCACACCAGGAACACTATGCAGACCAGAATAAATATTATAATGAGTGCATAGATGGTCGCCACCTTTGTGGCTTAACCATGTGGTCACCGTGCCTTGCATTGCAGGTTTGAATCGTCTTCTCACGCTATCAGCATGAGCGCCTATCTGCGAGAACAGAGAAGAGAGCTCTATAGTCGCAGTGGAGAACTTCAAGGTAGGTGATTGGACTTCTCCAGAAAAATCAGTGTTCTGGAGGACATCCTGAAATGCTTACACCATCCGAGTTTATGTTCTGCATTCACAGAATTCTTCATAGGTAACAAACTTTTAAAGTCTCAATGTCTATTTCTTCGATTATTTCCTAACATCTGCTGTCAATCTTCTAAAACTAATATTATGACTTCAGGAGATGTGATGCCATTCATGGGAATTCTAAGCAGAAAAGATGAGCTCACCTATTGTGTAGGTCAAGGATGAGTCCAGTCACAGTCCAGTAGGTGTCCAGCCTTCTCTGGTGGCCACTGTTTTTGTCCCTTCACTTACTATTTTTGAAAGCTTCTGGAATATGGCAAGTGTAGAAGGGCAAGCTGAGCCTCCATCATTATGTACAGAGTAGATGGATGTATCTGAATTGTTTGGTTTAATTATAACTTCATCATAAAATAATACCCATCTGCAGTTACTAAAGAGATTTAAACTCACATACACACAGGCAATATACTCATACACATAAAATAAAAATAATAAATAAAATATTAAAAAAAACTTCTAAAATAAATGGTGAATAAAATTAAAAAAAAAACAAGGCAATAACTTTTACTTCTGTGTCAAAAATAAATGCTAACCACAGGAAAAGTAATCTATCAAGAAGGATTTGTGAGGGTATGTTAAGTTTGGAAGAAATGAAAGTCAGGTACAGAGAAATTAAAGATAGAGCCTTAAGATCCAGGTAAGAAAGTGAGGCATGTATACCCACAGTTAGCCCCTATGCCTATGAGTTCTCTGTACAGTTGCATCTGTACTGAGCAGGTACATGAATTTGTCACTGTTTCCTATGTACTACAACAGGGCAGCTATTTATATATCATTTACATTGTATTCGGTATTATGTAAAGATGATTTCAAGTAACGAGAGGGTATGTATAAGTCATATGCAGATAGTATATCTATCATATGTCTGTCAGTCTGTCTATCTACCTATCTCTATTCTTATTGAGACAGGGTCTTCCTGTAGCCCCAGCTGGCCTGGAATTCTCTATGTAGACCAGACTGTCTGCCTCTGCCTCCCATAGTGTTGTGATTAAAGGCATGCATTACCACTCACAGCAGTATATTGTTTTCTATAAGAGGACACTTTTACCACCTTTAATGCACAGGAAATATTGGAGCATTTTGCAGTGACTAGCCAGCACAATTACTTAGTTGGTCAGACTCATTATAGTTCTTCCTCAGAATACTGTGAAATAACCATTCTGTCTTTTTAGGTTTTAAGACTATTGTCTAGTCATCCTATCTCCTTCTATATAATAATGTGTAAATTTTTCCAAAGATGGTCATATTTACATCACAGTAATAATCCCAAAGCGCATACATACTGTAGTCAGAGTAAAAGCCTAGAAATGTGCTGTGTGTTAGGAAAAGAGATTAGCATAATAACACTTAATCTAATATCAAAGTGTTACAATTCTGGAAAGTTACAATATCCTGCGGAGGAGTACATAGTAGTTAGGACTGTGAGCAAATGCAGAAGTGACCACTTCTGTGGTCAGGCAGCAAGTAAAGAAGATGCTGACCCAAGCTCTAGAGGGTACCTGCCTCACAAGACAAGAAGGTGGGTTGCAAAGTGTTGAAGGGCATGACGTTAACAGAGAACACATGTGTTTGCAGGAGTTGGGTCATATGTAAGCTGTTGTGTTGGGCTATAGTAGGTTACTTAGGGCTAGTTTAGCATTCTTTCTTAGTATACTTTTTTTTTTTTTCTGTTCTGTGTTTAGTAGTTTAAGTTTGCCTCCATAATTTTTCTATATCTGCCTTATATTAAATTCCTTTAAAAGTTACAAGTCTTCCTAAAGTTTATTCCTGACCATTCACTTTTAAAGAAATTAATAAATATTTCAAAGAGTAGTTTTAGGTTTACTCCAAAACTGAGTAGAAATTGTAGAGCTCCTATATAGAGTCTGTCCCCAGACACACAGCCTCCTCCTCTAACAGCTCCTGCACTGCAGCGAAACCTTTCATTTGACACTTTCAGATAAAAAGGTAAAACCGTGTAATCAATGGGGCAGCAATACCACCTGTCTCTCACTCAGATTCAAGTGTTATTAGCCAATATGATGAATCACTGGTGCCACATGCTTTTTGTTAGACACTAAGAATAGTGAGCATTCTGTGTTTTAACCTTGTGGAGTGAATTTTAGTTTCACCTCTGTGGTTCATTATCTCTTAACAGACAGTATAACTGGCAAGGCAGAGTAGCCGCCTATGGGCCCAGACCACCCACATCAAAAAACCTATTTCCCCATTACTAGCTAAACAACCTTGGGCACGTTACTGATTCTCTGTGCATTTGTTTTCTTTTCTCCAAATGGTATAAGAAATAATAATAGCTGCCCTGTGAGGAGGCTATGACACATGGGCTTTGATCAATGCTTACACAGTAACTGACACATCTTGAGTGGGATAGGATACCTTCTTCTTCCAGTGTTATTTCTAGTACTGTGATTTGCAGTGTTCATACACACATTCCTTTTGCCCATGGTGTGTCATCTTTCTTTGGCTAAGTTCTCTTTGACGTTTAAGTAAAATTTAGTTATTATTCTAGTGAGCTTCCTCGCTTCCCTTTCCTCTCCCCAGCCTATTTCAAACTCACGTATACTCTGGGGTTTGGCCTTACTGTGT
Organism: Nannospalax galili; assembly: GCF_000622305.1. NCBI lineage: Eukaryota > Metazoa > Chordata > Mammalia > Rodentia > Spalacidae > Nannospalax > Nannospalax galili. Next base: position 1,116,181 of record NW_008340915.1, on the reverse strand, counting down.
GGTACTTCCCTGTCACATCTTTAATGCTCCTTTTGTGAGTACTTTCCATACTGTACTGTGGGCCAGTGCTTACTTGCTAAAGTTTATGGTAAAACAATAAGCTCTATGAGTGATATCATAACTTATTTCCTGTTACTCTTAGGGCAGATTTCCAAAATTACTGGCTGACTCTATAACAGAATGCATGAGGGTAGTTAAGTGTAAGGTAGGATAGAGAGATCACCTTGATGGGAGGAAGGACCTTAATAGGAGGTGAGGCCACTGACAGACTTTATTTTTCAGGTAGGTTTTCATACTTTTTTGAGTTTAAGGAGAAGTAGAGCTCACACATGCATTTTTGTCCTCTGCAGTTACCTTGTATATAAGCATTATTAAGTAGATAAGTTGCTCTTGAACTGTCAAGACCAGGAGGAACCGCTATATGTAATTGAAAAAAAAAATGAAATGTAGCTAAGTTACAGAGAAATTTTATTCTGTGAGGGTAATGGAAAAATTACTATAATCTATAACTTTGTCATCCTTCAAAAAGTTCATTGAAATATAGGACTTTCAAGCAGAAGTCTGTTGTACTTACCATGTTCAGCAAGATAAGAGGAATATCTTTGGTTATAATAAACAAAAAGTAGTTAGCAAAACACCATGCTCGTGATAATCATTAATAAGCACTTTAGTTGAGCTGACACATCAGACACTTGGTGAGATACAAATCAGGTGACTTTTATAAAAGTTTGATGGCAGTTGGTTCAGGAGCAAATGTTTCTCTGATGAGTACTCTTAACATTTCAGCAGGAAAAAGAGAGGATATCACACCTTCCTCTTTTACAAATGGCTCCCCCCAGGGCTGGAGAAGTGATTCAGCGGATAAGAACACTGACTGTTCTTACAGAAGACCCAGGTTCGAATACCAGCACCCACATGGCAGCTAACAACTGTCCATAACTCGTTCCAGGGGGACCCTGTCTCAAAAAGACCAGGGGCGGGGGGAGAGGGGGGACAGGGCTAGAGAGATGGTTCAGCGGTTAAGAACACTGACTGTTCTTGCAGAAGACTCGGGTTCGAATACCAGCACCCACATGGCAGCTAACAACTGTCCATAACTCTAGTTCCAGGGGATCTGACAGTCTCTTCTGTCCTCCGCAGGCATTGCACGACACGGGTGCACTTACCTACACACAGGCAATGCACACATACACATAAAATAAAAATACTAAATAAAATATTTAAACATGGCTCCTCCTTTTAAGTTATTCATTAATCTGACTATTCCAAGGCCCACAGTGAGATCTGCATTTCAGCTCACCCTTGAAAAGGCATAATTGAATAGTTCAGCCAAAGCATAAGAGACTGGAGAAGATTTTGGTCTCTTCTGTTAACATTACATAGCTCCAGACTTCTCCTACCAGTGGTGTGGTTCATGGGGTCAACTTTTCCTTCTGTTACAGAGGAGCAGCAAAGAAATTCACCATAAAGACCATCAAAGTGGCATTAAAAAGCTCAAATTTTACGAAGTTAAGTTCTTGCCAGTGTGTTGAATTTATCACGCAATTAAAAATGTTACTCAGGCTACCAATTCATGGAGGGGAAAATAATTTAAAAATCAGATTTCTTTGGTATTATCAGCCCATCATTGGCTCTTGTTGATATGGTACAGATGGTTCATTATATAGCCTGCCGTTGGCAATTGGGGCTGGGGAGGTGGGGGTGCTACTTCACAGTGTGTGAGAGAACAGGTGGAAATCTAGCTTGTATATGTGTCTGCGTTAATCATTGGCTGCCTGTTGTTTTGAGCCTCTCCATTGCTTCATTGTACTGCTGAGGCAGCAGAGCTGCTGGTGAAGACAGATCTTAGTTTTAATGAATATTTAGCTTGAATATAGCATCTCAGTTCTAATGTGTAATTTCTCAGAGTAATATAATTGACAAACACATTGCCTCACAAGGGTTAAAAAATCAAAATACTGCCTTTCTCAAGAGTGGCACACAGTTTAATCAGCTCACTTGTGCATCAGTTTTCTGGAACCAAAAAACAAAGCTATTACGCATCCTGGATGCTCAAGGGGGTTATCATGGATATTAACTTCAAAGTTTAAACTGTAGGGCCTGGAGAGATGGCTCAGCAGTTAAGAACACTGACTGCTCTTTCAGAAGACCCAGATTCGAATCCCAGCACCCACATGGCAGCTAACAATTGTCCATAACTCCAGTTCCAGAAGATCTGACAGCCTCTTCTTTCCTCCGCAGGCATTGCATGGCAGGGGTGCACTTACCTACATGCAGTCAATACACGCATACATTAAAAAAAAAGAAAAAAGGTTTAAACTGGACAAATCAGAATAACTATATTGCTTTAAACTAAGGTAGTTGCTTCTGCTTCTTTACTTACTGTTTCCTCACCTCCCATCCATTGAGTTGACTCACCTCAGGGTCACAGTGGCTTTGACTACCGTCATGGCAGACCTTGCATTAGCTCTGCTACATCAGCTTACTTGATGTTTTAGCAACTACTTTCTTTTTGAGTCTTCTTAAGAACCGGTTTTCAGCCAGGTACGATGACGCAGGCCTTCAATCCTAGCACCTGGGAGGCAGAGGCAGGAAGATCTGTGTGAGTTTGAGGCCAGTCTGGTCTTCATTCCAGAACATTCAGGGCTATATAGTGAGATCTTGTCTCAAAATAAAACAGCGGCAGCAACACTTTTTTTTCCACAGTGTTTTGGTCCTAGGATTTCTTCTCTGCTCACTTTATGACTCTCCTCAGATGACTTCAATCAGGACCACGCTTTGCTTGGTGCCTGAGTCCAGAAGACTTATACTATGTCTCCTGCTCAGATTTCATCACTGTTTTCTAATCTCCTCCAGCCTCCTAGCCTACACCTCATCCTGTATTTTTTTTAGCACAATATCAGAGAAGTTTCGCTATGATACGCTTCTTAAATGTGTTTTGTTTACTTGTTAACTCATTAATTTTCTATATCTCATTCTCCCTCAAGTGTAAATCCTATTATTCATTGTTGCATACAAGTGCTTAGAATAATGCTTGCTTGTATTAGGCTCTTTAAAATATTGGATGGGAGCTTGGGGTATACATTTGTGATAGAGCATGCACTTAACATATGTGCAAAGCTGTGTGTTTTATATGTGTATGAGTGTGTGTGTGCACATTTGTGTACTTTTTATATTCTGCAAGTGTACTTCAAATATCTATCTCATCTATCTATCATCTATCTATCATCTGTATCAATCTATGAAAGTCTCTATCCTTATTTTTTAATTTGTAGGCACAAATTTGTTTATTTGAGAAACCCTAGGAAATGGCTTAATAACAGGAATTGGAGTGTTGTGATTTATCTTCCCTAATTTTTAAAGATAATAAGACTTTTGAATGGGTCGTGTTCATTAGTAGCCATTGATTCAAGTAGAAATGTATATTCTGTTTTGATTACAGTTTCTTTTCTGTCTTGGGGCTACTTAGACTTGTGTTTGTACTCAATGATCTTACCTTTAGAGTGCCATGCCATTTCATTCCTCTTAGTTTAATGACTGGCATTTCTATAGCCATGACTTTAAAATATTCTGTAAAGTTCCAACCACTCAAGAATTGACTTTGCTAAGAGGCTTTGCTTTACATAGTAAATATGGACGTACTGGCATCAGGGAAAACTGGGCTCTTTTATTGGCCTGAATTTTCTAAACTTTCCTCTCTAATGGGTTGTTGATGACTGAAATGGTGACTACTTAATTATATTGTATGCAATTAATCTATTTAGAGGTGACTTGCCTTAAGGTAAGACAAAATTTGAGATACATTAACCATGGGTTGATTATGGTTCTTATGAGAAAATTTATAGCAGGAAACTCTGAAATAAAAGGATGTTATATAGTGGAGCATTTAAAGCAAGATACCATTTGTGCTTACATTTTTAGGGACAGTTTGGCTGAAGTTGAGGCATAGTATTTAGAACAGCAATTTTAACTTTGAAAATATTATTTATTTTTAAAGCTTTTACTTATTATTTTTATTTTATGTGTATGTGTGTGTTGCCTGCATGTAGGTATGTTCACCTGTGTCGTGCAATGCTCTCAGAGGTCAGAAGAGGCTGTTGGATCCCCTGAGAGTGGAATTACGGGCAATTGTTAGCTGCCATGTGGGTGCTGGGGTTTGAACCCAGGTCTTCTGTAAGAACAACCAGTGTTCTCAACAGCTGAGCCATCTCTCCAGCCCCCTTATTTATTATTTTTATTTTATGTGTATGTGTATATTGCGTGCATGTAGGTAAGTGCACCCGTGTTGTGCAATGCCCATGGAGGTCATAAGAGGCTGTCGGATCCCCTGGGCCTGGAGTTATGGACAGTTGTTAGCTGCCATGTGGGTACTGAGATTCAAACTCGGTTCTTCTACAAGAACAACCAGTGTTCTTAACCGCTGAGCCATCTCGCCAGCCCCAGAACAGCAATTTTATACTCAAAACACATTTGTTCCACATTCTTAAATGTAGGAAACACTCATTGAGCTTTATGTCCTGAAATCTGATTAGAAAATTCTTTGCAGACTTTTAAATTTTACTTAATAACTTTGTTAATAGCTATGTAACAATATTCAGAGTGCGTGAAAAGAGGTACATTTTTTCTTTTGAAAATTACATATAATTATTTCAAAATAACCTTAATCTTTTATATTATCACTGCTGTTTTAGCCTGAAGTATACTGTTAAAATTGATTCCCTTTAATATATTTATATCCCTGCTTAAAAAAATGATCTTAACTTATTGTAATAGTTGTCTGATAATAAACTTACAATAGAGTTTTTTATAGATGCTAATTTCTTCATCTGCTCCTAAGAAGTAGTAATAAATATGCTTTTTAAAAGTTACGAGCAGACTAATGCATTATTTGAAATAATTTAGGAAATAAAAACATTTTTTCCATGTTTGTTATTAGGTTTACAATGTGTTAGCCTCTGTGGGTAATATGAACATTAAAAAAAAATGCTCAGCAGTTCTTGGGAGCTGGAGAAAGTACTCAGTGGTTAAGAGCACTGTCTGCTCTTACAGAGGACCCAAATTTGATTCCCAGCATCTACATGATGGCTAACAAATATCTTTAATTCCAGTTCTAGGGGATCTGACACTTTCTTCTGGTATCTGTGAGCATTGGACGCATGTGGTGTACTTACATGCATGTTTGCAAAACAAAAATTAAAAATAAATCAAATCTTTAAAAAATGCTCAGCAGTTGTGGATTTAATTTATACAAAATGGTTTTTTCTGGTTGTCGAACCTTTCTCTTTTTAAAGTCTGATATTACAATTCAGGATAGTAAGTAAGTTAAAGTTGAAATAGTTTAACAAGTTGTATTTGGGCTCATAGACCCACATGCTTAAGCCTCATCCCATTGGCCCCTTCCTCTTTCCTCAGTGTGGTCACCTAGACTACCACTATCAACCTGTGAAGACTTTCAAAAGCAGGTAAATCTCCACACAGTAGAAATTTGAGACAGCAGAGAGGTGACACTACTGATTGATAAAAGTCAGACTACTCAATAAAGGTGGTGAGACAATTGATTATCTGTCTAGCAAAAGAAAAAACAGAATTGAATTTGTTCCTCATATCACTTAGAAAAATATAATTTTAATGGATTGAGAACTCAAATGTGAAATGTAAGAACTGTTGAGTAGACTGTTCATAGTACTAATGTGTGAATAACAGAAACCCATGAGCAACTAATAAGCTCATAACAGGAGGATGTTTACATAAACTGCAGTAGAGCTGCAAAGTGAAATGCTATGCAGTGATAGACATTAATAAACTATACTACACACGTACAGTGTGACTCAAAATTAGTCACATAAGAAAACACTTACATACATATGAACATACATACAAACACACATACACACAGAGTATCTAACTCTATTTGGGTGAAGATCAGAAGCATGCAGTTGTTAGTTAGGCTACTGCCTTTTTGTGATGAAATATGAAGAACCTAAAGTAAGGGAACATAACTATGAACTGCAGGAAAGAGATGTCCACTGGAGAAGATGGAGGGCAGAGTCAGAGAGAGGACTGCACAGAGTTTCACCTATGATAGCTTTGCAGTCTTTCCTGAGCTAAGATTTAGACAGACTTATTTTATTATTCTTTTTAAAAACTGTACAAATATCATATATACTCTTGTATATGCTATATATTGCATATAAAGTGCAAAAATAAACAAGTTAACTAAAAAATGTCTTTTAAGACTTTAAACATAATACCATGTATCTAGTTTAATGTTCCATTTAGAATTCCAGACCAAATCTGGGGTTTTCCAGCAGAAGGATGGGTTCTTTGATCTGTACCATTGAAACTCCATGCCCACAACAAACTTGTGAACTCTTCCTGAGCTGTGCTTCTGCTTAAATAGTTCGTAGAAAGATAACATGTAGATAATTTCCCTCCTGACTTAGCAATTCTGTTCTTTCCCTCATCGCCTAAGATAACAGTTTCATAGTCTGAATTGGAGTCATAAACTGGACTGCTTTTGTTCCTTATGTTTTCTATATCTGCATATTTACTTTGTACAAATTTGAAATATGTTTACTTGTGTTAAACACTAGGTCCCCAGGATACAATAATGAATTCAATCAAATTGTACTTCCAAAGGGCAAAAGAAAAGAGACTGTAAGTATGTAACAGAGACTGACACTTAACATCCAGTATTGTTCTCTCTTTGCTCCATGTTCATACAGTTCCTGATTTTCGTGAAGGAACCAGGCCACATAGAATATTAACATTTCTAAACTTTGTGTGTAGCCAGCCATGGACATGTAATTTAATTTTGGCCAGTAGGGTGTGAGAAAAGGTAATGCCTATCACTTTAGGTCATTCACTTAGAGAGAAGAAACAGCTTCTCCTTTTCTTCTAGCCCAGCAACTATGAGAAGACATGATTTTGATGAAATGTGATGAGTCATCTCAGATAAGGCAGATGAGATAGCACTATAGGAATCATAGAGCTAAAAGAAAGGAAGAGCATAGACCTCAGATATGCTGCAGTATCATAACTCTGAGGAGTTCTGGGCTGGAGCTACCATGCCACCTCAGAGAGAATAAATTCTGGGTTGTTAGATCTCTAGATTAATTTTTCTATTTCCTTAAGCCCTGTTTGTAGCTGAATCAGTTCAGCATTCATGAAAAGTGATGACAACACTGTAATCCACACTGGGATGGAGTGCTACGTATACACATGTTCTACTGGGATGTGTGTGCAGGTGCAGGTGGAGGTAGAGAGGCTTTTGTAAATATGGAAGTCTTCCCAGATGAAAAGGGCCACCATTTCAGTTACAGGACACAGCATGGATTAGTGTATGAAAGGATGTTTGAATTGAGGCTAATCTCTTACACTGCTGAATTTCAGAGCTTAATTGTGATGGGACCTTTTCTATTAAGTTTATATGTATAGACTTATTCTAATTGTTACTTTCAGGAAACAGATAATGGAAAGAACCACAAAACTATTTGCCACTGACCATCCTAACATCTAAGAGCTTAAGAATCAATAAGAACCAATGGTATAGAAATGATGATAGGAAAATAAGGGTAATTAGCATATGTCAACAAATGCTAAATGTAATAACATACTGAATTTTCTGAATATTGTTAAAGTGTTATAGCCATGCAACTTTATTAAGACCCCAGTAGGAGAAATAACGGTGTTTTATACGCAGCTGTTATAGTGTGTGTTATCAGCCTGTGCTGTATGAAGCGGATGAGGTCCATGAGGCTGGACATACTGGCAGGGGAGCCAGATCATGAGGGATCAGCCTATCCCATTTCTAAAGCACCTCAGTTTAAAATAGAATGTTCAGCTTAAGCTGCAAATGATAGTGGCAGCTTGGTTTTTTTTTATAGAGATTTCAGAATTCTGTGTGTTCACATCTGATTTCCAGTTTGTAAATGTGGTGTGAATGAAAATATGCATCAAGTTACTTTTGGCTTCCCCACAAATTTAAACTCGAAAAGCCCGTATTACAGTAATATATGATAGTATGTATGAATGCTACATGAATATTGTAATAGTCATAATATAGGATGTTCATTCCTAGAATTGTGATGACATCTACTGAATTGCAGCCAGTTCATTTGCATATTCATGCCCACTTAGCTCAAATAAGTCCCTGTTTGTTTGCACATTAATGTCTGATTTTTGCATCAGTTAACTAATTTACATATCCCTGTTCAGTTGGTTAGTGATGTTCATATGTGGAATATTGGTGCAGCTCTGTTTGTGCTTTGAATAGCTTGGGGAATGGTCTGGCTTAATGGAAGAGCTCTTATTTTTCATTATACTTTTACTTGATGGACCAGTCATTTTACCTTTCTAAGCTAGATTACTCATTTGTCATATGACATTAACAACACTTACTCAGCCCAATTCTTAGGCTTATGCAGCTGACATACTCGTGGTGACAAGATAGAGTCAACATTTATAGACCAACTCTATACTTGGCCCTCCCCTAGAACATTTCCTGCATAAGGGGGCAATGTGGATGCTATGGAAGGTGTGGCATGCAGATAGTCATAGTTCTAGCGAGTGTTACAACTATTTTTGAGCATGAAGTACAAGATACTTATGTTTCCTGGAGAAGTCACAGAAGACATTACAAAGGAAGAATCCTTGCATGAAGCTGGAAAATGAGTTGGCCAACTGCCCAAGGCAAAGGAGCTCACTGCACTAGGGAGAGAATGTAACTGAGTACACAGATGTTACATGTAACTGCCATGCAATTATATGCATTTTGTTGTGCTTGAAGCACAGTGTGAGAGGGAGATTGGACCTGGATAAAAGAGAGAGATGACCAAATCTCCAAAGAGCTGGTATAATATAACATAAAAGTTTGGGTTTTCTCTTATGGATGTTGAGGTGTCAGTTTCTGAGGATTTTATATAGGTAACAGACCTGTGTTTTAGAAAAAGTGGCCTGATGTCTGTGTAGAAAATGGAGTGCAGTGATATTGATGACAAGGAGCAAGTTGTATTGTTACTTCAGGTGAAAGCCTATAGAAGACTCTGCCAGCTTCGTAGGACAAGTGGGAAGAGATTCAAAAGCTAATTTGGAAGTAGAATCAGTTAGACATGATATTCTTTGTTGGGTTTGAGCAAGAGACACATTTTGGCTGATTACCGATCTTCCAATCTGGTGAACTGAGTAGATAATGAAGTTTTTTTGTTAAGCACTGAAATTCAAACAGGGTACATTTACATTTATTTATTCATTTTGTGTGTGTGTGTGTGTGTGTGTGTATGTGTGTGTACACGTGTATATATTTGTGCATGCACATGCCACAACTTGCATGGGAATCAAGATAACTTGCAGGAGTTGGTTGTCTTTCTCCTTTCACCACATTAGTCAGGGATTGGGGGTGGAGATTGAACTCAGGTTGCAAAACTGGGTTGTAAGGGCCCTTGCCTGCCAAGCCATCTTGCTGATCTGAGGGGAGTAGTTGTTATGTAGTGTTAGATTACTGTGAAGATAGCCAAAGTTTCTCAGTTTATTTAGATGTATCTAATCTAACCTAATGTAATTTGACTAATGTGTTATTTTCTTCTTCAAGTATTAGGCTTTTAGCAATTTATGAATACCTATAACCATTTTCAATCCCAAGCCCAAAATGTTGGAGTTATAGCTGTCACCCTACCCTCTTCCCCTTTTTATTTTATTTATTTTTCTAAATTCTTTTTTATTTTTTATGTGTATGAGTCTATTGCCTGCATACCTGTAAACATACCCATGTTGTGCAATGCCCAAGGAAGTCAGAAAAAGATAGCAGATCCCCTGGAACTGGAGTCAAATGGTTGCCAGTCACCATGTGTGTTGGGAACCGAACCCAGGTCTTCTGCAAGAGCAGCCAGTGCTTGTAACTGCTGAGACATCTTTCCAGCACCCCTCTTTATTATTACTTTTTTCATTACAACAGCATTGACATATTCAATAACAATTTCCAGAGCTAAGATGCATCTCCTTCAAAATTGGCTGTAAATTTTTAGGTTTACAGTTGAATTAATACAGTTATACAATATTGAACTCAGTTTAAACCCTATAAGACATAAAATTAAATGAGGTTTTAACCTTTAAAAAAGATCTCCATTTCATTATTAAAACACACAGTTTCATACAGAAAAATTCATTTTTAATGCAATTGACACTAAGATGTTTGCACATGCGTTTCTTTTCTCTGTATATCTGATTATTACTAATCACAGTCGGTTACTTTCTGAGCTCCTTGGCAACTGAGCATGGATAAAAAGTTATCAGGTAGATTTCAGTGGTAATGTTTTTCACATCCACCAATTAAGGAGGAAATTTTTATGCTTTGAAGAATTTTTTTTAATTAAAAAAATTTATTTATTTATTTTTATTCCTACTTCCCAGATAGCACCCTCCTATAGCCTCCCTTCCCCCACTAGAGCCCTTATATTCTGATATCCCTGCTACTGTCTGCTGTGTTGCCTATACTAATTTGGTCAGAGAGACATAAAGGACAGTTTTTGCTCCTTGCCCTCCTAGGTTGACTAGTTCAAGGGGACTATGAGCATCTCTCAAAATGTCCTATAACGGTGGTGGGTCACCTGTCCTCTTGATCAAGGAGGCTGAGGAGACCCCACCAGATGGACTTGAACCAGTGTCCTGTTGCTTGTTATGTAGCCTTTAGCTATGCATATGGACTCTTAAGAAATTTCATTGGCCCCTTTAATCTTTGGTTATACCTTCTTTTTGGGTGTTTAAGGCCATACAGTTGGACCAGATAAACCAATTTATTTTTACTCTTAAGGCCATTTGAGGATCTGTTCCTCATGGGTCACATGGCTTGGGAGGAGCCCCTGGCTCCTTTCTTTTATCAGTTCCGCCTATATGAAGATAAGTCAAAGGTTTATCTGAGAACAGATGGGCTTTGCCCAAGATTTATCTACATGACACACAATAATTAAAAATACCAGACTGGTGGAACTCACCTTCTTGGGTGTTTAAGAGACGTACTTTGAGGCCTATAATAATTTGGTCAGAGGGACATAAAGGACACTTTGCTCCTTTCCCTCCTAGGTCGACAAGTTCCAGGGGACTATGAGCATCTCTCAAAATGTCTATAATGGTGGTGGGTCACCTGTCCTCTTGATCATGGAGGCCGAGGGGACCCCCCAGATGGACTTGAACCAGTGTCCAGTCTATAAAGAGGAGGGTCAACACAAAGGAATCATTTCCTCTGTGCTTCCAAGCGAAGCCAACCATGGTCGAGCAGGAACCCCCCCTTTATTTTTTATATTGCAAATCCTAAATTATTCTTTTTAAGCTGTGGTTAATCTGTTAATTACAGTACCCATTTTAGTCTCTGAATAATATGACTTTTATTTTTATTCTTAGATCCATTCTGCATTAGTATTAAAATCCAGATACCATGCAACTTTTTTAAGTGCATTGCAGGTAAATTTCTCTGCAAACCTGTGCACATCACTTAACTAGTTTTCTCACTTATAAAAAGAAGTTAAAATTTTCCTGCAAAGTTCATTTATCTGAAAAGTTCCAGGGTCTTCGATTCTCAACCATTTGAATCTGTCCATCTGCTCCTCATGTCAAGAGTTTCAGAGCTAGCCAGAGGTTCAGAGTGTGGCTTCTGGAGTCAGGGTCACGGTGATGTTAGGCAGAGTAACCTTTTGTGTGAGCTCCATCAGGATCCAATTATTAAAAGAAAGAGAGGTTGAAATTACTATTTTTAAAGATCTATTTTTATTTATGTTTATGTGTTTATGTCTGTTTGTGTACATACCACATGTGTGCAGGTGCTTAAGAGGCCAGAAGAGGGTGTCAGATTCCCTGGAACAGAATTACAGGAAGCTGTGAGCCACTAAACATTGGTGCTAGGAACTGAACTCAAGTCTTCCGGAAGAATAGCAAGTTCTCTTAACCAATGAGCTATCTCTTCAGCCCCCTGAAATTACTTTTTAAAACAATATAAATTCTAAAAAAAAAAAAAAAAAAGATGTATGCATATTTTTCAGAGTTCTCCATAGAGCACAATGGATGGATGGATAGGTAGGTAGGTAGATAGATAGGTATATGGAAAGGGTAGGGGAGGTAGGCTTATTCAACTGTGAAGGCAGAGAAGTCCCATGATATGTCAAATCATGGGATAAAAATTTCATTCTAAGCCATAAGCCCTGAAAACAGGGTCAGTGGTGTAGATGCCAGTGTAAGGTCTCTGCCCCAGAGCTGGAGTGGCTTACGTTCTGGTTTCGTTAGGGAAGGAAGCTGGAAGCAGCTGTGTCTGTGGGTAGAGCGTGGATGTCCCAGCTCAAGCAGGAAGGATGAATTCACCTTTCCTTTGGCTTTTTGTTCTGTCCTGGCCCTCAGTGGATTGAATGGTACATTGGTGAGGGAGATTTTCCTTTCCCAGTCTAGGATTAAAATATTCTCAAAGATATACCCAGAAATAATATCTTAGCAGCTATGTATCTGAGTATTGTTTGCCCAGTCAAGTTAATACATTAAAGTTAACCACCACTGAATCAGGTAACCAAATTTGTAGCTCACCTGAAAAATAATTTTTTAGTTGTCGTGGGAGGCCAGCAATTCCCTGTTAATAGACATATTCCTCATAGCATGGTTGCTGATAGAATCAAGCCTGTCACTGAAACAAACCATTTACCACCATGAACTTTATGTAGATCCTGAGACTCTTATTGAAAACCAGTAATTCCATACCTTCTTGGTGGATTTGTTTTTGTTTTTTATTTTCTTTTTTTAAATAGGGTCTCCTTATATAGCCTGGTCTGACCAGGAACTCCCTACCAAGCTGGCCTTGAGCTCACAGAGATCAACCTGCTTCTGTCTCCTGAGTGCTGGGACTAACAGGTGTGCCCCACTACACAGTCATTTAATAATTGTAATGAAAGATGTTTTGCCACAATGATTATTGGCACCTAAATTTAGTGATTTCAATCATGCCTAAGTTGTTTACTCTGAACAACTCAGTAGATATAGTATCCTTAATGGAAATACAGAATTTAGTGTAACATCACACAAAATTGAAATTCCTTCTCACTCACATATTTCCTTTGATTTTCACGTAATTATTAAAACAAATATGTTGCCCAGAGGGAACTAGCTTATTTTAAGTAACTTGTATTTTCTATATTTAAATACTATACTATTATATAATTATTCATATTAATAATTTTATGATATACTACATTTTAAATGGCTTCTGTGTTGCTGTGTTTTGTTTAGTTTTGTTTTGTTTTTAAACACAGCCCTGTTTGAATCCAGCCCACATGCTTATACCAGGCTACAAGGCTGTGAGGCCAGCTTCAGCGTGCTCTCCCTCCTTTGCAACCACCAAGACCAATGTTGAGATCTGATGGGAAGGAGAACCTGAGGGCTGTGTTGCTGTGTTTTATGTTTTAAAAATTGTAGTTGCTGTCAGTATTTTTATAAGTAATAATTTAAATAGGAGTTGTATCTCTAATAAACTTTAGATCCCTATAAGGGAAAATCCTTTCTGTTCTCCCCACAACAGTCTTATCTCCTACTTTTCTTTATTGATATTATCACTTTTATTATAGTTCACTTTTTATTGTGGCAGATATATCCAAAGTAAAATGTGTACAGTGTACTTATCTCCAATGTTTAGCTGTTTATGTGTCTATATATAGCCAGACAGATATCTCATGCCTTTTCTGGTCAGTTCCATCCCCTGATGGTCAACACTTTTCTGATTTTTTTTCTAATGCTGTCACTTCATTTTGCCTGTTCTTTAAAACAGCGTCTGGCTGTTTTTACTTAGCAAAAGGTCTGTGAGATTTATTTTTGTTACGTGAATCAATTTGTTGTATATAATGTAGTATTCCATTCTATGACCTTAGAGAATGTATTCATTCTCATTTTAACAGATTTTATTACTTCCATTTTGAGGGTGTCAAATAAACCTGCTCTAAAGGGTTTTGTATGCATGTACTCTTTTCTCTTGGGATCACTTTAAAGGGTAGAGGTGCTGAGTCATGAGATAGGCATATGTTTGTGTTTAAAAGATACTGACATGTGGCTGGGCATGGTGGCGCACGCCGTTAATCCCAACCCTTGGGAGGCAGAGGCAGGTGGATCTCTGTGAGTTTGAGGCCAGCCTGGTCTACATAGTGAGTCCCAGGATAGCTGGGACTACAGGGAGACCCTGTCTCAAAAAAAAAAAAAAAAAGTACTAACATGTATTTTACAATTATGGAAATTTATCAGAATTTGTGCAAAAACCCCAGTTTTTCAACGTTTTCAATGCCATGTAACTTTTATCCACCTAAGATTTTGCCATTGTGGTGGATGTGCTGATTACTGTCTTGTTTTTTGCTTCTTTGTTTGTTTTTAAAGAATTGTAGCACTCTCTTGTATTACTTTTTCCCATCTCCATTCTGGCCAAAACATCTGGATATAGTTATTTACTTTTTAGACTACATACCAATTCACTGATTTACAGTATATCTTTTCATATTAAAGGATTTTGTCTGCTTAGAGGAAGTCCTGATCGTGTTTGTAGTTTTTACCCAGAATTTTTGCGTTACCCTTTTTGTTGTTGTTGCTTGCATGTTTGTGTGAGTCACGGTCTTCTTTTGTAGTCCTGCCTGCCCTGGTACTCACTTTGTGCCCCAGTTGGATGAACTTTCTTGTTAAATATCACTTGTTAATTTCTCAGCACCTTTGAGGTAGAAGCCAATGGTATTTCCTTTCACCTTTCTTTACTGCTGCTTGCTCAGTGGCTTACCATTTTGAATTATTTATTTCTTCATATATGTCCTTGATACTCTACTATTAGTAGGCAGACTCATGCCCTTGTGTATAATTCCTTCCCCTATGTTGGTGGGTCTGTAACTGTGATGAATTGTTACTGCCATGATTAGTGTGGCCAATGTGATTCAAGTGTCTAATGATGGCTATTGATAGCTTCTGGGAGAGGGAGAGCCAGTTTAAGGGTGTGATGCCAGGTAGGTTGACAAGGTTCCAAGGGAGAGTACAAATTAGACTCAGTAGGCCTTTAATAAAAAAATAGAGACATGAAGCAGTATGGGGGGGGTGTCACCCAATAGGGGTACAGTTGGAGAGGGAGTCTAAATGAATAGGACTGAGTACACTGTATGAAATTCTCAAAGAATTCATAAAATTATAAGCAAAACAAAAAAGAACCAACAAAAAGTAGACCGAGAAGGAAGTGCTAGGATAATTTTATTAGAGTTTCACAGAAAAGAAACTACAAACAAGCTGAAAATTCTGATCATCACTAGGAGGGAGATGGAGGAAAAAAAAAATCATGCCTTTATGTTAACTGTGGTGATCAGAAAAAATAATGGTGAGAAAGGCCGGTCTAGGAAACCATGCTTACGGGTGCAGAGCTGCAGAGCAGAGTTCAGAGGGCACTGGATTCCAGTCTTTTTTGTCCCAGGGCAAAGGATTACACCAGGGACATATGATTAGAAATATAGAGTAAGCTTACTAAGAAAGGAAAAGCCCCAAGAATGGAAGTTTACTAGAGTACTGAGGAATGAGCCCCCAAAGCCTCCAGACATGTGGTGTGTGGATATAGCCCTTGATAATTCCTGCCCCTCTCATTTGTATTTCTTGGATTTTTATCATGTATGGTCTGTTCCTCAAATGAAGCACTGGTTTCCTCAGCAAACTGACTAAACTAAAACTTCATGTTTTAGTTCAGTCCCTATTCTGCCACAGCACTATCAGGACAACTCTTTTAAAAAAAAATTATTATTTGGGGCTGGAGAGATGGCTCAGCAGTTGAGAACATTGGTTGTTTTTGCAGAAGACCTGGGTTTGAATCCCAGCACCCACATCAGCTAACAAAACCATCTGTAACTCCAGTTCCAAGGAATGTGATGCCCTCTTCTGGCTGGGTTTGAATCCCAGCACCCACATGGCAGCTAACAACTGTCCATAACTCCAGTTCCAGAGGATCCAACAGCCTCTTCTGTCCTCCGTGGGCATTGTATGACATGGGTGCACTTACCTACATGCAGACAATACACACACATAAAATAAAAGTAAATAATAAATATTTTTAAAAATTTTTTATTTTTACGTGTATTGTGTGTGTTGCCTGTGTGTAGGTAGGTATACCATGTTGTGCAATGCCTGCAGAGATCAGGAGAGGGTGTTGGGTTTTTGTGGAAATAGAGTCATGGACCCTTGTTAGCTTGCCAGTCCAGTTCCCAGGGAATTGAATCTGGGTCCTCTACAAGAACAGCCAGTGTTCATAACTGCTGAACCATCTCTCCAGCCCCAGAAAGCTCTTAACAAGAGATGAGAAATAGTAGCAGATGCCTCATAGGGAGTGGGTCCCATGTCAAGGACTAGGATGACCCAGGGCAACATATAGCAGGGAGATCATGGACTGCAGTCCAGCTACCACAAGTAATAAAATTCTACCATAATCAGAACAAGTTAGGAAAAGGGCTCCCAACTTTTGGTAAGAGTGTGACCCTGTGCCTTCATTCTGGTGTGAGAATTGGAGAATAGCATCCAGCTGACCCCTGACCTATAGAAATTGTGAGATTATGAATTGTATTGTTTTAAGCTGCTGTGCATGTGGTACTTTGTTACACAACAAACCAGTGACCACTGAATCTTGATCCAACATAGTCTCCCTTTGGGACTCCCAAATTGTCCCTTAGACTAATGGGTGGAAGTATATGGACTTTAAAGAAAGAAAAATATGAACCTGTTTTTTTCCTTCCCCAAATTTATCTCAACTCTCAGTCTTAAAGTTGTTCATTAGTTTTCCAATTCTCTGTGACTTTATTTGGAAACTGAGAGGGACTTTGAGAAAAGCTGGAGATAAAGATTTTTCTATTGAATACATTTTGAAAACATTGATAGCGTTTTTCAATGTACTAGGGAAACCCTGTCATTATAACCCTCTGAAGAAAGTCAGATAGATTATGGTGCTATCTCCTGGACTCCTGACATTGAGCTTGTCTCCATCCAATTTCTGATCTCCCTTGCTTGCCACCCCTCCTCCCCAATACCAGCTCTTCCTCAGTGCATTCAGTCTCATTAAATGGCACTGACAGTAGTTGTTGCGCCTGGATGGCAACCTGGAAGATAGTCTTGACTCTCCCTCCCTTGCCTCTCCCAGAATCTATCACCAGACCCTCCTGATGCTGCCTTAGAGTGGCATAGGAAGCCATCTTTTGAAATTTCTTGTTCCCTGTGGTGTCTTGTACTGTTCTTTGTTGTGATGATGAAGACTTCTGGGGATCCAGGACCTCATTCTTTCTCTCATAATTTATGTTCCTGCTCATTTGCTTGTAACATGTGCTGTGTTCTGGCTCCAGGTCAGTATAGTGTGAAACAAGTGCTTAAAGTGAATAACCTTCACCTTCAGGCAAAGGAACTCTACCCACAGCTTCCTTCTTTAAAAAAAAATTTATTATTTTTATTTTATATATTTGAGTGTATTCTCTGTGTCATGAAATGCCCACAGAGGTCAGAAGAGGGTGTAGATCCCCTGAACTGGAGTTACAGAAAGCTATTAGCCGCCATGTGGGTGCTGGGAATCAAACCCGGGACCTCTGGAAGAGCAGCCGGTGCTCTTAACTGCTGAGCCATCTCTTCAGCGCCTATAGCTGCTTTTTAATCACAGTAGAGTCAGATTTCTTTGAGTTGCTTTATCTGCTTATCTCATGTGATGTCCAGGTTTATGAATACTCATCTGCTGTTGTCCTTGAATGTTCAGCCACATCTGATCCAGTGCATTTAGATCGTGCCAGCTAAACCCAGAATTATGTTGCATTCAAATCAGTATCTAATAATCTTTGTGATGAAAGGAAGGATGATAATTGCCATGAATCCAAAAGGCCAGTGGGATACAAATGCCCAGTCATGTGAAGCTGAATACTTGGGAATCCCTCAAGGAGCATCATCTAAGGACAGTTCTCCTTTGTTGGACTACAAAAATCCTTTCTCTCATTAAAGGTAGAAATTATAGAGTATGAAGTAGCTTTACTAACCCCAGTACTCTGACTGCGTAGAATGTTGTGGCCTCTTAGAAGAATTGCACTGATGCTTGTGAACATCCTCTTTTAGCACTTTCAACAGAATCTTTTCATTTAATTTATTTTTTATTTTATTTTTGGGAATTTCATACATGAATACACTGTATTTACATCATTTCAACCCCTTTCTGTCCCCACTGCAACTACTCCTATGCCCCAGTCTTCTCAAATTCATGGTATTTTCTATAATTACTAGCCACCCTAATTCTTCCCACATCCTCCATCCCCTTCTAATGCATGCATTCGTGTGTGTGTGTGTGTGTGTGCCTCCCTCCCTCCCTCCTTACTGAGTCCAATTAGTGTTGCCCTTATGTACCTGTGCTTAGGACTGACCACTTAGGATTGAGAAACCTCTCAGGGGACTTGTCCCTGGAGAAAACTCATTCTTCCTTCTTCAGCAACCATTGCTTGCCTATGTAGCTCTTCATATAGGAATGGAACCTTGTAAATTTCCCTCATCCATATTGACATGTCAACTGACATGGTCTTGTGCAGGTCTGATGCAAGCAACAATTTTGTTGAGAGTTCATGGACGCAGCATCCCTGTTGTGTCTAGAAGCAGGCATCCTGGTCCTCTTTCTCCTACAATCTTTCTTTCCCTCTGTGATGTTCCCTGAGCCTTAGGTGTAGGGGTTGTGTTAATAGATTTCCCAGTTAGGGTTGGGCACCCCACAGTCACTTAGTCTCTGCGTTGACAGTGTGGTTCTCTGTTTGCTACAAAAAGAAGCTTCTTTGTTGAGGGGTGAGGGCTGCACTTACCTAGAGCATGTGTGCAGGTGCCCCTGTTTTAATTTTTTCAATGTTTTATTTATTATTTTTATTTTAGTATATGAGTGTATTGACTGCATGTAAGTGCACTCCTGTTGTGCAATGCCCGCAAAGGTCAGAAGAGGGATCCCCTGGAGTTATAGACAGTTGTTAGCTACCATGTGGGTTCTGGGCATCAAACCTGGGTCTTCTGCAAGATCAGCCAGTGTTCTTAACCTCTGAGCCATCTCTTCAGCCTCTGTTTTATTTTTTTTAAGATTTATTTTAATTGTATGTATGTGTATGTGCACACGATTGGTGGTGGCTGGGGAGGGAGGACGGAAGAGGGGATCCCCTAGAGTTATAGTTACACACACTTGTGAGTCACTTGACCTTAGTGCTGGGAAGCAAACTCCACTCCTGTAAGAGCAGCAAGAGCTTTTGTTCACTGAGTCACCTCCCTAGACCCCAAGAATCTTATTAGTGCTTAATTTACCATGTGTCACTCAGTGTCCATAAAAACATCTGATGTGTAGTGTCTTTTTAGTCTCTTCATCATATTTCTGTGGAGAACTTCGGTTTTTTTCAGTCTACCAAACTAGGTTAGATTCCTTTTTTGTAGCAATTATAGTTATTCAATTATTTATCTGAAATAATTTGTTTGATGTGTACTTATAAGTTCCATGTAGTCAGGGTCCAAGTCATTTGGGTTTATCCTATGTACTGAGCATTTACTGTATTAAATGCCCCCAATAAATTGCCATACTTTTCACAAAAAAGAAGTCTCACGTTACACATTAACCAAATGGCTAAACTAGGCAGAATCTTTCATCTTTTTTCTTTATATGTTAATAATATTTGGTGAGATATATGAACATATCAGATTTAATTATACTAAGCAGCAGGATAAAGGAAACTAATGTTGTTTTAGAGAAAAGGATAAAATTACAGACGTGACATTTTTTGAATACATACATAATTATTTCAGTTTCGTAATTGTTTTGTCCAGTAAGTCTTATTATCTCATTTTTATAGCTAAGAAAAACTATGGCTCATAGAGGTTAAGTATTTCCTCCAAAGTTATAATACTACAGTGACATGTAGTTCTGTTGTGGCTTTAATGTATCCAGGTTGGAAAATAGCTTGCATTTGAAATGCCTGTATGTTTTTTACTTTACTAATTTATAAGCAATAGGCTACATTTATTTAAAGTGAACAGTCTGATGAGTTTGAGGAGATGCGTACACCTGTGAAAATAATCTCTCCATCAAGGGGCAGAACATTTCCATTGCCCGAAAGTTTCCTTGTGGACTTCTATGATCTGCTTCTTCTTCTACTCCAGATCTTTAATAAATGCTGAAATGCTTTATGTCATAGTAGATCAGCATGACATTTCTAGGTAAATGAAATAGTCTAACCTATGATTTCGAGACTGGCTTCTTTCTTTCCTCACAGTGATTTTTGACTTTGACCTGCATTTGCATGCCTTTGTGCTTGCTTCCTTTTCCCTGCTGAGTAGTATTCTGAAGTATGGACATACTACATCCTGCTTATCCTGTTAGTGATTGATGTATATTGATGCTAGTTTTACCATGAATAGTAGGTTGCAAATATTTGCATTTCAAGTCTTTCTGTGGGACAAGTATTTTTAAGGTCATTAAGAATACACAGAAGTGAGATCACTAGCTGTTGTTTCAGAAATAGCCAGTTTTCTGAAGTGAGTGTATTTTATATTTCCTCCTGCAGTTTCTGCCAAAACTTGATATTTTCAGCCTTTTCAACTTCAGACATTCAAGTGGCTATTGTGGTAACAAGCCTATTCTTTTTTTTTTTCAATGTTTTTTAAATTGTATTTTTGTGATTTTCGTACAATATAATTTGATGATATTTAGATCCCCTCCTTGATCTGCACCTTCCCCCGCTGCTCTCTGACCAATTTAATGTACCCTGATTGTGTCTCCAAATGTCCTTTCAGTACGGGTTCATCCACTTGGCCCATAAAGCATCTCATCCCTGTAAGATGCTGACTTTCCTCCTCTCCACAGCCATCAATTGCCAAAAATTCCTTAAGCTGGGTTGGGATTTCTTCCCTACTTCCTCATGTCTCAGCTGGGATTTTTGTCAGTTTGAGCTTGCCTGAGACTTGTGCATGCTGTCACCATTGCTGAGAGTTCATATGAGTAACTGACCAGCTGTCTCAAAGGCTCTGTTTCCTATGGTCATCCACCCCCTCTGGCTCTTACAGTCTTTCTGCCTCCTCTTCTGTAGTGATCCTTGAGCCTTGGGGAAGTTTTGAAATATCTGTCCTTTTCAGGGACAAGCACTCTGCAGCTTCTTGTTCTCTGTTTTTAATCACCATCTGCTGAATAAGGAAACTTCTCTGGTGAGAGTTGGGAGATGCATTCATCTTATGTGTAGAGGTTGCATTGAAGATGTGTCGCTTAGGGCTAAGTGCTCACAGACACTTATTCTCTATGTTTGATCAGTTCTGTAACTTTTTGTGATAGTCTCCATCTGTAGCAAAAAGAAGCTTCTTTGATATATAACACCTTAGTGACGAATGAGGTTACAAAAGAGTAGATTTGAGCCTTCTATATCCAAATTACAATCAACCCCTGTGCTGGATACCTTTAGTGTCAACTTGACACACCTGGGTAGAGGGAGCCTCAATTGGGGTATTGCCTCCATTGGACTGGCCTGGGGCATGTCTGTGGGGTATTTTCTTGATTTTTGAGTGATATAGGAGGGCCCAGCCCACTGTGGGTGGTGCCACACCTGGGCAGGTTGTTCTGTATCCTACAAGAAAGCAGGCTGAGCATGGGCCAGGGGAGCAAGCCTGTAAGCAGTGTTCCTCCATGGACTGTGCTTCAGCTCCTGCCTCCAGGTTCCTGCCCTGAGTTCCCACCTTGGGATCCCTCAGTGATGAACTGTGCCACAGGAGATTAAGCTAAACAAACCCTTTACTCCCCAAGTTGATATTGGTCAGAGTGTTTTGCTATAGC
Source organism: Nannospalax galili (assembly GCF_000622305.1). Taxonomy (NCBI): domain Eukaryota; kingdom Metazoa; phylum Chordata; class Mammalia; order Rodentia; family Spalacidae; genus Nannospalax; species Nannospalax galili. The sequence continues at coordinate 1,094,355 of NW_008340915.1, read as the reverse complement.
AGTTGAAGGTAAACTAGAACAACTGCCAATCTTTTTGTCTTGTATAATTAGATCAGACTGCTATTTTTTTTTTTTGCTTTTGTATTTTTATTATTATTTTTTAAATTATTCATTTAATAACCACATACTTAGAAGAAGCATTTCATTACATCAGCATTGACATATTCAATAACAATTTTCTAAGCTAAGATGCATCTTTTTCAGAATTGGCTATAAATTTTTAGGTTTACAGTTGAATTATTACAGTTATACAATATTGTACTCAGTATAAACCCTATAAGACATA